>NW_012109696.1:1516759-1530494 GCF_000951045.1 Mandrillus leucophaeus | reverse complement strand
AACACTAACATTGGAGCAGTTATTAGTATTTATTATGTTATATAGATAAGAAAACCAATCACAATAAACTTCACAGGCTAGTCCTTCTAACCACATGCAATAAAGTTATAATTTATTCAAAGAAATAATTTATATGTTAAGAAATTTCCAAAAAGTGTGTAGAACTTGTACCACAAAGAAGAGTACAATGAAAATTAGACTATATCTAGAGATGGAAAATAACAGTACTAATTTTTGAAAGAAAGAACTACAGAAATATTTAGAAATATACTGATGGCAAAAAAGAATGATAGAAAATATTTAGTATTATTGTTGAATTCAAGAAGTTAAAAAAAACAAATGAATAAACATAAAGAAAGCATTGGAAAGTGATAAGAAGCAAGCGGAAGTTAATAAAATAAATAAATAATGTTGTTTGTTTGTTTTTTTCTTTAGGAGATGAGGTCTCACTCTGTCATCCAAGTTGGAGTGCAGTGGTACGATGTCAGCTCACTGCAGCCTCTGCCTCCTGGACTCAAGGAATCCTCCCACCTCAGCCTCAAGAGCAGCTGGGACTACAGGCGCCCGCCACCATTAGCCAGGATGGTCTTGATCTCCTGACCTCATGATCCGCCCTCCTCAGCCTCCCAAAGTGCTGGGGTTACAGGCATGAGCCACCACGCTCAGCCTAAAACGTTGATTTTTAAAGCATATACAGAACCATTTACCCTAAAACACTAACATTGGAGCAGTTATTAGTATTTATTATGTTATATAGATAAGAAAACCAATCACAATAAACTTCACAGGCTAGTCCTTCTAACCACAAGCAATAAAGTTATAATTTATTCAAAGAAATAATTTATATGTTAAGAAACTTCCAAAAAATATGTAGAACTTGTACCAGAAAGAAGAGTACAATGAAAATTAGACTATATCTAGAAATGGAAAATAACAGTACTAATTTTTGAAAGAAAGAACTACAGAAATATTTAGAAATACACTGACGGCAAAAAAGAATGATAGGAAATATTTAGTATTATTGTTGAACTCAAGAAGTTAAAAAAATAACAAATGAATAAACATAAAGAAAGCATTGGAAAGTGATAAGAAGCAAGCAGAAGTTAATAAAATAAATAAATAATGTTGTTTGTTTGTTTTTTTCCTTAGGAGATGAGGTCTCACTCTGTCGTCCAAGTTGGAGTGCAGTGGTGCGATGTCAGCTCACTGCAGCCTCTGCCTCCTGGACTCAAGGAATCCTCCCACCTCAGCCTCAAGAGCAGCTGGGACTACAGACGTGAGCCACTACCCCCGGGGATTTTTATACTTTTTGTAGAGACACAGTTTCACCATGTTGCCCAGGCTGGTCTCAAACTCTTGAACTCAAACAATCCACCCGCCTCGGCCTCCCAAAGTGCTGGGATTACAAGAGTGAGCCACTGCACTTGGCCAAATAATTCATTTTTTTACAAAAGATAAAAACCCAATAAGATAATTATTTGGGAAAAAAATTAATAAAATAGAAAACATCTAGCAAGAATGACAAAGTAAAAAAATTTTTTAAAAACCCATAAATTTATGAAATTTTGTAAAATGAGAAATTAAAAGTAACAGTGTAGCAAAACAAATTAGAAAATAAAGTGAAATGAACAATGTACTGGAGTGGAGGAACTATAATATAATGCTAAAAGTAACTCAAGATCAGAAGCAGAATAAACTGTATGAAAGTATAGAATTCTTATTTAAAAATTCACCAAAACCAAAGCAAATCAAAACAAAATGTCATTCAGAGTCAGACAGTTTTAGATGAAAATTCTAACAATAACTCAAAGAACAGACATTCTAACATTTAAAAAATTGTTTAAAGGACTGGAAATAGAAGCATGTTCTGAAATCTAAGAACGAAGTTGCTAAAACAGGGACAAGAACATTATAAGAAAGGAATTTTACGGACTAATCTCATTGTTGACCACAGCAGCAAGAATATTAAATATCTTAGCAAACTAAATCCAGTTAGGTATTTTAAAAAAAACATGGCATAAACACATTGGGTTTATACCAAGAATGCAAGGATGATAAACATTTTAAAATCCACTATTGAGACTAAAAACTGTAGATCAAAAACAATTAACTTAAGACATACAGTAAGTGTATTTAACTAAATTCAATAAACATTCAAAATAAAGTTTTTTAAAAAACTATAAAGAACAGAAACTTTTCTTTTTGTAATAAAAGATAAAAACTGATGACAAACTTGATATTTAATTATAGAAAGATAAAATAAATTTTTTTAAAAGTGAGTAGCAAGAACAAAATGCTTTCTCTCACTATATGTTTTTAGTTCTTTTCTGGGTGTCTAAGACAGCACTGTGAAGCAGGAATAAAGAAATAAACATTAAGGACTTGAACAGTCGATATGTTTGTATGCATAGAAAGCCCTAGAGAAACTAGAGCTAAATTTCTGAAGTTAATAAAAAAATTAGAATGTTGATAGTTGTAAAATCAATATATAAAAATGGATTGCATTCTAATAAATCATCAGCAAACAGAAAGTCTAATTATAAAAAGTACCATTTACATCTGGGTGTGGTGGCTCACGCCTGTAATCCCAGCACTTTGGGAGGCCGAGGCGGGCGGATCATGAGATCAGGAGTTTGAGACCAGCCTGGCCAAAACTGCGAAACCCCATCTCTACTAAAAATACAAAAACTAGCTGGGCATGGTGGCAGGAGCCTGTAATCCCAGCTACTTGCGGGGCTGAGGCAGGAGAACTGCTTAAAGCTGGGAGGCAGAGGTTGCAGTGAGCTGAGATTGTGCCACTGTACTCCAGCCTGGACAGCAGAGCAAGACTCCGTCTCAAAAAAAAAAAAAAATTACAAAAAACAGCAAAATGCATACTGTTAAGGATTAAATTTCACAATAGTAGTGCAATAACTTTATGGGTAAGTATATGAAACATTATTACTAGTCATAAAATAAGAGCTAACTAAATGAAGAGAAATAGCATGCCATAGGTGGAAAGATAGGCAACTTTGGAAATCAGTGGGGAAATGCTGACATACTTAACAAAGAGTATGAGAAAAACTAGTTTTGCTAAAAATCCAAATATTCTGGATAAGGAATATTCAGCCTGCATTCATGTTGAGGGAGAGAGTCCCCGCCTTGGGTCTTTGAATGCTCCTCTGCCTATGCAAGAGCTGAACATTTCATGACACAGGGGAAAGGACTACTGCCAGATTCAGACAATTACCTGTAGTTGGGAACTGAAAAATCCCCACAGGGTGGTGAGAATCATTTGAGTTCCTGCCACCCAGTACAAAGATATCTTGTTGACTACACAGGGCATTTTTGTGGAGTCCCCAGAAAATCAGTAGGAGTCCCTCCCACAAAAGTGGAGATAAAAGAGCCTAGAGTTAAAGACTACTTCAGACATGTCCTGAAAGACACATAAAACCAAGCTGCCAAAGGACCAAGCTGACCCTCAAATAGTGTGTCTGCTTATATGCCTGCCCAAGGCCACTATGCTCTCAAGCCATAGCGAATATCCAGAGCTCAAAATCATAAAATTCACAACATTTGGAATCCAACAAAAATTTAATAGAAATAAGAAAATGTCACTGGATGATATTAACAAAAAATAAAAACTACAAAAAAATCAATGAATTTGAAAATATAGCAAAAGAAGCTATAGACAATGAGAAAAAGAAATTTAAAACATGGAACTCACTAAAATTCAGTTATAACCACAAAATCAATACTTGAATCGATGGTCATTCGTGGACGTGCACAAGGCAGTGAAACATTTGAGTCATTCAAAATGCTCCTTGTCAGCTGAGGTTGAATGAAACGGCATTATGTCTTATTGTTTTAGCTTTCCCACTGTAGAAAAGTGTCCTTTTTGTGGTCTATGTAGTGCCACACTTTTGGGCTTTTTGGTGATGATTTTGCTATTTAAAATGTCCCCCAAGCATAATGCTGAAATAGGGTTCCTATGCACAGGAAGGCTGGGATGCATCCTATGGAGAAAATGCATCTTAAGCCTCATTCAGGCGTGACTTATAGTGCGTTGTTATGCTGCGTGAGTTGCAGTGCTGTTGGCTATAAGTTCAATATTAATGAATCAACAATGTATGAAAATATGGTATATTTAAACAGAAACACATAAAACAAAGTTTTTATGTATTGACTGGTTGATAAAAATGCAGACCCACAGGAACCTACCTCTGTACTTCCCCTAGGAACAATGGTTAAGTTTTCACTAATTCGTCATCTGTAGTGACTTTGTAGACCATAACTACCATAAATAGTGACAATAGACTACACTTCTTATATCAATAAAATTGCTACATTTTAATGCAGAAATATTGCATTAGATGGTGCCTTCTAGTTGCATCTTCACACGATGGAAGGGGCAAGCCAGCTCGCTGGGGTCTCTTTTATAAAGGCATTATCCCAATCATGAAGGCTCTTCACTCATGTCCTAAGTGCCCCCCAAAGACCCCATCTTCTAATACTATTACCTTAAGGGTTAGAACCTTAACATAGGAATTTTGAGGGAACACAAACATTCAGGCCATAGCACCCATTTAGGCTTAAATCTACGTGAAACTTTGTGGCTTCCCCAACCAATAGGGCATGGCAGAAATGACACTATGTGACTTCTGAGTAGGTCATGATAGATGGTGTGCACTTCTGCTTTGTTTTCTCGGAATACTTGCTCTTAGAATCCAGCTGCCATGCTGTGAGGAAGCCAGGCATCCTCAAAGAGAAAGCACATGTATGTGCTCTGGAGGACACCGCAGCTAGGATCCTGGCCACCAGTCGACCTCAACCACTAGACAGGAAGTGAGTGACTCTGCCAGTAATTTCAGCCCCTGGATAACAAGTCCTTCCAGCTTTCAAGATATCTCGGTTGTCATTCCATGGATCAGAGATGTGCTGCTTTACTGGTCATGTCTAATTCAAGATCATGAGCAAAACAAATGGCCAGCAATTCCACTCCAATGCATTTTCCTGAAAAACATTGAAAACATATGTCAATAAAAAGACTTGTGTAAGAAAGTTTATAAGTACCAAAAACTGGGAAATTTTCACATGTCTATTGAAAGAACAACAGGTAGACCACTGTAGTGTATCTGTAAAACGGAGAAGCAGCAGGGAAAAGGAACGAAATACGTATGCATACATCCTTTCCAGTGAATCCCCACACTGGCACATGTCACACGAGTACATACTGCATGAGGCATTTGATCCACAGGGATAAAAACAAGATGGTGGTTATGAAGACCAGTGTGGGAGACAGACTGGAAAGGATGCAGTGGGGCTTTCTAGGAGGACGGAAATACTGTGTGTCTTGTGTTGAATATGGCCACACAGTTATACTACTGTCAAAAACTTATCAAACCGAACACTCAAAATCTGTATTTTTACTGTATGTTAATTATATCTCAATCTCTTTTAATGGTACCTGTGTAACTGCACCCAGCTTCTAAAATACTTGTACTCTCTCACCCCAGCTAGACACATTTAATAGTATCACAGATGGACACTTTCTATTAAACTGTAAGTGGACGGAAAATGAGAAACCATATGTATTGAAGGTCATTTTTTACTACAGAGGCTTCATTAATTTAAGTTGAGGCAAGAAAATGCCAACAAGTAAGTTAACCACTTGGTGAAATATGGGGTCTAAAGATAGAAACTTAAGCATTAACGATTCTAGGGGATGAAGATTAAATTGGGCACTCTTGTTACTAATGTTCCCATATGAATTCATTAAAAGGAAATTAGCACAAGCATTGGACATATTACCTAGCCAACTCTTCTTCTTATAGATTGTAGAAAATCATTTCGATAGAAGAAGGGTTATAGCAACATGATTAATACTTGCATTCAAGGTTCCGAAATACAGTTCTAATTGATAGAGAAAAATCTAGGGGGTGGTGCTTTTATGAAAAGATTAAATTCTGTTCTGGGTCAAGAAGAAAAGCCCGAGTGGAAATGCATCCAGTAGTTTCTGCCATCTTGACCTTTGAAAGTTAAGAATAAAAAAAATTATTTGCATCGAGGCAAGCCTTCTCTTTGTTTAGAAAGTGGAGAACTGGTTACATGTCCTTCTCTAACATGAAACTGGACAAATATCTGTTTCTTTATGTCCCATCAGGTTTAAAAACAGAACATTTAGCTTTCTAAATCTCAGAGAATGAATGTGGCTGTAACACTAACTAGATAATTGAAGAGGTACCAGCGGCCCCTGTGAATCTTTTCATTTCACTTCTAATGGTTTCATCAACAATGTGTTAGTAATTTCAGAGAAAGAGGCATGAGGCCGGCTTTATCCACTGCAATTTTTTCCAAGTCAGATGTGGGGACCTATGGGGTGAGCAAGATGAACCACTGAGCCATGAAAGAAAATGTAAGAGCTTCTCATTGTATCAAATCTTAATGAGAAAGGAAAGGGTTATCTGTAATGTTTTCTTATCAGATCTCTAATCAAGATAGGCACCCAGAGGAAGCCAGTGGCACCTCACTAGGTTATTTGCCTTACTGACATGCTTTGCAGCTTAAATGTGTCACAAGAAGTTCATTTAAAGATTGTATCACCTAATTTTGCTAAGTTATATTTGGGAATAGAAAATTGATTTCAAAAGTGTGTGCACAGAGATATCAGTTGCACCTCGGTAGTCCAGAGAGCAGAACAGTTTAGCCCAGTCGCTCCCAGCAAGGGTCAAAAACAAAAGAAGAGCCCCAGGGGATGCAGGTATGGCTTCCATCCACACCTCCATGTGGACACAGATTCTAGACGTCCACTTCTGGCTGGCATGGAGTCAGTCACACAGACTGCATATACCCTTTCCCTTGAAACAACGGAAAAAAGAATTTGCGAAATGATGTTTTTCAGGACAGTTTACATCAAGCAGTGAAGGACAGTGATTCTTGATATGCAGGAAACATGAAGAGGGCCCAAGGATGTGACAGCTTACTATCCAGAGACATTTTCCAGGCTGCAGCACAGAGGAGGGGAAACAGGGGAGTGTGGCCGACCACCTAAGGAGAGAGGCATCGCTGAGAGAGTGGGAGATACGGGTCATCAGAATTTGCATCACTGAAGAAGAGAGGGCATGGCTGTAGGGAGAGAGAGCTGCTGACATCTTCAGAGCACTGTCCTCAGATAGTCAGCTGTGTACAGACCAGCTCCTGTGGCTGAGAAAATTACCCAAGGCCAGGGACAGAACCACCCAGAAGGATTAGAGAAGAATGCCCAGTGCTCACCCAGGGCACACATAGCACTGGTCTCACCACCGGGACTCTGAGCCCGAATTGTTCATGAGACATTGGGTAGAGTATTCAGTCAGATCTGCCTCATCACAGGGGAGTAATTATCCCTGGACTGACTGACAGTCCCTCCTGACAAATCTTTCTTTCTTTCTTTCTCTCTTTCTCTTTTTCTTTCTTTCTTTCTTTCTTTCTTTCTTTCTTTCTTTCTTTCTTTCTCTCTCTCTCTCTTTCTTTCTCTCTCTCTTTCTTTCTTTCTTTCTTTCTCTTTTTCTTTTTTTTTGGAGTCTCGCTCTGTTGTCCAGGCTGAAGTTGCGTGATCTTGGCTCACTGCAAGCTCCACCTCCCAGGTTCAGGCCATTCTCCTGCCTAAGCCTCCTGACTAGCTGGGACTACAGGCGCCTGCCACCACGTCCGGCTAATTTTTTTGTCTTTTTAGTAGAGACGGAATTTCACCGTGTTAGCTAGGATGGTCTCGATTTCCTGACCTCAGGTGATCCGCCCACCTCAGTCTCCCAAAGTGCTGGGATTACAGGCGTGAGCCACCGTGCCCGCCCTGCCTAACAAAAATCTTAAAAGCAAGACCCCAAAGCATCGAATTGTTCCTTAGTCTCATAACTGTGCCTCATAACAAAGCTCAAGATCATTTATAGGAATACGGATAATTCTCCCAAAGAAATGACAGCATAAGCGAGCAACAAAAAAATTAGCAGAGCTGATGCTTATTCCTAGAGTTAGATTTTTATCAAGCAAATTATTTTTTTAAAAAATTCCTTGCACTTACTCTTTTCTTTGCACCTGAAACCATCTTTATCTGCCTGTCTTCATGGTTCCTTCTCACATCCTCCAAATCTAGATGCAAATGTCACCTTTTTGTTGAAGCCTTCCCTGAAAAACCCAACTAAAAGGGCACTCCACTCCTATAAGCTGTACACATCTATTAATTATGTACAATTTTTCAGGACTCTCCCCATCACCGACAACACATCAGTAAACAAGACAGATGCAACCTCTACCCTGATAGAACTTACCTTTTGCCAGGGGGGAAGATCGATAATGATAAAATAAGTATTTGTTGAATGAAACAAATAACCTAGTCATTACGTTGCCACAAAGTTGGCCGAAACATTTGAAGTTGGCAAGAAGTTTATTTTTAAAATAGATTTATATCTGCTATTATTAATCAATAACCTTGGTCAAAGTCTATATGTAATGCTTTGAGATTAATCAGCTACTGATGAAATAATGTACTATAAACCATAAATACAAAAATATATACAC
This sequence comes from Mandrillus leucophaeus, assembly GCF_000951045.1. NCBI lineage: Eukaryota > Metazoa > Chordata > Mammalia > Primates > Cercopithecidae > Mandrillus > Mandrillus leucophaeus. The sequence goes on along the minus strand of NW_012109696.1, from coordinate 1,521,959 downwards.
AGGCATATATTCAAAAATGTTTGATTGATAGTGATGCATGATCACCAGTGTTTGCAGAGCATCAGTCTAGGTTCAGGCCAACTACAGGAAGAGTGAATGTGTGACGGGCCACTCCAATGGAGGTAGATTGGTCTCCTAAAGGAATATATCATAGAACCTGTCTTTGAGGATGACTGATCTTTTATTTTAACATCTTTGTTTCTGTTGAAGTATTGTGTTTGGCATTCTTCCTATAAGATGGGAAAGAAGAGGAGGAAGAAAGAAGAGCAGTATTGATTTTTTAAAAAGCATTATTTTATGCTCCTGGTGATTGCACCTCTCTCTGTATAAGCTTTCTCTGAGCCTCAGAAGCAAAAATAACCACAAACGCAGAGTCTCAACTAAGTTCCCTGGCATGGGATTTGTTTTATACATCATTTACAGCCTGCTGCAGTGATTACACAATGCAGCCCGTAACCTCCAGAGAGAAGAAGGATGAAAGAAAAGCCGGCGTATGCGTGGGCTCGGCTGCGCTTGTGTTGTGAATGCAATGAATTCTGTGCTGCCTACTCATACATTTTCTACTCATAACGGGAGGAAAACTCACTGGAATCAGAGACTCTTTCTTTCTGGGTTTCTTGATTTAATATTTCAATAAGTTAGCTAATTGCAGGAATAAGTTTAAATCATTGCTTTTATATTTAGACAAGAAAAATAAATTTCTTTTAATGTCAGTGACTTTGCAGGACACCAGTCCAAGGGATGCCCCTGTATTCTATCTCAGTTTGTAGAAAATTAGTTTGATTGATGTGTGTGTGTGTGTGTGTGTGTGTGTGTGTGTATCCACATGCAAATTGAAAGTAGAATCAGGGTCATCTCAGTTCTACTTTGGAGGAAAATTGAGGTCATGGTCAGATTAAGCAATGTCTTTTTAAATTTTTTTCTAAATCAATGGCTCGTGATTCTTTTGTGATCATAAATTAAGCTATGGAAAGTCTCCCAGAGATGGGGGTGACTGGGGAACACAGAATATTTTTCCATATAATTTCTGGGGACATGGGTCCCTCGGGAAAAATTCCTGCTTCAGATCTAAAATTCAGTGTATACTAGCAATGCCCATGATTTATAATTCAATAGCAGAGAGAGAAGCAGGAAAGGGATCTTCATCCTTGAAACAAAAAGAAAGGCTGCTGCATTTACCTAGAAACTCCCCAAGGCCAAAGTCCTTGTCTTTGATTTTATTTCTGTTTCCACATGGCCTGCAGCTATAACAGTTTCTACCTACAGCAAGTCTCAGCAAATGAAAGGACTGAGTAGTACTTTTTAGAGCCTCCTGGGTGGTTGTTTTATGTAGGAACAATTCTAACCTGGATCCATCTGGAGGAAGTCTCAGTGGGTGACCAGGGGCCACCACTGCCCTCTCCACCCTCTTTGCCACTGTGGTCGTCAAACTCTCTGCTCTGTTCCCTGTTCTGATGAGGAGGGCCTGGCCTCCTAGGCACAATCTTAATTGGAAAACCTTTTATCACTCAATAGATGCTTGGCAGCCTTTGCTCTCCCTGCAGTCTTAGAACACGAGTTTTGTATGGGTTTAGGGCAGCCCATCAGGAAACACCATGTCTCACCCACCCTTCCTCCAGGAAGGTAATGTGAAGAACGGAGCTCCTGTGTCTCCTGCTTCCATGTGAATGCTCCTTGCTGGTTATGCACAAGCGATTGCTCAGATGTAAGCTCGAGAATGTAGACATAGGCCAGGCACGGTGGCTCACACCTCTCATCCCAGCACTTTAGAAGGCTGAGGAGGGCAGATTGCTTGAAACCAGGAGTTCGAGACCAACCTGCCAAGATGGGGAAACCCCGTCCCTAATATAATTACAAAAAAAAAAAAAATTAGCCAGGTGTTGTGGCTCACGCCTGTAATCCCAGCTATATCAGGAAGCTGAGGCACGAAAATTACTTGAACCCTGGAGGTGGAGGTTGAAATGAGCCAAGATGGAGCCACTGTACTCCAGCCTGGGCGACAGGGTGAGACTCTGTCTCAAAAAAATAAAAAATGTAGACATAGTAAAACATGGTGAAATTTACCTGGAAGCATCTAACCACCCTGAGGATCCCAATGCCTCCATGGATACAGAGCGTTTACATATTACCTGACCATGCTTCCGCCATAGACTTCAACAAGCTGGCTCTGGGGATGAGGCCACACATCAGGAAACACTCCAGCCTCAAGGGAAGCTGTAAAGGACGCCGTTTCTCGCCAGCCAACCTCCATCAGTCACTGCATGGGGCACCGAAAGAGGGTGAAGGCCCCAGCTTGTTGTGTTCATGCTGGGCCCAGCTTGAACATAGAGGACCCCGCTCTCAGTCTTTCCTCCTACTTGACTTCAGTTCCTGGATGCCGATGTTCACTTGTGTATCTGAACTCAGTTTCCAGTGCTTTTCCATGAAGTCTTTCTCATTCCCCACAGTGAGAATTAGTCACTGTTGCCTCTGTTGCTCCCAGCCTCCTTTTGCTTTTTCTTTGGTGTTTGCATTTCCATCTAACATCATCTTTTCAAAAAGATGCCCAGGGTCTTGGCTTCAGACAGCAGAGTCAGACAACAGGATTGTGTACTACCACTTATTAAGAAGTGTCACCCCAGGAGCAGCGGCGAGGGAAAGGGCAGCAGGCCAGAGCAAGGGGCACTGGCGAACTCACCTCCACTGTCACTAAGTGCAACTATTTATTCAGACTTGTGGGTTTATCTCCCCAGAGACCACATAAGTGGCTGCTCTTCAGACTAGTCTTTCTGGAAAGTAAAGAGAAATAGTCTGTCCTCCAGTTCCCTCTCTCATTGGCGACAAGTTCTCCCTATAAGCATTATTTACCCCCGCACTTCCGGTCCAGGCATGTGTGGACCAGCAGAACCTGGAAAAGCAAAGGCAGCTGGGAAATGTGTGAGGTCGTCGTGTAAGTCATGAGCCTACTGGGTTGTGTCTATACGAAGGGGTCTGGAAACCACACAAAGTGAAGCACCGCAGTCGTGGCTGCCGGGGCTGGAACCATTGGCCAAAGGCCCCATAAACAGATCCCTGGGTAGTCTGCTGTGGTGCAGAAGAGGCATCTAATGCACAGGCGTACACAAGCTCTATCTCCCATGTCCCCTAATTAAGTAGGTATTCTATAAATATGTCATATATGAAAAATTCTGGAATCTTTAAGTTGGATGAGAACTTCAGTCTGTTCTACAACCGGACTGAGGATTCTCGCATGCAGCGTGCTCTACAAAGCCAGCTTGACCATGCTTGAAGAACGTGAGCTCTCCCTGAGGCCAACCATCTGCTGCTCGGGGCAGTAATAATCAAAAACCCTCTACCTGCTCAGCTGATAGTTGACTCCCTGCAGACCTCAACAGACCTTCACTGCTGCTGTCCAGTTATACAGAACAAGGGCATTCCCTCTGTTGCACATCAGGCTTCCACATGATTTTTGAGTTAAAAATGTTTAAGTTTCAGAACAAATAACCCGTAACTAACCACAACAATGTGGGTAAATCTCGTAAACATGATGCTGAGCAAAAAAATCCCACATGTGAGAAAGTGTGTTGTATTGGATTTCATTCATATCAGATACAAACGCAGCCACAGCCACTCTATGCTAGGGCCCTGGGAGAGTGAGAGACAGGTGCATACAAGGGACTTCTGGAGTGCAGCCAATGTCTTGATCCCTGACCTGACTGCTGGCTACAGGGTTGTGCAGGTTTTTGAAGTTCATCAAGTCATCCACTTCAGTTGTGTGCTGTTTTCTATGTGAATATTTTGTTTTCACAAAAATATTGTTTTTTTGTGAACCTCAAACTCTTTCAGCCTCTACCTATCACTCAGTTCCAAAGTCATTTCTACATTCTTAGGCACTTGTTACAGCAGCAGCTCCATTTCTTGATACCAATTTCTGTCTTAGGAGTCTCCCAAGAAACAGAATTAAGATATTTAAGGCTGGGTCACACAGTCTTGGAGGCTGTGAAGTTCTACAGTCAGCTGTCTGAAAGCTAGAGGTCTGGGAAAGCCTTGCTATAATGCCTCCCGTTGGAGTGTAGACACAGCTGACAAGCATTAACATTAAAATACAGATAAAATACAGCTTGTATGACTGACATAACAGACTCTTTGTAGCAATAAGATACCCAACTGCAACCCAACCTGGGTATAGCATCACATGACGGATAACAGGCCCTGAAGGAATATATTTCTTTGACATATTTTGGAATGGTCCTGCAAAACCATCTCTTGTAGGAGAAATTACATTCTGTAGATAATCTTCTTACCCTAGTAAGTCTTCTCCAGAGAATCTGACACCTTCCAAGGTCCCAAAAGAGACATTTACCATCTATTACCTCTGAAACCTGCTACCCAGAAGCTTCATCTACATAACAAGAACCCTGGCTTCCACAACTCCCCTTATGTTAACTCAAGCATTTTTTTCTGCTGACTTTAACTCTTAAGTCAATGCTTAACTCTTTCAACTAATTTCCAATCAGAAAATCTTTGAATCTACCTATGACCTGTGAGATCCCCATTTTGAGATGTACCACCTTTCCAGGCCAAACCTGTGTATACCTTATATGTATGGATTTATATCTTTGTCTTTAACTTCTGTCTCCCTAAAATGTATAAAACCAAGCTATAACCCAACCATCTTTGATACATGTTCTCAGGACCACCCTTCCCACCCAGGCCTGAACTACTTTTCAGGTTTTCTTTGGGATTCCCTTGGCCAAGTGAGGGAGGTCTGTTCAGTCAGTTGCATGGCTTAGAACTTCATTTTTGGTTTACATCTAGTAGGTACAGACATTGGGTACATGAATCCTCTATATTTTTGGTATCTCACAAAGGCATGTTTGAGCCAGAGGATATCTGGAGGCACCAGGACACTGTGCACCAGCTGGGGAACTGTGCACCTTTTGCTCTATGTTTCATGGGAAAAGGTGCCAATTCAATAGGAAATTGATGATGGGCATAACGCCTCCTTCTGGGGTGAAGAAAGGGTCATAGTTCTGCATATGCCCTTTCCCTTCTTCTAATACTAGCTCTGTCCTTGTCAAGCAATCCAGATAAAGTTTCCCAGGTCATTCTTATTTATATATGGCTTTAGAATTAAATAAGATAAAGTCGATAAGGCATTTAGCACAGTACCCGGTGTAGAATAATTTTTCATTATCTGTCTTATTGTTTTAGCACATTT
>NW_012109696.1:1512557-1516709 GCF_000951045.1 Mandrillus leucophaeus | reverse complement strand
CCTGCAAAACCATCTCTTGTAGGAGAAATTACATTCTGTAGATAATCTTCTTACCCTAGTAAGTCTTCTCCAGAGAATCTGACACCTTCCAAGGTCCCAAAAGAGACATTTACCATCTATTACCTCTGAAACCTGCTACCCAGAAGCTTCATCTACATAACAAGAACCTTGGCTTCCACAACTCCCCTTATGTTAACTCAAGCATTTTTTTCTGCTGACTTTAACTCTTAAGTCAATGCTTAACTCTTTCAACTAATTTCCAATCAGAAAATCTTTGAATCTACCTATGACCTGTGAGATCCCCATTTTGAGATGTACCACCTTTCCAGGCCAAACCTGTGTATACCTTATATGTATGGATTTATATCTTTGTCTTTAACTTCTGTCTCCCTAAAATGTATAAAACCAAGCTATAACCCAACCATCTTTGATACATGTTCTCAGGACCACCCTTCCCACCCAGGCCTGAACTACTTTTCAGGTTTTCTTTGGGATTCCCTTGGCCAAGTGAGGGAGGTCTGTTCAGTCAGTTGCATGGCTTAGAACTTCATTTTTGGTTTACATCTAGTAGGTACAGACATTGGGTACATGAATCCTCTATATTTTTGGTATCTCACAAAGGCATGTTTGAGCCAGAGGATATCTGGAGGCACCAGGACACCGTGCACCAGCTGGGGAACTGTGCACCTTTTGCTCTATGTTTCATGGGAAAAGGTGCCAATTCAATAGGAAATTGATGATGGGCATAACGCCTCCTTCTGGGGTGAAGAAAGGGTCATAGTTCTGCATATGCCCTTTCCCTTCTTCTAATACTAGCTCTGTCCTTGTCAAGCAATCCAGATAAAGTTTCCCAGGTCATTCTTATTTATATATGGCTTTAGAATTAAATAAGATAAAGTCGATAAGGCATTTAGCACAGTACCCGGTGTAGAATAATTTTTCATTATCTGTCTTATTGTTTTAGCACATTTTTGGACTTTTTTCTGACTGTGGCTACCTGAAGACTTCAGTAACTTAATTTTCATTTTTCAGATGAGTAGACTGAGAGGCTATGTGATTCGCCCAAATTTCAGCTAAACTTAACCCTCCTCAGCATTTCAATATAATAATTGGCATGGCATGCTCAACCAATAATTACTGATCAGAGCTGGTAATTAAGCCATTCAGCCAGCACTAGTGGCAACAGAGGCAGATAAACCCTGACTCCAAGTTGAGTACTTGTCGGTCTTGCCACACTTGTGTTTCACACCATGAGCCATGCTCCCCTAGCTCACTCCAGTCCCTTCTTGATGCCTCTTCTGACTTTAGAAAAACCTTCAAAGTCATTTCAGTTGTGCTCTTGATGACTGAGTGTGAAAAAAATGGGAGTGCACCATGCTTTCCAAACAAAAACAAAGAATTCTTCCAAAAATTTCTCAGTGACCTTTTATGATGTCCTATTGATGAAATGCAGAGAAGTATCAACCCTATCAGGCTCACACATTCCCACAGTCTGATTCTTCTGGTTTCTACTGCATGGGCTCATGGTGAACTATCCCTTTCTTATTAAGTAGGCAAGAAAATCAGCTCCCGCTTTGCCCTGCAGGCCATTTAGTTGTGGAGCATTTCTCTTTTATAGCATTTGCTTCTTGGTAGTGCCATGGCTAGCTTCCTTCTTCTTTTTGTCTGTTGCCTGCACTCTTAACTTTAAATTTTTCATGAGTTTTAGTCTTAGACAACTGAGGACAGGTAGTCAGTGTCACACGAACCTTATCACTAGTCAGTGTCACACGAACCTTAATTTTCTAATTGCTAAATACAGAGTTCCTGGATTGTTCTTTGTGAGTGAATCATGACTCAACGGATTGCCCTAACCTTGAAAATCTCTCAATAGCAATTAGCTATCTTAAAAGAGCAGATAGGAAAAGTACGATGGTAATTTCAAGCTGTAGAAAAATTCCTCAGCAACCCACCTGAACTTCAAGCAACGGTTCTCCCCCGAATTGAGAATCTGGATTAAGTGTAAAATAAACTTGCCCTTGTAAAGTTTTGTGCTTGTCTTCTGATTACATTTTACTTAAGTGATAAAACTTTTACAGAAAGAGCTACCTACATTGGTTGGAAATCACATATGGGCTTCCCAATGACACATCCGCTTCCATAATCCTGTCTTTTATTAACATTTTTTCCTAAATAGTATTCCTGAAGTCTATCACTCAGTTAAATCCAATACTTTACGTACCTTGAAATATGGAAAAAAGAAGAGATTTGCTTCTTTGGTGTGTCAAAAAAATCAAAATTAAAAAGCTCTTGTATCCTGGAACCAAACAATAGAAATGGGATATTCTGCCTAAAGCAAGGAGATAGAAGAATTTTGAATTAACAGTGAAAGAAATAATAATATAATTATAATATACAGATGGTTCAGATTCAGACCAATGAAATATCATAAGTTAGAGATTCAGAAATCATTCTTCAGGTAACTTACACGCCTGTGTGTAAGTGTAGGTGTGTTTACATATGTGTAAGTTAATTATAGTCAGTGGGATCTAATTAAACAAATTAATGAAGAGTTTGAATTATTGAATGTTTTTAAAGAAATGTAAATTACATTGGCTGATGTTTTAACAAGGAGCTTTGATTTATTATTTTAACTAGCATATATCAGTTGTCGGCAAGCCACTGGATAGATAATTTAAATATGCTTGAGGGAATCTGAAAAAAAATTCCTATCTTATGCCTACAAATTTATATGCATAATTATTTTGCTAGCAATGTCTTTCTTCCCCGAGAGTGTCTAATCCTGTTGAATAATCAAAACTTATAAATTAGCAGACAATGGCCAAGATATCACTGCATTTGTAAGTTAAGTTATAGTTTCATCATATGAATTTATTTTCTTTTTTTCAAAATAAGTAACCTATTGTGTGTGTGTGTGTATGTGTGTGTGTGTGCGCCTGCATGTGTGTCAGAGAGAGGGAGAGAGAGGAGACTAAGAGAATCTAAACCTCTCTGTAATTATAGAAATTCAATATAAACACAAAAGAAGAGAAAACCACAGCTACATACACGCTCTCCTTGTACACGCTCTCCTTGCCGATGCCTATGTCCATAATCTCCCCCTACAGTATATCATTTTCTTATTTTCTAGTTCATGTCAAATGATCCTTTTTAATAAATGTTAATCACTATCTAAAATTATTCCTTATACAAATAAAAGTGTTTACTCATCTGTTAAATCTGGGCAAGTTGTGCTGAATCCATTTTTCTCCCAAGCCTCAAAAGAGTAAAATTAGCATGACATGGTTTTCCTGTGGGTATTTGTTATTTCAACCGAAGTGAATTCCATGTCATGACAGGGCAGTTACTAAGGGAAAAGTACGTGCTGCAGCAAGCTCAGGCAACAGCATAAATGCCAGGGAATAACCTGCATCCTAGAAATGCCACATTCATTACTAGGAATGTTAAAAGGAGCTGGTGAAATGAAGGTTGATGAGAAAGGAGATGGTGCCAGTTTTGCTTTCCTGTGAGAACTTTTCAAATTCACTGCAGGTGACTCCTCTCTCTGGTGCATTAATGCTGGATATCAGCCTCTGTAAACTCGCTTTCAGAGAATGGTCTCATTCTAGTGAATAGACATGTCTCTAAACTTTGCACGAGAAAATATCTGGATGTATGACTTTGATGTCATGCATTAGGAGAGGCTAGTATGCAGAGTAAACTTACAGGTAATTTTTTATTACTGAGAGTAATCCAGTGCAGATCAATGCTTTTAACAGTTTAGACTTTCAGCAGCAGACTTTCTTAAAGTAAGGTGGATAGTTCTGCTGTTTACTGGGTAGTCGCTGGAGAGCCCTTCATGCATGCAAAAGACAAAGCTACCTCGTGTGTTCAGTAATACCTAGACCCTACCTATCAGGCAACAATGGAGTGAACGTTGTGTGCCTGTCTGCATCTCCTGTGGATAAAATCTTTGTAGCTTCGAATTTTTTAGGAAACTGTCAGATGCAGACTGCTGTGCATTCGGTGCTGTGGGGTGGATTAAAGGACTATCAGAAGCTTTGTTTATTCCCTTCAATATTCTGTGAGCCTTTGTTACCATACCCACAGTCTAGCAGAGGAAACTTAAACTTGGACAGTGTAAGCAAATGCATGAAGCGCCGCGGCTCATTA
>NW_012109696.1:1506574-1511477 GCF_000951045.1 Mandrillus leucophaeus | reverse complement strand
GTGTGTTTACATATGTGTAAGTTAATTATAGTCAGTGGGATCTAATTAAACAAATTAATGAAGAGTTTGAATTATTGAATGTTTTTAAAGAAATGTAAATTACATTGGCTGATGTTTTAACAAGGAGCTTTGATTTATTATTTTAACTAGCATATATCAGTTGTCGGCAAGCCACTGGATAGATAATTTAAATATGCTTGAGGGAATCTGAAAAAAAATTCCTATCTTATGCCTACAAATTTATATGCATAATTATTTTGCTAGCAATGTCTTTCTTCCCCGAGAGTGTCTAATCCTGTTGAATAATCAAAACTTATAAATTAGCAGACAATGGCCAAGATATCACTGCATTTGTAAGTTAAGTTATAGTTTCATCATATGAATTTATTTTCTTTTTTTCAAAATAAGTAACCTATTGTGTGTGTGTGTGTATGTGTGTGTGTGTGCGCCTGCATGTGTGTCAGAGAGAGGGAGAGAGAGGAGACTAAGAGAATCTAAACCTCTCTGTAATTATAGAAATTCAATATAAACACAAAAGAAGAGAAAACCACAGCTACATACACGCTCTCCTTGTACACGCTCTCCTTGCCGATGCCTATGTCCATAATCTCCCCCTACAGTATATCATTTTCTTATTTTCTAGTTCATGTCAAATGATCCTTTTTAATAAATGTTAATCACTATCTAAAATTATTCCTTATACAAATAAAAGTGTTTACTCATCTGTTAAATCTGGGCAAGTTGTGCTGAATCCATTTTTCTCCCAAGCCTCAAAAGAGTAAAATTAGCATGACATGGTTTTCCTGTGGGTATTTGTTATTTCAACCGAAGTGAATTCCATGTCATGACAGGGCAGTTACTAAGGGAAAAGTACGTGCTGCAGCAAGCTCAGGCAACAGCATAAATGCCAGGGAATAACCTGCATCCTAGAAATGCCACATTCATTACTAGGAATGTTAAAAGGAGCTGGTGAAATGAAGGTTGATGAGAAAGGAGATGGTGCCAGTTTTGCTTTCCTGTGAGAACTTTTCAAATTCACTGCAGGTGACTCCTCTCTCTGGTGCATTAATGCTGGATATCAGCCTCTGTAAACTCGCTTTCAGAGAATGGTCTCATTCTAGTGAATAGACATGTCTCTAAACTTTGCACGAGAAAATATCTGGATGTATGACTTTGATGTCATGCATTAGGAGAGGCTAGTATGCAGAGTAAACTTACAGGTAATTTTTTATTACTGAGAGTAATCCAGTGCAGATCAATGCTTTTAACAGTTTAGACTTTCAGCAGCAGACTTTCTTAAAGCAAGGTGGGTGGTTCTGCTATTTACTGGGCAGTCTCTGGAGACTTCATGCATGCAAAAGACAAAGCTACCTCGTGTGTTCAGTAATACCTAGACCCTACCTATCAGGCAACAATGGAGTGAACGTTGTGTGCCTGTCTGCATCTCCTGTGGATAAAATCTTTGTAGCTTCGAATTTTTTAGGAAACTGTCAGATGCAGACTGCTGTGCATTCGGTGCTGTGGGGTGGATTAAAGGACTATCAGAAGCTTTGTTTATTCCCTTCAATATTCTGTGAGCCTTTGTTACCATACCCACAGTCTAGCAGAGGAAACTTAAACTTGGACAGTGTAAGCAAATGCATGAAGCGCCGCGGCTCATTAGTGGAACAGCCTGTGTGGCTGCAGCAAGTAAATGAAGGGGAACAGGCAGGAGATGACGTTAGCCATATAGGCAAGGAGCCACCTCTGCAGGCCACTGTGGGCCTGTGAAGGAGCTGGGCGTGATGATTTTCATACCTGAAGACATGAACGCACTGAATTGCATTGGTATTTTATTCAGTTAATACTTGTCTAGATTAGCCAACGTCTCTACACAGTTTTACTGCTCACTGTTGCTTCCAGCATCCAGTTTCTTTATTCTGAATTCAATTCCTCATCACGGATTTCCTTCAATTACCAAAAGCCACTGAGTGAGAGTGTGTTTCTGATCATTTCCCTGTGTCTTGACTCTTCTGATTCCTAAATTGGCAGTTATCCGCCTTGAGCACTTTGAAGAAAACTCCTTTTTTTACGATGAAGACCCTGATGTCAGTGAAACTGTCATTCCTTTATGAGTAATCTCTCTTTTCTCTGTTTGCCTTCAAGGCTTTTCTCCTCTATCTGGTGTTAAGAAATTGCACACGTGTGTGTGTGTGTGCGTGCGCTTTATTTATTTATTCTGTTCAGAACTTGGGATGATTCCTTAACAGGTCTTTCCTCGGGCCTGAAAAAAATCTTCGCCACTACTTTTGGAAAACCGACTCTGGCCCCAAATTCTCCCAATCCGAATGTGTTCAACCTTCTCCCATTGAGCTGTATTCAGTCATTTCCTTAAATAACCATCACTACATCTCTTCATGTCTAAATCTGGGTGATTTCTGCATACTTGTCTTCCAATAAATTCTTGTCTTTTCAAATGTATTCAATGTGCAGTTCAACTTTTTTTTTGCTTTTTAAAAATAATCATACTTTTAATTTCTAGAAGTTATCTTTAATTCTTTATTAAATCCTCATTTTTTCAGTCACCTGCCTTTCCATCACAAACCTGACACTTTAAAAAAATCTCCTCAATAATTTTCAACATTATTTTTTAAAGTAATTTTTATAGTTATTTATTTATTTATTTTTGAGACAGGGTCTCACTCTGTTGCCCAGGCTGCAGTGCAATACCACAATAACAGCTCACTGTACCCTTGAACTCCTGGGCTCACGTGATCATCCCACCTCAACCTTCTGAGTAGCTGAGACTACAGCTAAGACACACCACCACGCCTGGCTAATTCTTAAAATATTTTTTGTAGGGACGTGGCCTCACTCTGTTGCTCAGGGTGGTCTCAAACTCCTGGCCTCAAGTGATCCTCCTGCTTCTTTGTTGTATAACTTCTTCCTGAGTATGAAGTTCTCGAGGGTTTAATTCGCCTATTTGATTCTGTCTTACAGTGAGTTGACTCCTTGTGCAGTTAATTTTATTTTCATTGTGAGTTCATTTTTATGGAGATTTTTCTTCCAACTTTTATTCTGGTAATTTTGAATTTATAAATCTGATGTACATTTTCTAGAGTACCTTAATTATCCAGTTAGTCTATAAAAGCATGTAATCAATGTTTAGATTTCACCTCCTTCCTCTAACAAGGCAAAAACCTTCCCACATTTGGATTCCCCATCCACTTCCATTGTGTCTCACCTTGTAAGCATTTGTGAACTTATTTCAGGTTTGCATTTGTTAACTTACTTTACTAAAGCACATTATTCAGAATCAACCAAAAATCTTACAGGGTGGTATTGTTTTGCATGTCATTATTTCTTGTGTTTGACACCTGACATGGTTTGGCTGTGTCCCCACCCAAATCTCGTCTTGAATTGTAGCTCCCATAATTCCCACATGTCATGGGAGGGACCTGACGGAAGGTAATGGAATAATGGGGGCAGGTTTTCCCTCCATGGTTCTGAGGCCTCTCCAGCCATGTGGAGTCCATTAAACCTCTTTAATGTGAGACCATTAAACCTCTTTTTCTTTATAAATCAGCCAGTCTCAGGTAATTCTTCATATCAGTATCAAAGTGAACTAATACAACATCTTCTCTTTTATAGTTTTCATTTTGTATTTTGGTACAATTTTCATTCTATAAATTTTTGGAAATGCTCCCAGAAAGTGTTTGCGGTTTGTACAGTTTGTGAAGATTTTTCTTACACTCTTAACTATTTAACTCCTATACTTGAATGTTGCTTGAGCAAGATCTAGTATTATGACACAAAATAATTTTTTCCCAAGGATTTCAAAAACATTGAAGATATTCTACCTCACATATTCTAGCATCTGTCATTGCATAGGGAAGAATGTTCTCAACCGAATTTTCATTTCTCTGTAAGTAACCTGTGAAATCTGACTCTTTCAGTCTCTCTCTTTTTCTCTGAGTCTCTCTGTCTCTCTCTCAGTAGTTTTAGAATATTTCTATTTAGATTTTTTTACCCTAAAGTGTCATTATCATTGTATGTGTTCCTCAGACAGATATTCTTTAGTATTTGATGAAATTCATTCATTAATAGGAGGTCAGTTTTTATAATGTTCTCTATGTGTTCAAAAATAATTGTAATCGAGGACAGAGTTCCATGCTATGTATGATTTATTCAATCAAACCAGTCAATTATAATGTACATATTACTGTATCAGTTATAAAATTGAGGGGGTGTTAAATCTCCCCTTATTTCTGAACCTTTTTGTCTTTTTCTTGCTGTCTATCATACTAATCAAATGTCTGTACATTTTATTTCTATGAATAACATGAAAGTTATACATTATCTTGCAAGTCTTTTTTGTGGCCACACTTGTTACAAGAAAAACTTGGGACTGTGACATCTCCCCTCCCTCCAGCCCCCAAACTGGAAAGGAACCAAGAGACTGAAGAAAGTTATGGACCAGCACAGCTTGATGAGTAGATGAGTTTGTTAGGACTTATGTGCAGGGCACTCCTGGACACAGCAAGACAGCCCTACAGATCTGTGCCACCTCCTGTCTCAAAAGCTACTGTTTCTTCTTTTTTTTTTTTTTTTAGACTGGGTCTCACTTTATCACCCATGCTGGAGAGTAGCAGTATGAACATAGCTCACTGCACCCTCAAACTTCTCGGTCTACACAATCCACCTGCCTCAGTCCCCTAAGTACCTGGGACTACATGCGTGAGTCACCACACCTGGCTAATTTTTGTATTTTTTGTGGAGATGGGGTTTCACCATGATGCCCAGGCTGGTCTCGAATGCTTATGCTCAGATAATTCTCCTGCCCCAGCCTCCCAAAGTACTGGGATTACAAGTCTAAGCCACTGCACTCAGCCCTCTGAACTGCTGTTAAGCTAATTTTCTCTTA
>NW_012109696.1:1498312-1506524 GCF_000951045.1 Mandrillus leucophaeus | reverse complement strand
TTTTGTATTTTGGTACAATTTTCATTCTATAAATTTTTGGAAATGCTCCCAGAAAGTGTTTGCGGTTTGTACAGTTTGTGAAGATTTTTCTTACACTCTTAACTATTTAACTCCTATACTTGAATGTTGCTTGAGCAAGATCTAGTATTATGACACAAAATAATTTTTTCCCAAGGATTTCAAAAACATTGAAGATATTCTACCTCACATATTCTAGCATCTGTCATTGCATAGGGAAGAATGTTCTCAACCGAATTTTCATTTCTCTGTAAGTAACCTGTGAAATCTGACTCTTTCAGTCTCTCTCTTTTTCTCTGAGTCTCTCTGTCTCTCTCTCAGTAGTTTTAGAATATTTCTATTTAGATTTTTTTACCCTAAAGTGTCATTATCATTGTATGTGTTCCTCAGACAGATATTCTTTAGTATTTGATGAAATTCATTCATTAATAGGAGGTCAGTTTTTATAATGTTCTCTATGTGTTCAAAAATAATTGTAATCGAGGACAGAGTTCCATGCTATGTATGATTTATTCAATCAAACCAGTCAATTATAATGTACATATTACTGTATCAGTTATAAAATTGAGGGGGTGTTAAATCTCCCCTTATTTCTGAACCTTTTTGTCTTTTTCTTGCTGTCTATCATACTAATCAAATGTCTGTACATTTTATTTCTATGAATAACATGAAAGTTATACATTATCTTGCAAGTCTTTTTTGTGGCCACACTTGTTACAAGAAAAACTTGGGACTGTGACATCTCCCCTCCCTCCAGCCCCCAAACTGGAAAGGAACCAAGAGACTGAAGAAAGTTATGGACCAGCACAGCTTGATGAGTAGATGAGTTTGTTAGGACTTATGTGCAGGGCACTCCTGGACACAGCAAGACAGCCCTACAGATCTGTGCCACCTCCTGTCTCAAAAGCTACTGTTTCTTCTTTTTTTTTTTTTTTTAGACTGGGTCTCACTTTATCACCCATGCTGGAGAGTAGCAGTATGAACATAGCTCACTGCACCCTCAAACTTCTCGGTCTACACAATCCACCTGCCTCAGTCCCCTAAGTACCTGGGACTACATGCGTGAGTCACCACACCTGGCTAATTTTTGTATTTTTTGTGGAGATGGGGTTTCACCATGATGCCCAGGCTGGTCTCGAATGCTTATGCTCAGATAATTCTCCTGCCCCAGCCTCCCAAAGTACTGGGATTACAAGTCTAAGCCACTGCACTCAGCCCTCTGAACTGCTGTTAAGCTAATTTTCTCTTAGTCTGCTGTGTTTGAATAATGAGACTATTTTTCTCAGATTGTGTCTGGGATGTTTGGTTTCTCAGGGACAACTGAGGTTCTCAGATTGTCTCTGGGATGTTTGGCTTTTCAGGGACACCTAATCCTCAGCTGGGCACTGTGGCCTTGGCTCACTGCCCAGCCTTCAGGGTTCAGGCAGTGGAAACACACCTTTAAGTAATCTGGAGGGGGGATCCCTCACCCTACAGCCCTCAAAATTTCAACATATGTATTTGACTTAACAAAAAAAAGTAAGTTAATCTCTGTATTCTTCCTCAGGAGTGAAGGCGGTAATTTAGATCCCTGAACTCCTATTTTATGCAGCACTGTTGCCCAGTTCTTCAGTTCCTCTTTTTCATCATGATGAACAAATGATGAAAAATAATAGTTATTATTTTTATTGCTTCAGACAGTTGATGGTCATTAGATTTACCAACTATTCTTTCTTGCAGTTTATTGTGACTTCAGTTTTCTTCTTTCTCTTTTACTTTTACAAAATTTTAGTTAATTGTGAAATTTCTCGATCTTTGTCTGAAAATGACATTATTTATCATGCACTATTATAGTTTAGCTGGGTATAGAACTCCACAAAAAAAGAATGTTTCATTTAATACATTGGAGAATATTTTATTACCAAGTAATTTATATTGTTAATATTGATAAGTTTCATGTCAGGCAAATTTTCACTATATAAGTAAACCTGTTTTTTTTCTCCTACTGGTCAAATTTAAGATCTTTTTTATTTTCTGAGTTTATAGTTTTTCTATGATACTCTGGATATGTGTTGGGTGTTTTTTATTTTCTAGTTGGATTCATTGAGAGTTCTGCTTAGGAGGATTTAGATTTTTCCTCATTTCTGAAGAAAATTCTAGCCAGTATATTTTGAATAGTTCTTTTCTTTCATTCTCTATATTTCCCATTCTGGAATTCAGATTACATCTTCTGTTGTTAAGCAATAGTTTTGTCCTTCATTTCTGCTAAGCGTATATGTACACGTGTGTATGTATGTGTGCATGTACATATAAACACATATATGCTATATCTTTATTTTTAAAAAAACAGTTATTCAGTGCTAATATGTCTAAGCATTTCATAAATCTCTCTTCTGCTTTGTGTACCTTCCCATTCCCTCAGCCACTCAATTTTTCATTTTTATTCTTAAGTAATTTTTCATATCTGCCTGGTATTTTATTTGTATCTTACATTTTCCTTACATGTTGAGGTCTCTTTATGCCTTTAATTATTTTAAATGTTCTTATCTCATAGTTTCACCCTGAAGTTCCATCATCTGAAGTTCTTGCACATCTCATCCTAATTTGATTGTGTCTTTCAGCTCTTGTCATTGTAGAATCTCCTCCTTGTGTGTTGCATTGGGAATTCATCTCGAATGGGCATTCTGTCTGGTAATCTTGGGTAGACTGGGTTTCAAGTGAGTCCCTAAAGGGTGGTTCTGTGTTTCTTTTTTGGTTGCCATGAGGGTATTCCAGCTGTGTGCCACATTTCTGACAATTCATCACCTTGGTGCATAGGTGACATGCATTCCAGCTGGTTGGCAGGCCCTTGTTACATGTTCTCTGGAAGCACAGTTTTCCTTCCGCTCAGGTATAGGCAAGAAAACTAAATTTGTTTGCTTTTTGAACTAATCAGCATTTTTCTTCTCCACCTTTTCATTGAATATGTAGTCCTTTCAGGGTCATAATTTTATGCCATAGATCTTGTGTAGACCCATGGCTTTGATTACACAGATTTGTCACTCCCACTCCCAGCCTTCTTTCCCTGTCTTCTGTGCCCAACGGGAAACTGCAGTGAAAGCTGCTCCCTGTACCCTTCTTTTCAAGGGTCTCTCAAATGTTGGCATTGCTGGACGTTTCTCATGCTTTCCTGATATATTTTTGATATATTTAAAAGTATATTTACTATAATATATCCAACATTTCTACCTGTTTCTTAGGTTTTTTTGTTTTTGTTTGTGTGGGTTGGTTTTTTTGCAAGCCTTTCTGCCTTGGTTCAAATCCCAGTCCCTCTTGGCAGATGCATGCACTTTGGAAAGTTTTATAACTTCCCTGTCTCAATTACGCCATCTGTAAACTGGAAATGATACTATTACCTATCTCTTAGGGTGGGTAAGAAACAAGTAGGTAAGCATTTGCAAATTGTTTAGAGCTATTTTAAAGCTCTATTAAGTGGCAGCTACCATTACAATTGTTAGATGCTCGGGTTTTTATAAGGTCAGGTTCCCAGAAATACCTGTCTCCTTCAATCTAATTTTAATACACAAGCACTCTTCCAACTATGTTTTAAAAATTAGTTCAGCTCTGTGTAATAGAAGTGTTCTTTTACAGTGGTTATTACGTGCAACAATTGTCTTATGATGTACATTTTCCACACCTACCTTGAGAGGTAGACATCATTATCTCTATCTAGAAAATAAGGAAAGGGGAAGTGCAGAGAACTCTCAGAGCCTTGGATTAAACTGAGGATTAAATCCCAGTCCGGCTGATTATAAAGTCCCTACTCTTCCCATTTATTTGGAAAACACATGTGTTTATCTCTAGCTTTGGTAATTGTGTCTCTTTCAATGACTTATTTCTGTAACATAAGACACTAGACATGTCTCCATCAAGTACTCTCTTGTCAGTGCACCTGAATTGCTATGCTCATGGTTGGGAAAAGGAGCTATACCAGCGCTGAAATTGAAGATCGCAAACGTCATGTACGTTTCGCATCCTGGGCAGGGAGATGGAATGAGCTATGACTTTAGGGTTCTGATTACAACTGAGAAGAATCTAAGCAGGAGTCCAGATTGTCTAACACCATCACATCACTCAGGTAGCCCTTGCCTCATCAGCATTTAATTGAATGAAAGACTAATATATTTTCAACAGGCATCAGGAAAATCCTATCTAACCACCCCCCACCATCCTGTCCCACATCCTGATTCAAAATGCCTTTAAGAAGAGAATAGTGACGATGTAGAGAGCTGGCACAAAATTGATGCCAGCGCCATTCTGAGATGCTTTCTCCACAGTTTGAAAATAAATTCATGGCCTTTGGAATGGAAACTTATAGGTTTCCTCAAAAAACACCGTCAGGAACGGTGAGTGGGTCCCTGGGCGGATGGGACAGCATTCCAGATGCTTTGGAGAACTTCCTCTTGCCCAGTTGTCATTGTTTCATTTTAGAATAGTTGACCAAAATTTTTCACAAGTATCTTAAAGTGAATGTTTGGAATTCAATCTGCTTGACAGAACTGGTTGTATTACTTGTTTCGGTCTAATATTTTCCTTTGAACTCTTCTCTATGAGGGAATACAATTCCACTCAGTTTTGTTTGCAGGAATGTAAAGATGCATTAAAAATAACCACAGGATTGAAAAATATCTTTCTATCTGAATTTCTCCCTCTCATTATTCCCAAAATATTCTCAATGCTTCTATTTCTGGTGGTGTTCTCCGTCCTCGCCTGCTGAAAGGTTTCAGCCAGATGGGTTGAGCTCTTTCTCCAAGTTAAGCACCCAGGGTTTTGGCCAAGTAGAGGTGAAAAGACATTCTGCTGTGGAGAGGTGGGGGCCAGCAAGGGGACAGATGGGAGGCTTGCACGACTGTGAGACTGCAGATAATTTGTGGGTGCGTCCCCTATGGGTTTTGTATTTTGTGTTCAGTTAGTGCTTCCCTTAGAAAAATTATTTCTCTATGAATAAAAATATTTTGAAAGGAGGTAACTATAGCCTTCTGCTCAGCACCTGGTTTCACCGTCCTGTGGTCCATGAATGTTCCCACTTCAATGTGCTCCACAGACATAGACGCCATCGTCTGACCCTCCTCCTCCTTCGAAGTCTCTCTGTCCTTGTTACATGCACCATGCTAGCTTATTCTACTTCGCATGAAACACTTACTTTTCTTCCTATATAACATGTACTTCGAAACATTGGTTCATTCTTTCATATCTATATTATGAAAGGAATTTCCTTGTGGACAAATTGTATTTGTTTCATGTATACATGTGAAAAAAATGAACCAATGTTTCCAAGTACAAGTTTTTTTATTTTCCTTTCACATACATCTGTAATGTATATATGAAGTAAATCTCAGGACCCCAAAATCACTAAGCCAAAGGGAAAAGTCAAGCTTGGAACTACATCAGGCAAATTCCTTGTGGACCTCAAGATCTTGACCCTAAAACAGTTCTGTTGAATTTCACCTTGGCAATGTAAATTGTTAAGGTTATCTGCACAGATGAGGGACAGGAAGTCATCCCTCTGCTCACTGGAGACAAATGCATAGCTGATTGCTTCCATTACCCTACTGTTAATGTGAAAATCAGATTCACTAAGCCAGACTAAGGCATAAGTGACTATTCTTATACCCCTCCTCTCCTATGTAAATTGTGTATTCAGTGGAAGTCTAATCAGAGACTCAAAAGAATGCAACCATTTGTCTCTTCTCTACCCATGACCTGGAAGCCCCCACCCTACCATGCTTCGAATTGTCCCGCCTTTTTAAAGCTCTACTAAGTGGCAGCTACCATTACAATTGTTAGATGCTCAGGTTTTTATAAGGTCAGGTTCCCAGAAATACCTGTCTCCTTCAATCTAATTTTAATACATAAGCACTCTTCCAACTATGTTTTAAAAATTAGTTCAGCTCTGTGTAAGAGCTTTCCAGACTGAATCAATGTGCATCTTGTATGCATTGATTGATGTCTCAGGTCTCCCTCAAATGTACAAAACCAAGCTGTACCCCGACAGCCTTAGGAACATGCCATCAGGACCTCCTGAGGCTTTGTCATGGCTGCTTCCTTAACCTTGGCAAAATAAACTTTCTAAATCTATTGAGACCTGTCTCAGATACTTTTGATTACATATAGGAACTCTTCTTCCATGTGTTAAGAAATTAAGGATGAGTTGTTACAGATAAATGAAGGAAGTCATCACCAGTAGGTGATGTCCAGAAAGAAGAGATTTTTTGTACGTTGTTGGCACATTCTGGGTGATAGGAAGATAGGCTTTAAGTCACAGAAGTGCTGATTCTTAGATGCTGGTGAATTGATTTGATCCAGCACTAATAAGCAGACAAAACAAGAGCTGCAACGCGTGCACGCCGCACATCTTGGCTCCCTTTAGGGAAAATCAAGAAAGAAAATGGAGCAGAGAGCACAAAACCACATAGCACCAATACTGTGAGCCAGAGATATCTGTGTTTCCTTTCTGGTTGTTTAAATATGCTGTCTAGACACATTAGGCTCTAATCTCATTTTCGTTGCTCTGCAAAATTGCAAGCTGTGGCACTTGCTGAGAAGCTGTCTGCCATTTTCCCCATTCTGAATAGAGATTGAACAAGACACCTGGAAAATGATGTGAAACGTCGGTCTTGGCAGCAAGAGACATTGCTGCATGGAAAATTCTAGAAACCGGGGTGTGAAAATTTGAGTGGGGGAGGAGAGCAAGTAACTAGAGGAGACACAAAGGGAATGCTTGGCTACTTCTCCCTCTCTCCGATGTCTGTGCTGCAGAGCAGGTCGCTGTGGGTGGGGAGAGGGACAGGTGGTTGCTCCCGGCCTCTCATGCTCTCACCTTTCCTGTGCCGCCTCGGCTCCCTTCTGCTGCCCTGCCACCTCTTGTTAAGTGCATTTCAGTTGCCTCAAACTGATGTGCAAATTTAGGTATTCAACAAACACGTGCCCATGGATATTCCTCCCTCTGCACACGACATCTCCTGCCCCCAGTGACCAGAGGACACTGCACCAACCAACTCTGAGGTCTCAAGGCTCATCCTGGAGGGAAGAGATGGAGCCTGGAGGCCCTGCCTCATCACCCCAGGCCTTCCCAGAGCAAAGCTTTAGGAAGATGCTCTCATCGGAAAACTGTTCCACGATTTGAGTTAGTATAATCTTTACGTAACTTGTCCTTTTTAAATTTACTTAAAAATTTAATTCATTAAATTATACCTGAAGAATGTCACATTTATATATCAGTCTGCATCCTAAAGGATTTGGAACTCATCAGTTCTCTGCTTGCTTGTCCCAGTACCCCTAAGCTGAGTTTGAGGAAGAAAACAAATAAATAGACATAAAAAAGAGTGTGGCCGCCTCCTTAAAATGTCTTTCCAAAGCAAACCAACCAGGAGTGGGCACAGTGCCCTGTTGTTGGCCCCAGCCTCATCTGAGGAACTATGGCTCAGTCCCCAGCCATTGCACTGAAAAGGTTGTTCTTTGAGGAATGCACTTTGCCTGGAGTCACCCTCAGCCCCTACCCCAGCCTCACAGCCACTGAGTCCTTGACACCACATTGGACTAGGGGCTGCTGGGTAAACCTCGATGCACCCTAGAGCTCCTGTGAAAGGCCACACTCAACATGGAAGTCACGGTGTACACTGGGCTTTCATTTTCAGATGTAACTGGCAAATAGCAAAATAAAAACGTCATGCCAGAAAGGCTAACATTGCAAATATAATGTCGTTTGCAGTTTCTTCATGTTCCTTGGAAAAGGCTTTGCTTTTCCTCTTTTCTTATTATATTTATTTTCTATATTCCTGGGGGACAAAAGAAACAAATAGTTGCAAGAGAAACTTACATTCTATATGTGAAGAGAAAGCAGAGATCTTAACATAGCTCTGAACTGTCTATAGATTTAATCGTCGCACTGGACTCTGTTCTTTTTATTAGGCTTTGCAATAAAATCTCCCTGTCCCTGCTGCCAGCCTGGGTGCTCCCACATCAGTCCTTCTGTGCTGACCACATTTCACTGCACTCCCCAGAGAGAGGAGAGTCAAGAGAGTATCCTGCCTGCCACCCGCAGGGCAGACGCCAGAGAGGAGCCCCTCCTTTGAACAAGGCATGTGAAGTCTCTGCCCATTCTCGTGTCTGCCTCTCGGGTGGTGGGAATGCACTGTTAATGCTTATCTGGGACATGCTGCCATCCACGCTGTTG
>NW_012109696.1:1495584-1498262 GCF_000951045.1 Mandrillus leucophaeus | reverse complement strand
CACTTGCTGAGAAGCTGTCTGCCATTTTCCCCATTCTGAATAGAGATTGAACAAGACACCTGGAAAATGATGTGAAACGTCGGTCTTGGCAGCAAGAGACATTGCTGCATGGAAAATTCTAGAAACCGGGGTGTGAAAATTTGAGTGGGGGAGGAGAGCAAGTAACTAGAGGAGACACAAAGGGAATGCTTGGCTACTTCTCCCTCTCTCCGATGTCTGTGCTGCAGAGCAGGTCGCTGTGGGTGGGGAGAGGGACAGGTGGTTGCTCCCGGCCTCTCATGCTCTCACCTTTCCTGTGCCGCCTCGGCTCCCTTCTGCTGCCCTGCCACCTCTTGTTAAGTGCATTTCAGTTGCCTCAAACTGATGTGCAAATTTAGGTATTCAACAAACACGTGCCCATGGATATTCCTCCCTCTGCACACGACATCTCCTGCCCCCAGTGACCAGAGGACACTGCACCAACCAACTCTGAGGTCTCAAGGCTCATCCTGGAGGGAAGAGATGGAGCCTGGAGGCCCTGCCTCATCACCCCAGGCCTTCCCAGAGCAAAGCTTTAGGAAGATGCTCTCATCGGAAAACTGTTCCACGATTTGAGTTAGTATAATCTTTACGTAACTTGTCCTTTTTAAATTTACTTAAAAATTTAATTCATTAAATTATACCTGAAGAATGTCACATTTATATATCAGTCTGCATCCTAAAGGATTTGGAACTCATCAGTTCTCTGCTTGCTTGTCCCAGTACCCCTAAGCTGAGTTTGAGGAAGAAAACAAATAAATAGACATAAAAAAGAGTGTGGCCGCCTCCTTAAAATGTCTTTCCAAAGCAAACCAACCAGGAGTGGGCACAGTGCCCTGTTGTTGGCCCCAGCCTCATCTGAGGAACTATGGCTCAGTCCCCAGCCATTGCACTGAAAAGGTTGTTCTTTGAGGAATGCACTTTGCCTGGAGTCACCCTCAGCCCCTACCCCAGCCTCACAGCCACTGAGTCCTTGACACCACATTGGACTAGGGGCTGCTGGGTAAACCTCGATGCACCCTAGAGCTCCTGTGAAAGGCCACACTCAACATGGAAGTCACGGTGTACACTGGGCTTTCATTTTCAGATGTAACTGGCAAATAGCAAAATAAAAACGTCATGCCAGAAAGGCTAACATTGCAAATATAATGTCGTTTGCAGTTTCTTCATGTTCCTTGGAAAAGGCTTTGCTTTTCCTCTTTTCTTATTATATTTATTTTCTATATTCCTGGGGGACAAAAGAAACAAATAGTTGCAAGAGGAACTTACATTCTATATGTCACGAGAAAGCAGAGATCTTAACATAGCTCTGAACTGTCTATAGATTTAATCGTCGCACTGGACTCTCTTCTTTTTATTAGGCTTTGCAATAAAATCTCCCTGTCCCTGCTGCCAGCCTGGGTGCTCCCACATCAGTCCTTCTGTGCTGACCACATTTCACTGCACTCCCCAGAGAGAGGAGAGTCAAGAGAGTATCCTGCCTGCCACCCGCAGGGCAGACGCCAGAGAGGAGCCCCTCCTTTGAACAAGGCATGTGAAGTCTCTGCCCATTCTCGTGTCTGCCTCTCGGGTGGTGGGAATGCACCGTTAATGCTTATCTGGGACATGCTGCTATCCACGCTGTTGCTGAAGCAGCAATCAGAAGAGGTGCCTGGCACAGCTCTGCACAGCGATCCACCCTACCAGCTGCCCCTCAGGATGTGGGTTCAAAAGTCCTTCAAGGATTTTCACTGTAGAGCCTGGATTCCACCATGAGAGTAGCACTACTGGGAAATCTATTAACTGCTCCACTCTGCAGCATTCCCTGAGGGTGCTAGTGCTGAGTGTCCTGTGACCATGTGTTCACAGACACGGAGCCAGCCTGAAGGCCCTCGGAGTCCAGCAGGGGAGGAGGAGCCTAGGTGGAAAAGCAGCCATTGGTGGGGCAGGTGCCTCCTGGAGGAGCTCAGAGACCGTGAAGGGAAGGGCGCCCATGGCCTGAAGGCCTCAGGTGATAGGAGAGGCTTCGAGTGCTGCAAGAGAGTTGGTCTGAGGCAGGGCCCTCTTGATCTTCCTAAGGAGCTCCAGGTTTATTCTACTACCCACAAGGAAGTAGCCAGGGCCTAGGGCTGTCACTCAAGGCAGGTAGCAGTGGGCAGGGGCCTGAAACCAGGTGAGGAGGCCCTGGCAGTGTTCCAGGTGACAGAGAGAAGAGAGCCCAGTGCAGGGAGCTGCAGGAGAGGAGGTGGCTCAGGCTTGACATGGAAAGTCCAGGATCTGCTGAACACGGGGGTCCCGTGTGAGGGATTACAGGACTTGGAGTCTTCTGGTTTCCTGGAGACTGTGGCCACACTCTTTTTTATGGACTGAAAATTTTGTCCTCCCTGAATTGACATGCTGAGCCTGCACCTCCAATGTGATGGTGTTTGGGGTGAGGTCTTTGGGAGGTAATTAGGTTCAGCGGAGGTCATGAGAGTGGAGCACGCTTGACAGGATGAGTGCTCTTTTAAGACGAGAAAGAGGCCCCAGAGTGTGCTCTCGCCCAGAGGACACAGCAAGAGGCGTCCTCTGCAAGCCAGGAAGTGGCCCCTCACCAGGAAGCCAATCTGCCAGGGCCTCCAAACCTCCCGCTTTCAGAGCTACGAGAGATAAATGTCTAGTGTGTGAGCCACCGAGTCCAT
>NW_012109696.1:1455842-1495014 GCF_000951045.1 Mandrillus leucophaeus | reverse complement strand
TGCCTGATTTCAGAGCGGTGGAGGGAATGAGGCACTCCCCTACAGTGTGCAGGCTCAATTTTCCATCGGCCACATAGCTGCTACGAAACCACTGTTGTGTCAGACGCCCTGGCTTTGGGCTGGCTGCTGTGACTCTCGCCAACCTCCGGCCTCCTCTGTCCCCTCAAGCACCCGTCTCTCCACGGTCCACTCCCTGGGGAACAGAATCGATGAGGCATGAGTTCTGATGGGATGTGGCCCCTCTGAGGAAGCAGGCAGCACATTGAACTGGCAGCAAAAGGAGGAACAGGAGAGTCTCTAATGCCCACCGGGCCACCCCACTGGCAACAGACCCATCACCCGGATCTGTGTTCTGGAAATGTGCAGGACGCAGTGCATGAGTTAGACATTAGAATGTGGCTGTTTACCAAGGTACTCAGGGTGCTGCTTAGGACATTTGTACCTAGAGGTAGACAGCCTGCACCACACACACACCTCAGGGAGGGCCGAATGTGCTGGAAGCCCCCAAGTCTCCTTGGAGAAGCTGCTGTGAGACCAGGTACTGTGAGACTGTCCTTCACCTGGCAGGTGAGGACGTCTTGGCATGACCCCGCTGGCTCATGCCTGGCTCATGTGTGGAGTGCCCTGGACAGCAGACCCTCAGGGCTCCATCCGCTCAGAGAAATGTCCCGGCCAGGGTCTGGGGGAGCAGGGGCAGCAGTGACCTTCCCTGGAGGCCTCACAGTGCGCAGAGTGTGCTCTGGGAGCCCGTCAAAGAAAGTCCGCACAGGCTGTCAGCGGCAGCCCCCAGGTCAGACTCCTCAGCTCATTTTCAGACACTTTCCTTCGGGCTCCAGGCTCTGCATGTTCTTCCGCCCCTTAGCCCAAATTTCAGCCGCTGTGATGGTGGAAATCCAAAAACTGGGTGTGAATAAAAGGGTGTGACTATGAGAGTGTGAAAGCCACATCCATATTTATAAGTGGAAAAATGAGAAGTTCTGAACATCTTTAGAGCTTGCAGCGTGTTCTGTGGCAGGAAATGGAAAGAAGAGCGGCTGGCCTGGCTCTGCCATCCCAGCTGCCAGGGCCTTGCTCCCTGGCTCTTCTCTAAGAACAGAAGGAGGTTCCCCGCCCCTCTGATGCACCACCTCCCTCACTCGAAAGGCCTACACTTTCACCCTCCTCTCGCCCACCTCGACGAGGCTTTGCCAGTATAGCAGCTGCAAGATGTAAAAGGTATCTGCTGGGGCATGACGGGGGCGAGGGGCCATCAACCACCCAGTTGCCCAGCCACGCAGATTGCCTGTCGTTTTTTGAAAGTGGCCCGATGAGCAGGAAAAACCTGGATCAAACAGCAAACCTCCACCATCCCCCAGCCCCCAACCCCTTCCTCTCCTCCACACAACACCCCCTCTTGTTCCCTGTGCCATTGCACAGCACAAACCAAATTCTCAAATAACCCTCCACTGGCTCTATGCCAATATAGTTACATTTAGAACAAGTAGTAAATTCATTAGAAAGGATTTGGAAGTGATTTATTATGCTATAAAAATGTGAGAAGATAATCCCTCTAAGATACCTGAGTTTTCAATTTGCATATTATATTGAATCCAAATTGATATGCAAATAAAAGCAATATAAGTTTAAAACTTTGCTATTTATGTATACAAACACCATATGTCTCCCTTGTCTCTGAATTCACTAGTTTTCTAAAGTGTCATAAGCCTTTTTTAATGTTTTATGTATTTACACATAGTTTTGAAGTTCTTAGAAAACAAAATTAAGCCTAAATGTGCCTTTAACTGATCTGTGGGTTGTAATGCCAAAGCACAATTTTAACATGTTCTGAGTCTTCAATTTATTTATCAGTGATCGAAGTCCATAACTTATAATAGCTGTCTTTAGGGAAATGAAAGTACTTATTTTCTGTTACAGAAGTAAAACATGTTCACTGTAGAGACTTTGGAAAGAGAGAGAATAAAATAAAAATTATTCTTCCCAATCCCATCACTCAAAAGTAATCCCTATTAGACTCCAGAGAAATACACAACATTGTTTTCATTATAAAAGGCATGTGAGTTTCCTGCAAATTCATTTTGCCCAGCAGAATGCAAGCCCAGGGGCCTGGCCCAGCACTTTGGAACCCCACCTGGTCCAGAAAAGCAAGACAAACAGAACTCGGTTCCTTTGAGGGGCAGAAATCAGGAAAACACCTGAAGTAATTGTTAAAAATAGGCTGCCACCTATCTGAAATATGAGAAACCTTGAAAAATATTCCCCACAAATCTTGTAATCCCCTGAAGAAGTACTATAAATGATTCAATCAAAGGGACGGTCTTCTTGTGTGACTGGAGCTGGAGATAAAATCATCAAAAATGGGAAGCGCAGTGCAGCCGTTGATGACCTGACAGCTGGCAGTGTCCGGCGCCTCCTCTCCAAAGCAGCTCAGAGTGAGGGCCTGCCTGCCACAAGCCCCAAAGTACAGACGGTTCATTAAACAGAAAAACATTTTCCTTTCAAAGATGACTTTCAGATGCTTCATAAGTGAAATTAAGGAGAGATTTAGTTCATGCCTAAAGTCACATTCAAATATTTCCTTCTGCTTATGGATGTTTATTCAGATGAAAATAAAAGTAGACATTTTGGATACGCCTCCTAGTCCTTTGGATACTTGGTCTAAATGACAGTGAATGACTGATTGTTACCCTTTTTAATTTTGACGTTTGTTTGCCAGATAACTGCAACTCAGAGCACTGAATCTTCTAAGAATAAATTCTTTACAGACTAGAAAGCTTGCAGTCTGCAAACCATTTAAATGGTTGAGGAGTTGGTAGTTACTGTAATGGTGCATGGGTGCGCACGCACACACACACACACACACACACACACACACATGCTCGTCACACACAGGAGCAAAAACTCTGCACCACGTAATTTGCCAGATACCCTACGTTATGCATTGCCTTTGTTTGTAAGTTGAGTTACTGAGATTCCCACCTTATAAGCAACCAACTAAGACTTCTAGAAGTTAAACCATTTCATTCAAAAATCACACCATGGTAAAGCTGTGATTTGGTGCAGCTCCACTCAGTTTTATCCACCAACATGGATTGTTTAAAATTGTCAGTAGAGTGACATTAGTCCAATAAGGGAGAACATGGAAGGAGAAGCTTCGTGATGTGGACTCTGCTAATAGTCTGGGATATTGTACTAATGGAAGACAAAGCAATTGCAGTGGAAGGGCCTGCTGTCTTAGAAGTATAGGATATTAGGTCGTACATTTCCTGCTTTGCACTTGTCAAAATTTTGAGATTGGCTTTTTAGAAATAATTCATTCATTCATTTGTTAAACATGTATTTGTTATACATTATTTACAGGGCATTGGGATAAATGCAAAAAACATTTGTGAAGATACACATGCTTGCATTTTTGAGTATACATGTACAACCTCGTGTAGCTTATAGTCTATGAGGAATAAATAAATTATTGTTATAATTATTTTTCATGAACTTAAGGGCAATAGACATTTAGCTTCCCTTTTAGGAGACAGTACTCAAAGTGCTCCACCGGGCACCGCAGCAGCCAGCAGGTCCTGCTGTTTGCTTTCAGGCACAACGCGCTGCCTCCTGTAGGGACCACTCTAGGATTGAAGCTAATACCTACTGCAAGGCCTATTAAGTAACTACGATTATTAGAACTGCTATCACCATTATTGCTGAATAAAGTCATCCCCTGCTGATCTACCCCCATCAGAAATACTCTCACATGGCTTCTCTGAAGTGTATTTTATGCAAAAGGAAATTCATTCAATTTGCATGAGCAGTTTGCTGAGTTATGGTAAAAGTACACAGTTGTGCGATCATCACAACAATCAAGTTTTAAAGCAGCCACATCATCCCCAAAATTTCCCTCAGATCCCCCGGCAGAAAAAGTATTGCACAGAACTCAGTACCCACTCATGAAAAAAACTTCCAGGAAATTAGGAGTGGAAATTCCTCAACCTGACAGCATCTGTGAAAAACCTCCACTCACCACATATGTGATAGAGAAAGGCTAATGTTCTTATGACCACAAATGAGACACAGATGCCCACATTCATCAGTTCTATCAAGTGTTGTGTAGGATGTACTAGTTAGAGCAATTGAGCAAGAAAAAATAAAGACATGCAGACTAGAAAGGAATAACTAGCCTCTACTTACAGGCAACATGATTCTGAATACGAAAAGTCCTAAAGAATGTAAAAGCAGTAAAACAAATAAGGGAGTTCAACAACATTACAGGATACAAGTTGATATTAAAAAATTATCTTTTTCTGCACTAGAAGATGAAAAGTTCAGAACTGAAATTTTAAAAGACAACTCTATTTACAATAACATAAAAAAACTAAGAGTAAATATGACAACATATTTGCAGAAAATTTTCATTAAAATCCATAAAATAACTAACAGAAAAGAATAAATGGAGATGTATGTATTGAGTTCTTTGATTGAAAGACTCAGTGGGCATATTCCTCAAATTGGTCTATAGCTATGACATAATCCTTATCAATATCCCAGGAGGCATTTTATAGAAACTGACAAAGTGATTGAAATTGTATATGAAAATGCAAAGGACCTAGAGTAACAAAACAATTTTAAAATAAAAGAACAAAATCAGTGAACTTATTATCAGATTTCAAATTTTGCCATAAAATCATAGTAACCAAGAGGATTAAGTACTGCCATAACAACACACATATAGGCCAGTTCAATGAGATTTTATCTGTGGTCCAGAACAAGGTATATCCTAGTGAAAACTCCAGTCAAACTTGAAAAGCATGTAGATACTTCTGTTAATGAGTAGGGTATTTTATCCATCGTAATTAAGTCGTTAGTTCATAGTGCTGTTTGCCTTCTCTGTATGTATGGATTTGTTCTATTAGTTACTGGCAGAGGCATATTACAGTCTCCAACTATACTAGCTAATATGTCTAGTTCTCTTTTAATTCTGTGAGTTTTTCCTTTATTTATTCTGGGTATCTGTTTTTAGGTGCATAAATATTTATAATTGTTATATATTCCTGTTCTCGTTTCCCTTTTGTCATTATGAAATGCTTATTTTTGTCTCTGGTGTTGCCTTAAGATATACTTTGCCTGATATTTAAATAGCTATTCTATTTGCCGTATGGTTAATATATTCAGGGTACATATTTTTACATCTGTTTATGTTCATCCTAGGTATGTCTTTGAATGTAAAGTGCATCTCTTTGAGGTAACATATGGCTGTATCTTGCTGTATCATCCAATTTGATAATTTTTGACTGAGATTCAATTGTTCACTCCATTCCCATTTAATGTAATATTGACAGGGCTGAATTTGTACCTGTCATTTGGTAATTTTCTTTTCTTTTTGTTCTTGTGATGCAGTTTTACTAATTTCATTTGTTTTAAACAAATATTTTAGTATATACTTTAATTATTTTTTACTCTTTAGCTATGTTTCTGTACATGTTTTTGGTGGTTGCTCTAGCTTATCAAAATCTAACTTAATATTAACTTATTTCTGGTAAAATACTGAAACTTAATGATATTATAGTTTTATTACATCATAGCTTCATTACGCCCTTTCTCTTCTTTGTGAGATTCTTGTCATGCATATTTCATATACATACATATTGATTCCAAAAATACAGTGTCACAATTTTAAACAGCCATATGTCTTTTAAAGAAATTAAGAGGGAGAAACAAAGAAACATCTCTTTTAGCTTTACCCACATATTTACTTTTACCGGTGTACTTGGTTCTAACTTTTACCTCCAAGTTACCATCTAGAGACACTCACTTAGCTTGATGGCCTTCTCTTAGCAGTTCTTGTAGGGCAGTTCTGCTAGCGATACACTTTCTGTTACTTTCTTGAGAGTGTATTTTTTTTGAAGGATCATTTTACTGGATATTGAGTTCTTGCCCGGTGGATTTTTCAGGGGTTTTTTATTTTTCTTCTTTCAATATGCTCTTTGAATATACCATCCAAATGTCTTCTCACTTTCACTGTTTATAATGAGAAGTCAGGTGTTAACTTTATTGTTCCACTGTGTGTAATAAGTCAATTTTCTTCTTGTTGTTTCCAAGATTTTATCTTTGACTTTCATCACTTTGACTGTTGTGTTGTGTAGATTTTGTTTTCTTTGCATTTATTCCATTTTAGGTTCATTAATATTCTGTAAGTTACAACTTTCACCAACTTTGCAAAGTTTCACCCTTTAGTTTTTAAAATATTTTCTCTGACTCTCTCTTTCTCTTTTTTTTCTTCTTGGACTCCAATTACATATATGTTTGAGTGCTTGTTATTATCCCAGAGAGCTGAGAAAATGTTTACTGGTCTTTAAATATTTTCTCTCTGTTTTTTCACTGAATGATTTCTATTGATATTTCTTCAAGTTAACTATTTCTTCTTACATATTAAATCTGCTATTAAATCCATCTAGTGTTTTTGTTCAATTATTATATTAATTAGTTCTAGAATTTTCATTTATTTTTTTAAAAATAGTTTCTATTTCTTTCTTGAGATTCCATATTTGTTCACATATTATGAGCATATTTTCTTTTAGTTATGTGTACTTTTTGAAAATATTAGAATATATAGGTAATAGTAACTTAAAAATCTGTCTGCTAAATCCAGTGGAGTCTGAATCTGAATTAGATGGTTTTTATCAATAGCTTATTTCCCCTTAGCATGTGACTTATTTTTTATGTTTTTGAATACCTAGTACTTCTTGCTTTGAAATTGGACACTGTAGAGAACACATTTTTAGCAACTTTGGATTCTATTTTGCCTTTGAGGTTTTTTGGTTGTTTTAATAGACAATTAATTTACCTGGGCACAAACTTTGAAATCTATCCCCTTGCCATCACTACTGTTTCTGTTCATACAGTTTTAAGCCTGAACCCATACGGTTCTCTCACGTACTTGTGGTCAAATAATAATTTGGGCAGATGTTACTCTTCAGTGCAAGCTAGCCAGACTTCCATGTTTGGCTGCTACCTTGATGTGGGTTGGGGAACACACTCAAGAGTGGATCAGATTCGTAAGTCCCCCAGGATTTTGCTTTATGCCAGTCTCTTTCTGTCCCAACCTGCAAGTGCAATTCAGCAGTCACCATGGATGTGCATTGAGTTTATTGTTGCAATCCTTGTATGCTTTCTTGCTTCCAAATTTCCCCAACTAAATTTACAGCTTCTCTGCCATCACCTCAAGCCAAGTTTGCCATCCATAGGTGATACAGCTTGGATTTCTGCTTCCAGAACCAGATGAAAATGTCCATAGGCAAGAATGCTACACACTCATCATTTTAACCTAATACGGTAGCAGTTTTTCATGGGAAAGTGTTTCTCACATTTTTGTCTACATTTGATTGTTCCTCAGTGTCCTGAAATTATTGTTTCAATATTTTGTTCAGTTTCATTATTCTTTACTGTGGGGAAAATTGCCTGATCTATTCGTACCATTAATACTGAAAGTTTAGTTCTTCAAACTCATGTTCGTGATAATAATCCTCATAAGAAAAATCTTGATTTATTAAGACTCAGTGTTTTCCATATCTTTTCTCCATCATAAAAATGAAATAACAAATGTGTAATTTATTAACATTATACTCTACCAAAGTATTGATCTAGCTTGAAGTAACAGCTAAATATAGCTCTTCTTGTGTGTCAGTCAGTGTTCTAAGTACTTTACATTGTAACCTATTTAATTTCTATATAAGGAAACCATATAAGAAAAGCATTAATATCATGCCTGTATTAGTCCGTTTTCACACTGCTATGAAGAACTACCTGAAACTGGGTAATTTATAAAGAAATGAGGTTGTATTGGCTTATGGTTCTTCACGGCTAGGGAAGCCTCAGGAAACTTACAATCATGGTGGAAGGCAAAGGGGAAGCAAGGCACATCTTACATGGCTGTAGGGGAGAGAGAGAGAGAGAGAGAGCATGAAGGGGGAAGTGCCACACACTTTTAAGCCATCAGATCTCATGAAAATGCACTCACTGTCATGAGAACAGCAAGGAGAAAATCCCCCCCAGATCCCCAATCTAATAACCTCCTAGCAAGCTCCTCTTCCAATTCAACATAAGATTTGGGAGGGGTCACGGACAGAATGATATAGTTTGGATTTGTGTCCCCACCCAAATCTTACATCAAATTGGAGGTTGGGCCTAGTGGGAGGTGATTGGGTCATGGGGATGGATTTTCCCCTTGATGTTCTCATGATAATGAGTTCTCATGAAATTTTTGAGATTCAATTACTGCCCCTCTGGGTTTCAGATTTGCATGGGACTTGTAGCCCCTTGGTTTTGTCCAATTTCTCCCTTTTGCAATGGGAGCATTTACCCAATGCCTATACCCCTGTTGTATCTTGGAAGTAACTAACTTGTTTATGATTTTACTGGCTCATAGGCAGAAGGGACTTGCCTTGTTTCAGATGAGACTTGGACTTGGACTTTTGAGTTCATGCTAGAATGAGTTAAGACTTTTGAGAGACTCCTGGTTTTGACATGTGAGAAGGATGTGAGATTTGGGAGGGGCTAGTGGTGGAATGATATGGTTTGGCTCCATGTTCTTACCAAAATCTCATCTTGAATTATAATAACAACATGTCAGAGGAGGGTCCTGGTGAGAGGTGTTGAATCACGATTTATGAATTTCTTCATAAATTACCCAGTCTCAGGCAGTTCTTTACAGCAGTGTGAGAATGGCTTAATACAATGCCCTTTCTACAGATGGGAACGAAGGCTTAGGAAGAAGAACTGATTGATGACAGCTATACAACTAATGAGTAATGATGTCAGGAATCAAGCATTCTGGTTTCTGAGTCCATGCTTGAGACACTGCACTCTTCCATCTCTTAAGTTCCTGAAACTGTGACTCAGGAAGATCCAACATCATATCTACCAGGGTACCTCACAGTGCTGCACTTAAACTTGCTGTCTTCTACTCGACATCAGCACACTAGCTTGTTCTCTAATAATGCCTAGAAGATCCAGCTTGACAAAATTCCTTTAGTTTATATGCAGAAATGAGAAGACGGTGTTTTTGTGCATTTTTACAATTTACATATACTGTTTTTTAACTCTGGGTACATGACAAAAATAAATGTCTGTGTTAAATGAAAGCATGCCGTCAATTTCTGAGGTACTATACTGAGAACTTTCCTGTATGATAATGTCATGGAAATAGCACATCTGATTCTTTCAAGCAGTACTCAAACCAAGGCTCAGAATATTGGAGTGAATTCAAACAAATGTATTCCATCTATGTCCATTCAGCCTGATATGGCTATCAAATGCTGGCCAAGAAAGGGAAGGAGGGCATGTGTGGATGTGTGAAGAGTGGAGAGGAGGTATAGGAGGAGCAGAGGTTGGGACTCAGTTTTTCACAGCCAAAAGCATATAGGAGGAAATCACTTGCTCCACAATATACAAATTGCCCCAAACTGCTTTTGAAGGAGATAGCCTGTGGTGTGATTAAATCATGCTTATAGTCAGATCATCTGAAAAGCATCCAGGTAGTTTCCTAGGTATACTGAGAGTAGAAGAACTGCTGCAAGATGATACACAATTAGTAGCCCCAACATTCTTGCTCATGCATTTCACATGATGGGTAATTTCCCCTGATAGGCACATGCTTATGACTCCAGCAATGTGCTTAATGAAGCTTGTGAATGGTTGTCTTTATTTTTAACCCAGATTTGAAATTATTACTTTATTATTGTCTGCATCGTTACATGTTGCATTATTTGTAGTATCTTTTTATTTCTTCATTTTTTCTCTAACTTACTGAGATGAATACATTTTTTATATTTAGTTTAATCTTCTTTAATAGTGGGAGCAGTCTTTATATAAAGCATTTTTATTTTGTTCCATAAGTTTTCATGTAAGCATTCTATTTTGTGGCTTTCTAAATAACTTTAATTTCAGTTCTGATTTTCTCTAATTCATGATTATCTAAAAGAATTGTTGCTAATATGGAAAGAAGTAAGGTATTTTTGTTGCCTTTTGTCACTTATTTCTAACTTTTATTAGCTTATAATTAGAGTGTATGAACGATAAAAAAACTACTTTTGTAAATGAGTTATGACTTTTATAGGTAAGTACATATCCATTTTTTCAAATAATCCATATGCAGTATGCACATGTATAAAACACTCTCTGAAGAAAATACATTTCTCTATATCTATATATTGTTATTTACTTATACATCTATAAATTTGTTTATTAACCTACATACTTTGTTTTTTAGTGGAAATACGTGATTGAGTGGTGTTTGTGCATGCTTTGCACCATAACTATTCTGTTTGTACTTCTTATTTTTGTTACATGTTGAATGCTAAGTTGTTTGGTGTATTATGGTTTATTATGGGTGCAATTTATTTATAAATGAGGACTCTGGCTATTAATATAAAATCCTTCTATATTGTTTAGAGTTTTCAACATTAAATTCTACCCAGTCTCATATTAAAGTTGCTTCCATAGCTTTCCTGCTTGTTTACTTGTATCTGGAATCTCTTTGTGAACCCCTTTATTTTCAACCTTCTACTTTTTACTCACTTGGTTTTGTTTATTATTTTGTAGACATAATATAGCCAGGTTTATTAGTGTTTTGTTTATTTTTGTTTCTTTGGTTTAACCCAATCTAAAAATGTTTTTTCTCTGTAGCCCAAGAATAAAAGCAGTGACCTAGATTTGAATCTTCCCCCACAGCCACCGAAAATACTTTATAAATTTTTTAAAAAAACAGGACAAATAGAATCCCACATAACACAAACCTTCAGCACAACTATAGAGAAACCACATGGAACTGTCTACATATAGAAAGATAAACACCAAACTCCATCAGAAGCAATGCTCATCCCCCACATCCCTGGCTGCTAATACTAGTCAGTGAAAGTTTGCCAAAAAACATGGCATGTTCATGGTCCCAAAGTAATATGGTTTGGCTGTGTCCCTACCCAAATCTCATCTTGAATTGTAGCTCCCGTAATCCCCACATGTCATGAGAGGGACCTGGTGGGAGGTAATTGAATCATGGGGGCAGGATTTTCTTATGCTGTTCTTGTGATAGTGAATAAGTCTCATAAGATCTGATGGTTTTATGAAGGGCAGTTCCCCAGCACACGCTCTCTTTCCTGCCGCCATGTAAGACATGCCTTTGCTCCTCATTCACCTTCTGCCATAATTGGGAGGCCTCTCCAGACATGTGGAACTCTGAGCCTATTAAATCTTTTTTTCTTTATGAATTACTCAGTCTCAGGTACTTCTTCATAACA
Organism: Mandrillus leucophaeus; assembly: GCF_000951045.1. Lineage (NCBI taxonomy): Eukaryota > Metazoa > Chordata > Mammalia > Primates > Cercopithecidae > Mandrillus > Mandrillus leucophaeus. The sequence goes on along the minus strand of NW_012109696.1, from coordinate 1,483,732 downwards.
GTATGAAAATAGACTAATACCCAAAGCATCTCTCCACAAATGACTTCATTACAAGTGGAAGAAAATAGTAACTTTATGATGGAAAAGCCTGGTGAACCCTGCTTTTGTGAAGCAATCAAAGGGAACCTCACCAGCAAAGAGACAAGACGATATTCTGTGTTTTTTATATGATGCACAGAGAGGGACACACATCACTTACATAAAGGTCCTGCAAAACTGAATTGAATCTAACCCAAATCTAGTGCAGAGGAATCTTATGCAAACCCAAACCATGGGTCACTTTAGGAAATAACTGGCCAGGTTTCCTCCAAAAGGTCAGTGTCTTAAAAGACAGAGAAAGGTTGAGGAGCTCTCCCAAACAGAGGAAATTAATTATGTATGACAACTGAAAGTGATGTGTGAGCCTGAAGTGGATACAGAGCAGGAAAAAGAAATTTGCTATAAATGACATTATAGGGACAAATGATAAATTATCAATAAGAAATATAGATTCAATAATGGCCTATGATGGGGCACAGTGGCTCACACTATAATCCCAGCACTCTGGGAGGCCGAGGCGGGCAGATTGCCTGAGGCCAGGAGTTCGAGAGCAGCCTGGCCAACATGGTAAAACGCCGTCTCCACTAAAAATACAAAAATGAGCCAGGCATGGTGGTACACGCCTATAATCTCAGCTACTCGGGAGGCTGAGGCAGGAGAATTGCTTGAGCCTGGGAGGCGAAGGTTGTCATGAGCCAAGATCACGCCACTGCACTCCAGCCTGAGTGACAAGAGTGAAATTCCATCTCAAAATACTAATAATGCCTATGAATTTCCTAATTTTGATAATTTTCCTGTGGTTATGTTAGAAGAAATCCCGCTTTTCAGGGAATTCATACTGAACTATTTAAGAGTCAAGGGTTGCCTTGTTTATAATTTACCATCAAATAAGTCAGAAAAATATTGCAAATGTACAGAAAGTGAAAAATAAAGTATATGTAACAAAATAAAAATGGATGATTCTGATGAAGCTTATACAGGAAATTCTTCATAATAGCCTCATGTCTTTTCTGTAAAGTTGAAATTTTATCAAATACAAAGTTTAGCAAGAAAGAAAAAAAATTATACACATTCATGCTTGAATTGATTTACTAGGTTTTATTCCCATCCTCTTAGCTTAAATTTACTAGTTTTGTGTGTGTTTCCTCTTTTTCTCCCTCTTTCATATGTTTGCTGCTTTGGTCAACTTGCTCTGGCTTCCCTTTTATTGTTATTACTTGGAAGTTTCTGTGCATTTCCCATTCGTGTGGGTATCTTCCGTTTCCCCAGGACTATAATTCTCTGACTTTGACGATTGATGAGAGCAAGATACCACCTATTTCTTCTACAAGAGGCACAATAAACAGGTCCCTCTCTCTCATGTGGCACGAGGCAGAAACGAATCTCTTTCTCTTGCTCCTCACCTTGTATTTCTTATCCTAATTACTGTAACAGCTCTGCCTTCCATCACCAAGCCAGTAATCTTAGCCTCGTCCTCCATCCTCCACCCCGTCAGGTGTTCACTGAGTTGTGCACCTTCCACGCCAGTGCCGTGGACCAAGCTGGTGCTGCTTCTCCACGCACGGACCACACACTCCCCAGATTCCATGCTGCTCCCAATATATCAACACACACCCCAGCTGTCATCCTCTTCCACTCCATCTCCATGTTATCCTTGTGTTAGCTTTTGGATGCAAATGTCTTATCATGTCACCTCCTGACTTTAAACCGCAACAAGTCTCTGACTACTTGAGAGTAAAGTCAACTGAAAACAAAGATCACAGAATCACTCACTGTGTATCTCCCATCTGCTGTGCCAGGCACCTCCTTCCCCTGACCCAGGTTCCTGCTCCTCTCACACTAACCAGACTCACCCCTGGGGCCTCCCCTCTTGGTAGGTAATGGGTTCTCAATTTGGAAGCTCTTCCTCCTCCTGTCTGCCCAATTCCTCTTTACCCCTTAACATCTGAAACCACCACCACCGCCTCTGAGCTCTCCTTGGGCGCCCCTGCTAGAGCCATTGCTCCTGGGCCCTCTTCGTGTCTCTAGCACGGCATTCATCAACTAGGATTGGAGCCATCGGAACGCCTCATGCAGACAGTGTATCATGTTCACCTTGGGTTCGCTGGTGTCTAGCATGGTGCCTCTGCAGACAATTGGGACTCAGTACACAAGTGCATGTGCACAGGGAAAGCGAAAAGGCAAGGTGACAGGACCCCTGACACTTCACAGTCCACATAGGAAATAGAACTTGTGAAGGTGTGAGGGGGGTGGTTTCTCCCTGAATCCAGAACCCGTCCTGCACTCCCCGTCCAGGCTGAGCCCCAGCAATGTCCTCCACTTGCCCTTCATTCACTTCACTCACATGCCACACAGTAGGGCTGGAGTGATGCCTTTCTGTGCCCACAATATCTGTCTTCCTTTCAAAATAATCACATGAGGATAAGATTAAAACTGCCCTTATGATGCCTGCCAGGCAACTAAGTCAGGTCCCGGTGCTGAAGAGGCAGCTGACAAAGATCCTGGCCTTGTGGATTCTGCCAGTCAGTTACCCCGCCGCCAGGAAAAGAAGGAGAACTCTTTGGAAAAACCCTTCCCCGGATGAAGGCAGCCTGCTGCCTGACGCTCATGAAACAGAACCCGCCAACAGCCGCTCCTGATCCTGCCTCCTTCCCATCCAGGCTTTGCCGAGCCTTCTGCATATGCTGGGATCACTCTCACACCCAAATGAAAGAAAACAACAGCTTACATTTCAATAAATTAAATGGGATTAAAACAAAAAAACACAGAATGATGTAGTGATTTCCAATTTGAGGGCACAAAGGCAGAAGGAGAGGGGGCAGGTTCTTAATGGAGCTCCCGACGGCCATGAAATGTAGGGAAAAGCCATTTCCATAAATTATGGAAATATACACTGGCCTCAAGTTCATCCCATTTTCATATTGTTTTGCTGCCTTAATGACACAGGCTATTTTTGTAACATCTGTTTTTAGGGACCCTCCCTTTCTCCTGCACTTCATTAGAAATTCAGCAGCTCTCTTTTCTGATGAGTGCTCACTGGCACTGGGAAATGGATGGTGTGCCTTTTTGTTGCTGCATGGGCCGTGATGCTTGAGTGGAAATGCTTCAGGCACAGCGCATGAGCTGGGACAAGAACCTGGATGGTGTGGTGGCCAACGCGGTGTGCCACAAGGAGGGGCACGCTTTCCAGGAGAGGCCAGAGTCATGGGGAAGATGTCGGTGACTGTGATTTGATTATAAACAAGCAGATGCTATGTTTACCCTTTTCAAACAGCAGTGTGAATCCAAAGGGTCTGATACAGACTGTGTTTGATGAAACTTAAAAAAAAAAATCTGACTTTATTCATTTATACAGCAAGATACTACATTTCTTGAAGTTGAAAGCACACCTGGAAATTAAGCCCCACCTTCAAATACTGAAAAGCAGAGATGAACACAGGGGCTGTTTGAGAGTTTGTCTCAATGCATGACAAGCTGCCAAGAGGCTTGATCTGCTGTGAGCCCCCATGTGTTAAAGGGACAGGTGTGGAGCTCCACACTGGTCCTGGGATTAAAGGGAAGCAAGAAAAGGAGGAAAGGGAGAAACAAGGAGAGTGGGAGAATAGGAAGGGGGAGGAGCCTGGGAAGCAGGTGGAAGGTGTCACACTCTCCATCTTGACTTACAACGGGGCTGTGTCCCAGGGCCCCCCTCCAAGCATCCACAGGCCCCGCAAGTCCTGAGCATCCACTGCAGCACTGATCCCCATTCTGGCAGGACCCTGAGCACAACAGCAGGGAATGGTCTCTTCAAGTGAGGCAAGTCCAGGTGGGAGCATCTTACCTGTACTCTACCATGCCATAGTTACATTCTGGGATTTTGAGTTCTGTATCTTAGCATGAATTGTGTAGGTCTTCCTGTTATTAAGATATGAGGATATGTTTTCCAGCATGTAACATATAAATCTAAAATTCAAATGATAAAACTTTGAGAATTATAAGATTGGTGCTTTCTGAAGACAGGAGACCATTATGTTACAGACTAGCCAGGTTGCTGGCTGTCAACCACTTAAACTAGAATTGAAAGAAATTCTTCTTGTTTCATTTCCTAACTTCTATTCTTCAGTATCTTCTTCCTCTTACCTTCTTCCAAATCCAACCTCATCCCCACCCCCCCCACACACACATGCACACATGTGCACACACGTTTTCTCTCTTTCTTTTTCCCCCTCCTTCCTTGTCCCAACTTGTCCGACATGTCCATTCTTCTGTAGATTCAATGCGTTCTCAATCAAAATCCTAACAAATTATTTTGCAAATATAGACAAGCTGATTCTAAAGTTTATATGGAGAGGCAAAATATCAAGAATAGTCAACAAAATATTGAAGGAAAAGAACAAAATCAGAGGACTGACACTACTTGACTTCATGACTTATCAGTAATCAAGAAAGTATAATATTACTTATCAGTAATCAAGAAAGTACCATATTTAAGAGATCAATAAAACACAATAGATAGCCCAGAAATAGATACTTATAAATATAGTAAACTATATAGATATAGTTAACTAATATAAGTGAACACTTATAAATATACTAAATAAACACTTATAAATATAATAAAGTAGTATTTGACAAAGATGCAAAGGCAATACCGTGGCACAAAGATAGTTTTTTCAACATATAATATTAGAACAACTTGACATCCACATGCAAAACAAAAAAGGAATATAGACACAGATCCTGTCCCTTTCACGAAAATTAACTCCAAGTCAATTACAGACCTAAATATAACATGTAAATATATAAAACTCCTAGAAGATAACACAGGAGGAAATCTAAATGGCATTGGGTATGGCAATGGCTTTTTCAACGCAACACTATGAGCACAATTTGTGAAAGAAATAATTACTAAGGTAGACTTCATCAATATTGAAAACTTCTACTCTATGAAAGACAATGCAAAGAAAATGAGAAGACAAGCCACAGACTGGAAAAAATATTTGCGAAAGATATATTGGAAAAAGGACTCCTATCCACAATACAAAGAACTCTTAAAATTCAACAGTAATAAAACAGCCCAATTAAAAAACAGTCCAAAGTCCTTAACAGACACCTCATCAAAGAAGTTATAACGATATAGATGACAAATAAGTATATGAAAAGATGATTCTTTTCAAATGTCACTGGGAAAATAAAAATTAAAACCACAGTGAGATACCACTGCACCTATGAGAGTGCCCAAAATCTGGAACATTGACAACACTAAATGCTGGTGAGGATGTGGAGCAACAGGAACTCTCATTCATTGCTGGTGGGAATGCAAAATGGTACCAGCACTGTGGAAGACAGTTTGGCAATTTCTTACAAAACTGAACACACTCCTACCATGCACTCCAGCAGTTGTGCTCCCTGGTAGCTACCCAAAAGAGTTTAAACTATATATCCACACAAAATCCTACAGAAGGATGTTTATAGCAGTTTTATACAGAGTGTCCCAAACTTGGAAGCAAGCAAAATGTCCTTCAGTAGGTGAATGGATAAACTGTCGTACTTTTTGGACAATAGAATATTATTCAGCACTCAAAAGGAATGAGCAGAAATGAGCTATCAAACCATGAAAATATACAGAGAAGCCTTAAATGCATATTAGTAAGTGAAAGAAGCCATTCTGAAAAGGCTGCATACAGTATAGTCCAACTACATGATATACTGAAAAAGACAAAACTTTGGAGACAGTAAAAAGAGCACTGGTTGTCAAGGGTTAGAAGAAAGGAAGGATGAATAGTTGAAGTACACTCAGGTTCCAATCAAATCACACTTACTATGCCATGCTTACTTAATACAGTGTGATCTGATGCCCTGTCTCATAGCAGATGGGAAGCACAGAAACAGAGGAAATACAGCAGGCTTTTGCAGGAGGCACAGTGACAGGCAGGAAGGTGATCACCAACAACCTCACACTGGGAGAAGCAGCCAGGAGCCCAGTGGCACACATGGCTCTGTGTGAACACATCTATCATAACGAATGTGCACATCGGGGAAAGGTTAAAGCCAGTTCTGCAGCTGCTGCCTAAGAAGGCAGGAAAACATTTAATGTGTTTAATCTTAATCTTAACACTTAATCTTTTTGGAGAGACATATCAACAAAAGAAGAAAAGAAATATTAGTGCAGGAGGGGGTGCATTTCAGGGAATGGAAGATGAATTCTTATGAAAATGCCATTTCCTGATAATACTGCATGAATCTGGTATTTTATAGAATACATCTGCTGTTTTACTTGCAGAATTGGATGAGGTTTACTCGAACAGTGGGAAGAATATGCTCATTGTCTTATTGTGCGTCTTCATTGCTGGACTCAGGTTGGCGAGGTGGTTTTTAAGAGGTTTCCGACCTCGGTCATTGGTCAGGGACTTTATTCTACTGTCATCTTTATGCAGAACATTGCTAAAGAGATTTTTGCTTAGATAGATTGATTAGAACAGCTGAGCTGAAGGCACCTGATTAGAATATAGATGGTCACATGCCGTTTTCCGTAGCAGCCTTGTAGTGTGCCTCTTTCTATGCATGGTTTCCCCTGCTTTGAAATTCTTGGTGCTTTCCTAGGACATTGGGATGGGACTTTTGATCAGCTGATCCTGGGGCTGGGTTCATGGAGGTCATGCTTTTAGATCACCCTGCATAAGGCTACCTTGTGGGCAGTTGTGATTGGGAGTCCCTTGGGTAATCAACTTGCAGAATAATTGCAGAGAAAGCCTACACGCACGCCAGGTATGTCCACATTAGGTATAAATGTCTCACGTGTACATGTACCAACTGGCTTAGGCCAAACAAGCCTTCATTAAAACATATCTGCTCTGTTTTATTCCAACACATAAGCCAGACTTGCTCAGATTGCATTTTTTCAAATTCTGAAAAAAAAAAAAAATTCATGAAGATGATGTGAAGGGTCTTCAGAAAGTTCATTAAAATGCAAATTATTTTAAAACTCCAGGCATAGATTTTAAAAAATTTTTGCACCAAAATAAACTTATACGAACTTGTTATAATACATCTAAACAAAATCTAGTTTGAGGTACTAAGAAGGATAAGACATCAGTTCGATAAGTGCCCCTGTCAGAGCAACATGAATTCAGCTAAAACTGAATTAATAACAAGCATCAAATTTATGGAGAAGCCTGGATAAAACAGTGAAATCATTTATGCTCTACAAAATCTTTATGAGACCATAGTGCCCTAAAGAAATTAGCACTTTACAAATGGATAGCTTATTTTAGGAGGGAAACGGGTGATGTTGAAGGTGAAACCCACAGCAGCAGACCATCCACATCATTTTTTTAAATGTGTTTTGCTTTTACTGGAGTCTTAGGTGGCCCCATCAGTTTTTGAGGAAAAAAAATTTTGTTCATAATCTAACTGAAGTGGACTGATAAGAAACAGCAGAAACAATAGCCAACATTATAGACATCTCAACTGCTTCAGCTTACACAATTCTGACTGAAAACTTCTGAGCAAACTTTCTGCACAGTGGTTGCCAAAACGATCGTGTCCAGATCAAGCTACAGATGAAGCAAAACTTTCAATGGAAATTTTAACCAACTGGGACCAAGATTCTGAGGCATTTGTTTGAAGAATTGTAACAGGAAATGAAACATGGTTTACCAGTATGATCCTCAAGACAAGGCACAATCTAGCAAAGGCTACCAAGAAGTGGAAGTGGCCCAGTCAAAGCAAAGGAAGATTTGTTGAGAGCAAGGGTCAAGGCAACAGTTTTTTGGGGATGCTCAACGCATTTTGGTTATTGACTTTCTGAAGGGTCAAAGAATACATCTGCTTATCAGGACGGTGTTTTGAGAAAGATAGCCAAAGCTTTAGCAGAGAATCACCGGAGAAAGCTTCATCAGAGCATCCTTCCCCACCACAACAATGCTTCTGCTTATTCTTCTCATCAAACAAGGGCAATTTTCAAAAAGTTTTGATAAGAAATCACTAGGTATCCAGCTTAACAGTCCTGATTTGGCTCCTGAATTTTTTTTTAATTGAGACAGAGTCTTGCCCTGTTGCCCAGGCTGGAGTGCAGTGGTGCAATCTCAGCTCACTGTAACCTCTTCCTCCAGGGTACAAGTGATTCTCCCACCTCAGCCTCCCAAGTAGCTGGGATTCCAGGCATGCACCACCATGTCCAGCTAATTTTTGTATTTTCTGTAGAGACAGAGTTTCACCATATTGGCTAGGCTGGTTTCGAATTCCTGGCCTCAAGTGACCCACCTGCGTCAGCCTCCCAAAGTGCTGGGATTACAGGCATGAGCCACCACGCCAGACCCTGAATTGGCTTCTTTTGACTTCTTTTTTTCCACTATTAAAAAAAAAAAATTCTCTAAAGGGCAATAATTTTTCTTCAGTTAATAGACTGCATTGACATGGTTAAATTCCCCAAGATTCTCAGTTCTTTAGGGATGGACTCAATGTCTGGTGACATTGTCAGTGTGAAATTGTCAGTGACCACCTCCCTGCCTGTCATTGAGCCTCCCGCAATAGCCTGCTGGATTTCCCTGCTTCTGTGCTTCTCGACTGCTGTGAAACAGGGCACCAGACCATGCTGCACATTCAGTAAGCATGGCATACTAAGTGTGACTTGATTGAAATCTGAGTGAAGGCTCAGGCTTTTAGGGAGCTGTTTTAGGGATATTAAAGATCTCTTTGGTTTTTCTTTGAGAGTAGGCATGTCCCATAGGAATGAGGATGGGAAGACCTCCAATTAACAGGGTTATGACCATCAACCAAAGCTACACATCTGAGAAGTTGAAGAAATACTGGTGCCTGGTTCCACCTTGGAAGATCAAAATTTAATTGGGTTAAGAGGAAACCTGAGGGTCATGACTTTTTAAAGCCCACCAGGTAAAAATATGCACCTGGCTCTGAGCACCTTGGTGCTAGAACAGGACTTCTGTGGAAAATAGGATCTTAATGACAGGAATGAGTCTGGTCTGTGTGGTGGTTGTTCTTCATGGGCATTATGGGTTGAATGACGTCTCTCCAAAAAGTTTTTTTGTTGAAGTCCTCACCCACAGAACATCAGAAAGTGACCTTATTTAGAAACAGGGTTTTTGCGGATATAATTAGTTAAGATGAGATCATACTGGAGTAAAGCTGGCCTCTAATCCAATATAAATATGTCCTTATAAATTGGACACAAAGACATACACTCAGGGAAATTGCAAATGAAGAGGAAGACAGAGGAAAACAAGGCAAGAAAAGCCAAAGATTTCTAGCAAGCCACCAGAGGCTGGGAGAGAGGCATGGAACAGATTCTTCATCATAACTCTCACAAGAAACTAAATTTGCTGACACTTTGATCTCAGACTTCAGGCTTCCAGAACTGTGAAGCAATAAAATTCAGTTGTTTAGGCAACCCAGTTTGTGGCATTTTGTTATGGCAGCCCAAGCGAACTAAAACAATAAGCATGGCTATAAATTCTCAGAATTTGCATCCTGAATGTGCATGAGATGCCCTCCTTTATTGAGCATCTGCTGTAGATCAGATCCAAAAAAGGTGTTGAGAGAATATGCTACTGATTCAAAAGGAAAAGAGGGAGCTTTGTTTCTAAATTCACCTGGTAATTTTTGTCTCACATAATCAAGTCAGATTGCTTTACAGATAGGCAACGCACAATGGGAGTAACGACTCCAAATACAAAATCTATAGTGACACTCTTTCCTCTGATTTGCATGTGCAAATAGCATGGGGAGCTGTGTGTTTAACTAATTCATAGTCATAAATGTAGAATGTACTGAAATTTGCATTGCAAAATATTCTTGCTCCAGATGCTGAGTTTATGAGAATTTCTGTGGCTTTATAAATTACAATCTTACAAAGATTCTAGGAGATCAGATATTATTGAGTCTATTCCATTTTAGGATCAATGCAAAGCCGTATTTTAGACTACTTGTGTATATAAGATAATTTTGCAGCGTTTCCAATGTAACCACTGGCCTTTAGTAAAATGTATCTTTCACAGAGATCTTCACTTGTTAATGTTTTGTAAAAGTTAGCATAGAGATACAATTTTCAAGTGTGTTTGAATAAAACAGGAGCTGCTTTAGATAAATTGAAACAGTCTTTTTCTCAAGGAAGAAATAGAAAAGCTGACATTTCATACAACAGCAACACTTTTGCTCTTTTTCTCTAGATATTTTACCTATTACTGATGTATAATATACAAGAGATATTGTTGAAGTCCAAATAGCTTTTTTATATAATATTTGCTGTTCAAACTTTTTCAAGCCTATTATTTGAATGAAAGAAGGTACTAGAATTGTTAAGAAAAGACAAAATTGGGAACCTTGCGAGATGCTGACTCATGGGCTGGAATCTTTCCAAGAGCTCCTGGGATTTAGAAGAGGATAGGACATTGGGGCCCAGGGTAAGGGAAACCTCCATGACCCAACTCTCCTATGTCTGGAGTACATGAGCCTCCCTGAGTGGCTCACTGGATGAGCCAGGGGTTTTGTCCAGTGTGCAAAGAGTCAGGCATGAGTCAGGATCATAAAGTGACCACACAAAATTTCACACAGTCCATGATGAAATAAAGTAAGTTATAGACACTGTGATAACCAGGATCTGGGTACCCTTTGACTTTTATCTAAGTGTTTTGAGTTCAGATAACTGACTGATAATATTACATTTCTTTAGAAGCTTCTTTGCTATCAAACATTTTCACTGTCTTAGCCAGGAATGGAGTACCCTAATGCATGACTTAGACCATACAGGGACCAAATCAGCAGGAGGATTCTAGAGCTGCGACAGAGGTGCATGGATTCTGGGAGGGAGGCAGGGCACTTCAGAGCAAGGCAATAGGTTCATCATCAGCCTTTCTCTTTCTTTACCTTGGGCTTAAACTCAGCATCTGCTCCCAACAATGTTTTGTTTTTTGTTTTTTGTTTTTTTGAGATGGATTTTTGATCTGTCACCCAGGCTGGAGTGCAATGACAGGATCTCGGCTCACTCCAACCTCTGCCTCTCGGGTTCGAGGGATTCTCCTTCCTCAGCCTCCCAAGTAGCTGGAATTACAGGGGCTCACGACCACGCCCAGCTAATTTTTTGTACTTTTGGTGGAGACAGGGTTTCACCATGTTGGCCAGGCTGGTTTCAAACTCCTGACCTCAGATGATCCACCCACCTTGGCCTCCCAAAGTCTTGGGATTACAGGCATGAGTCATTGCTGCTCCCATCAATGTTGAATCACTTTCTGGAGACAAAATCATTTCACTGTGTTTAACCTAATTCTAATGTTGGTTCTCTTTTCTTGCACAAGTTATAAGGGTTCCTGCCCTAGTTCCAGCCTTGGTGCCCCTGCAGTCATGTAATATTCCAGCGTCTGTAAAGGATAATCTCTCCATTCCCTTTCAGGTTTGTATCATTGGCAGTCTATTTATTACGTGCCCATTAGGCACAAAGGACTATAGTCAACATTGGGAAAACAGGAACCTGAACATGATATGATCATTGCTCTCAGTAAGGAGTTGAGACATTACACACAAAAACACAATTTGAGGGAGTGAGTGATAAATCTCTGAAGGGGATATGCAGAAGTGAAGTTGAATGTCAAAGAACGGAGACGATGAGAACAAACAGTCACACTGTCTCCCTGGCATCGGTTTCCTCTCCTCTTACACGAAAGTCTCTGGCATACACTGAGGAGCTCCACAGCCCTGGGAAACGATTCCAGTTCCAGGGGCCAGGGGTGGAGCTCACACCCAGGCCAAGCCCTGCTGCCTGTGCCCATGGACACAGGAGTCGGTTGAGGCGTGGGTCTGCTGGTGGGGTGAGTGGGTCATCTGCTTAAGTCTTTCCAGGTAGAAGAAACCTCAGGAGTTTGCTGAGAATGCTGGGACAATGGCATTTGTCTTCTGCTCATTGGGAATAAAGTACACGTGGTTCTGAAGCTGTTGGCAGTTCTTTCCGGAATGTGGGAGAACCTGCCTAAGGGAATTGTCAGGAAACACAGAGACAGAAAGTGCCTGTGATGCCGTCAATGGAGCCCTGGAAAGCATTATGCGGGGCTCTGTTCTTCCCCTGGACTGCCCACCTGCTCAGTTATTTAAGCCAGGGCTGGGAAAGCTTTTACTTTTTTTTTTTAATTATACTTTAAGTTCTGGGATACATGTGCAGAACGTGCAGGTTTGTTACATACGTATACACGTACCATGGTGGTTTGCTGCACCCATCAACCCTTCATCTGCCTTAGGTATTTCTCCTAATTGCTATCCTTCCCCTAGCCCCCCACCCCCTGACAGGCCCTGGTGTGTGATGGTCCCCTCGCTCGTGTTCTTGTGTTCTCATTGTTCAACTCCCACTTTTGAGTGGGAACATGTGGTGTTGGTTTTCTGTTCCTGTGTTAGTTGCTGAGAATGATGGTTTCCAGCATCATCCATGTCCATGAAAAGGGCAGGAAATCATGCTTTTTTATGGCTGTATAGTATTCCATGGTGTATATGTGCCACATTTTCTCTATCCAGTCTATCATTGGTGGGCATTTGGGTTGGTTCCAAGTCTTTGCTATTGTGAATAGTGCTGCAATAAACACACGTATGCATCTCACGCCAGTTAGAATGACAATCAAAAGTCAGGAAACAACAGATGCTGGAGGAAATGTGAAGAAATAGTAACACTTTTACACTGTTGGTGGGAGTGTAAATTAGTTTAACCATTGTGGAAGACAATGTGGTGATTCCTCGAGGGTCTAGAACCAGAAATACCATTTGACCCAGCAATCCCACTACTGGGTATATGCCCAAAGGACTATAAATCATTCTACTATAAAGGAAAGCTTTTTCTATAAAGCATCAGATAATAAATATTTTTAGTTTTGCATATCACGCAGTATCTGTTGCAACTACTCAACTCTGCCATTGCACTGGGAAAGCAATCCTGGAAATTATATTAAAGAAGGCATGTTGGTACGTTTCATGAAACTTATTTACGGATACTAAAATCTGAATTTCATATGATTTTCATGAGTTATGAAATATTGTTCTTCTTTGGACTTTTTTTTCAACCACTAGACAGTATAAGTCATCCTTAGGCCATGAGCTTTACAAAAACAGGCAACAGGCCAGATTTGTCCTATGGGCCAGTTTACACTGACCCTTGATGTAAGGCAATAAATTCCTATCTTTTTTTATTTTGGGGGGAAAGTTATCTGTTCCATTATTCACAATCTAAAACATCCTAATGAATAATGAAGACTTCATTAAAAAGGGGATATTTAAACCACATTTTCAGAAATCAGCAGAATTTGGACATGAAAATACTGTACAAAGAAATGATATGAGACAATAAAGAGATTTAAAAATGCTCATGTTAGAAGTAAAGTTTGTTTTCTGGGGGGATATTGAAGGGGTGGCCTGCCCCTCCACACCTGTGGGCTTTTCTCGTTACGTGGAACGAGAGACTTGAGAAAAGAAATGAGACACAGAGACAAAGTATAGAGAAAGAAAAAGTGGGCCCAGGGGACCAGCCCTCAGCATACAGAGGACCCACGCCGGCACCCGTCTCTGAGTTCCCTTAGTATTGATTGATAATTATCTTTACCATCTTAAAGATAAGGGAGTGGCAGGACAATAGGATCATTTTAGGGAGAAAATTAGCAGTAAGACATATGGATAAAGATCTCTGTGACATGAGTAAGTTCAAAGGAAAATGCTGTGCCTTGATACGCATATGCAAACATCTCCATAAACCTCTTAGCAGTATTGCTCCAGCAAGTCCCGCCAGCAAGTCCCACCTTATGCCGTAACTCGGTTTTCTCCTATCTCAGTAAACAGAGCATACAATCGGGTTTTACACCGAGATGTTCCATTGCCCAGGGACGGGCAGGATTTTTAACTAGCAAGCTGTCTTCAGACACTTGTTTGACAAAGACACATCCTGCACAGCCCAAAATCCATTAAGCCTTGAGTCACCACAGCACATGTCTTTTGCAAGGACAAGGTTGGGGGTAGGGTCACAGATTAACAGCATCTCAAATACAGAACCAAATGGAGTCTCTTATGTCTACTTCTTTCTATATAGACACAGTAACAGGCTGATCTCTCTTTCTTTTCCCCACATTGGGTATGGACCCACCAACACACAAGGAAATCATATAACCATAAAATTTGGGAATTTCTGAATCTGGTGTATTCTCTTGGAAATACAGCGTTCATTAATATATTAAATTATCTGTGAAGTTCTGGGTAAAGAAACACTCTGTTTAACTTTGTTCAGCTGAGAACTTCCCAAGCTTATTTGTTAATGAAGCAACATTTTTTGTGGCTTAGCTGTTAGCCTCACTTAGAACAGTCCTTGGGGTATACCAACTCCAGCACCCTGCAAGTAAGTGATAAGTTTGGACAGGTCTAGTGGGGACATCAACAGTTTCCGTTTAATTGAGAGAAGTGTTAAACCTAAACAAGCAGAATAGACACCATGGATGTCCCAACCAGACAGGATCTTATTACAAAACTTCAGACAGGAAGGAATGAGAACCTGAACTACACAAATCTGTATCTGAACTAGAAAGAAAAGGAGCAAGATCAGATTTAGAGGACAAGGGGGAGCAATTGGTCAAAGTAACCAGACCCTTAGCCTAGAAGACTGAAAATGAGAAGAGAAACAGATTTCACGAAGTAAGTTTAGATTTGTTATGCTGACTCTGAGCTATTTATGGGACAGCTGAAGTACCTGGTGGGCCTTCAGAAGAGAAACCACGAAGGGTGCTGGGGACTTGCTCATCATCTGCTAGAGATGATGGTTAAGACCCAAGACCATGTGCAATCACTAAGAAGGACAGGATTAATGAAGATTCACACACGTCTTTAAGGGAAGGGAGGCAAATTTGGTTAAAAAGGTAGGAAAAGGACCATGAACACTATGGCCACATTGTTGCCAGGAAAGGGGGTCCCAGTTCAGACCGCAAGAGAAGGTTCTGGAATCTCACACAAGAAAGAATTCAAGGTGAGTCACAGATTGCAGTGAGAAGAGAGAGTATATTGAAAACGACACCATTACAGGGTAGGGCATCCTCAGAAATCAAGTAGAGGAACCCACCAAACTTGTTTTAAGCTTTTCTTATATAGGAGTTGTCTATGTAAAGACTAAACCAAGTTGTGCCTATGTGTGGGTGGGCCGACAGCATGACAAAATTTATTATTTTATTAATTTAAAGTAAACTATCCTTGACATTTTAGTGTGTAAGTACATCAAAGCATAACTATAATTATCTGAAAGCATCTATTGTTATGGGCGTTGGGACATCTGCACTTTCTGTTATCCTGAGAGTTTGTTCTTGCCTGCATTCCAAGCTGCTTCTTTGGCTGTTAACACCACAGGACCCTGGATCATAACTGACGAGGAATGTGCCTTGCTACTTTTAAGATGAAGTTGATTTTAAAATGGTGTCACCCCAGCTCTCCTAGGCTCCTGCTTTCCGAACAGCGTGAACCAAAAGGGACAGTTTAAGAAGGAGAAACTTGTCAAACATGTCAAGAATAGAGAAAGGACAGGCAGGACCAAAAGGCAGCCCTTCAGTGAACTTCTGAGAAACTCCTTTAGGGCAGTGAGAGCAGAAGCCTAGTTGCAAGGGAAGCCGTGGTGAGTGGGTGGGGAGAGATGGCATGTGGGGGTCAGAGTTTCACTATTCCTTTTAGAAAGTTGACAATGAAAGCAATGGAAGAAATTCCACGGACATTTGTTGGGGGAAAACAAGGCATTTCATGGGAAAAGCTATTCGAGAAAAGAGAGACGAGAGCAGTTGGTGAAAGTGAAGTAATGAATGAAGATAAAAAAGGAACATGGGAGGGAGGGAGGAGGTGCGGAGGGGAGATAAAGGAAGTCCAGCAGAGCTATTGCCTCAATAGTGAGAGCAGAGAAAGGGAGCAGGAGAGAGGCAGAATGAGATGGAGCACCAGGTACATGGGATGGTTCTCCTCTTCATGAACTGAGGGGCAGAGGCATTCTTGCACATGGAAGGGAGTAGCCATGGGTGCTATGGAGAGGAAATGGGCTCTGACCTCTCATCAAGGTAAATGCAAGCTAAATGTCTCCTTATCTGTGCAACTGAGACAATGATCCAAAGGCATAGCCCACCAGATGTAATAAATGCAAACTACATTGGCTACACAGTCAAACCTCAGTAAATGTTAGCTTCTGTCTTTCCATCTGCCTTTCCTTCTTCCCTCCTCCTTCCTATGTTCATTTTCTCTCCTTTCCTATTTTCCTCTTCCCTCTTTTCTTCATTCTTTCCTTCCATGGAGAGGAAGAGCTTTGCAACATCCACTGTTGACAATATGACAGGGAATGAATTACTGATCTCTTTCTTCAGTCTTTCCCCAAGTCATACCCTCCCAACCAAACTCACAAGGCTACTGAGATACTTCATTGCCTTCCTCTTATACTTCCTGTGTATTGACCCACAGCCTTTCCGCCAGTTCAGTTTCATAAGTAAATTCCAACATCTGAGGACTCAGAGTGTGCTTAAGTGCATCACAGCCACCATCCCGGCTGTGGGAAGAATCCCAATAAAATGTTCCAGGCAAATTAAAACCCATTCTCTTTCTAAAGACTTCCAGCAAAGGCTGATTAATAATTCATTCTGATCTTTAATAACTGTCTATGTTAAGAAATCTTTCCTATAGGTCTAAATCCTGTCTGCTGCTGTGGGAATGGGAGCCTTTGAATAGTTGTGGTTAATTACTGGAAGCACCCATTTCTATTGAGATTCTTTTGCCAATAATTATTTATCAAAAGTGTGACCAGTGCACAGACCAAGTCAATGCTCTTCTACAATTTATTTCTCCCCTTTCAGCAAAGGCAATTGACACAGTTTCACACAAGGCATCTAAGCTCTATGTAAGTGTGCATGAAATTTTGATATACACCACAGTTCAACTCCCCACGCTGTGAAAGAAAGCCCAGAGTCTGTCAAGAGTCCATGGCTCATTGGTGTAATTCTACGTAAAGAAAAGAAACGTGCAAGTGTTCCAGATTCACTCAACATTCACTGCTTGCCAAGTCCTTTACTCTTCACGAGGGCCACTCAGCAGGGCTTCTCTATATATTATCAGGCAATGAATAAAACAAGAAAATGAATTATTCTATAAAATGCAGCCCAGCTTGGGATGGCATCAATTCCATTTTTGAAGGTGAACAATCAGAAACATGTTTCTTAAACTTTGTCCATTTTCTCAGCTACCATCTGCAGAAAATGGGGACATGGCCGGACAAGACATGGCCAGGTCTATGTGCTGGGTGGTTCAGGAGCAACTCCATCCACACCGTTGGTTTTGCCTGAGTCATGCACAATGAACATTTGCTTTTGGTTGATCAGAGTCTTATAGTCATGTTGGAAACACCATCCATACTGTTTGTTGTACTCCACAGCATTCTTGGCATCATCATGGCAACACGATCCAATGCAGAATCCCTCGTCCTTCCCCTCAACATAATCTGTCTCCTATGCCCCAAGCCCTCCTGTGTCTGAGGCTGTCACTGCTGCCTGTACATGTCCACACGGTTGCAACCAAGTTCATGCCTTTGTTCAGGGGCTGCATTTCTAATGAGTTCCCAGGTGGGGGCAATGCTGCCGGCCAATGCTGCTTTCATTTTGAGATGCAAGCTTCTAGATGCTCCAATTGGCCTAAATAAAATGAAATATGTGTTTAAGACATAAGCTCTTGAAATATGCATTCAGGGGATATGAAGCACAATGTCAGCTGTACATAAAAATTCAACTCTCTTATTGCAAACTTAGCATCATCAAATAAAGAATCTTTTTTTCCCAAAGAACTTCTGAGCTACCCTAGGACAGCCATGCTCAAGTCTAGCTGCACATTACAGGCACCTGGAAGGTGACAAGAAGGAAGAAGACTTTTTAAAAATACAGATACCCCAACCACACTCCTAAACGAACTAACGCAGAATACACAGGCTTCATCTGGACAAAAGCTCGCCAGGCGACTCATTGTGAAGTCAAGCTTGGGATCCACCAGACTGGCACCTCATCTAACCTTTGCCCATGATGTGACAGAAATTACACTACGCAGTCTACATCAGATATTGAAAGCAAAGTAACTTCCCAATGCTAGACCCAAAACACCTAGTTATGGGCAAACTTTATCTTAATGATTCCCAACTGATGCTTTTCCAAAAACTCTGCCTCCACTTACAGAAGAACCTAGATAATTTTCCTTGAAAATCCCAATATTTAATTTTGCCACTGTCGTGTTGGATAAAATATTAAAAAATTGAATTATAATTTACAGGCATCTGTTTTTATTTTAATCTTGCAATTTTCTATTTCTTAACAATATCTGAATATTCTTTGCTCTCCTTAGAAGAAAGATACTAACTTTAAAGGTCCATCACTGATAATGGGTTTGAACCCATGCTCAAAGAGCTTCCCTAAGTGATCTCCGGAGGGAGTTTTATAAATGACTGGGGGTATTGATCCTGCTATCTTCTCTAGTTGAGCCAGACCCCCCTTAAGTGAAATGTGACCTAGATCAGGGCAATTATAACAGAAAGATAAGTCACCATTCAGCTGCCAGGGACAAGAACAATATTTTGCTTTTCTGATGCAACAGGAACAAGGGTAGCCTGAGAGAAGAGTGTTGATCGGCACAGATCCTGCAATTTCACTCCAGGTACATACCCAGGAGAACTGAAAATCAAGCAAGTTCACATACACACATGGATAGCAGTACTCCTCACAATAGCCATGTTAGCTCAACTCAGCCCCTCACCAACTGACCCCAGCCGCCTTGTGGCCAAGGGGACCCCAAAAAACCTTCAAACTGAGCTCCTGGTCATGATGGGACAGAAGGTCAGACACGTCTCATTATACCCCCTTCCTGTTTTGGTTTAGACACAACAATTGAGCAACATTAATGTTAAAATGGAGATCATAAGACTGACAGAACAGACTCTGTGGCAACAAGATACCAAATGATAAACAGGACCCAAGGCCATACCAGGAAAATGTTAAATCACACACTCCTACACTTAAAGAATAAAGTATGTTCTAACCACCACACATTTTTTCTTTTTCTCTAGCAGTTAAACAAGCACTGGCCTCAACATAAAACAATACCAAAACAATCGTAGCCTATCCCGTTCAGGAACGTGAACTCACTCCCTGTTCCAGTAGCCATAGCTGCAGCCTTTATTGGACAAGAGACTGATTTTGGTAATTTCCTCCTGATAAGAAGAGCACCGACCATGGACCAGTTATGACAGGGTTACAGAGACCACGCACTTGCATGCTTCCATGTCCTGAAAAGACCTCTGACATACAGGACCTAACCGTAATACATTTAAATGTTAAGTCTCCACCCCAAAGCAAGCATGGGTCGTATGTTACATGCATGTGTGTAATACATATGCATCAGGACCAGTCTTATGAATATTCATAGGTCCTCCTATGGATATATGTGTAGGAGGAACAGCTCCTACCTGTTGAATATGTGTATTTAGACAGCCCATTCAGCATAAAGCTCCTGGCCAGCTCCTCCTCTGGTGTTGGCTGGAGCCTGTGCTTCCCAGCCTACGGGATGGCCACCTTGCAGGCCGTAGCCCTTTATAGGAAACAAAGTCTCTCCTTTTCTAAATTTATAAATTGCATGTGTTTTTGTTAACAGCCAAAAGGAAGAAGCAGCCCAAATGTCCAGCAACAGATAAACAAATAAACATATTGTGGCCCGCACATACAGTGTAATAGTATTCAGCCTTATAAAGGAGTGAAGTATGGCCAGGTGCAGTGGCTCACACCTGTAATCCCAGCACTTTGGGAGGCGGAGGCAGGCAGATTGCCTGAGCTCAGGAGTTCGAGACCAGCCTGGGCAACACAGTGAAATGCCATCTCTACTAAAATACAAAAACATTAGATGGGCATAGCGGCATACGCCTGTAATTCCAACTACTCGGGAGGCTGAGGCATGAGAATGATTTGGGAGGTGAAGGTTGCAGTGAGCCGAGATTAAGCCATTGCACTCCAGCCTAAGCAACAGAGCGAGGCTCCATCTCCAAAAAACAAAGAAAACAAAAAAACAAAAAACAAACAAACAAAAAAAGGAGTGAAGTACTTACCACACTACAACATGGATGAATCTCAGAAACATCAGTTAAGTGAAAGAAACCAGAACGAAAAAGTTCCATGCTGTGTGATACCATTCACACGAAACATATAGAGTTGATAAATCAAAGGAGACAGAACGCACACTGGAGGCTGCCAGGAGTGCGGAAGAGGAATGGGAAGAAACTCTAATGGGTAAAGGGCTTTACTTTGGAGTGATGGAAATGTTTGGAACTAGACAGAGGAGATGGTTGCACCGCATTGTGAATGTACTAAATGTCTCCGGATTGTTCATTTTAAAACGGCTAATTTTTATGTGAAGTTGAATATTTTTTAATATGGAAGACATTTGGCATATCTGATGGTAATAAGGCTATGGACAAAAAAAAATCCGGGGAGGAGGATGGGCAACGCTGGTGAGAGTCACATATTCACATAGGGTGGCCAGAGAAAGGTGTCTCTGAAAAGCTGATTTTGAGCAAACCCTAAGGGACTGGGGAGAGAACCATGAGGACATCTCTGAAAAGACCACTCCAGACAGAAGGACCCTCGAAGTGCCCCAGGCGGGAGCACACGCGGGCATCTGAAGAACAGCCAGGCAGCCAAGGTCAGAGGCTCGGCTACATCTGCACTTGTGGCTCTAAGACGCTCACACGGACTAAAGGGTCTTATGCTGGGAACCTAAGGAACTCCAGGATGAATCAAATAGAGGCTGGTGTAGTGGGAGGAAATGAGAAATAAGCTAAATTACATGTAAAGCATTGAATTTAAATCTTGTTATAAACGGAGCTACAATACTTTTACAGTGTGATTAAAACTTATTACCTAACTTATAATAATGACTTAATAATTATAGAAACAGCATAATTAAGTCACCCACTCCTGCCATCCATTCTTCACGTGACCCCCTGAGTCACTTTTAACGTGGACTCGAATCAACTCACCTAGCAAGTTTCCTGTATCACTTTCAAGAAAAGCTCCAGGCCTCTTGCCAAGGCTTCAAGGCTCTGCAGCCTGTGGCCCCTGCTCCCTTTCTGACTTCCTTCATCCCCTGGCTCACCCAGCTCCTGCCAGGCCGGCCTCCTATTCCTCATGGTGGCGATCATGGCTCCCTCCTCTCACTGCCCCTCTTCCTGTCCTCATCCGAGGCTCCTCCCTCACTGGCCTCAGGGCTGTGTCAGGAAAAGCCATAGAGAGCATCCTGTCCACCCTGGCCTCCTGCCCCTCCCACAGGCTTGCTCACGCCCTTCTTCCCTGCCTGGCTAGGCACATTCCCTATATCCGTCTACTCCCGTATCTAGGTCTACCTCTGTGTCTGCATCTATTCACACACTCACATAAGTATCTTTATTACAATATGTACATACAGGTTATAGATGTTGTAGATGTTTGTTATTGCCTTTCTTCCTTCTTTAAAGTGTAAGCTCCATAAACAGATTTATTTTCTTGTGTTCACTGCTGTATCCTCAGTGTTCAGAACAGATCTGAGACCTAGCAGCCTCACAGTAAATATTTGGAAAGAGAAAGAGAGAAGTAGAAAGAGAAGGACAGAAAGAAAAATAGAAGGAAAAAAGGAAAAAGAATCTCCCATTTCCAGCCTATAGTTCCTTAAGCATCCCAAAAAGCACTAAAACTGATTGCTTGTATCATGTCAGAAAAAAATATTTCCTACAGATAATCAAGATTTCAAAAAGATATTTCAAATGGGTAGCCAGGTCTCTAGAGTGGCAATTAGGAGAAAATGGTAAGAAATCATTTGGAGGGGCTTTCAATTTGATGAGAGAGATTTTAGTTAGAACAGATGGATACGAAAAATCTGAGGCTAAGAAACACAGAAGAATGAGGAACAATTAGCAAATGTGTAAGCGGTGAATGGCCTGAAACCCTGTGACAGACATTTATAAGTGGGCGCATGTGAAAAACGAGAAACTCCCTGTGAATAGGGTGAGACAACACCTTTCACCACTCCAATCACAAGCGTTTGCCCGAAGCTGGTGATCACACAGCTTTGTTAAGACAGGCTGCTGTAATTGCACAGTTGCACACAGACCATTAGGAAGCTTCTGGAGCAGAGACAGGAGGCTAATTTGGGGAGGCAAAGGGGTGAGTATTCATTTCAGAAGGTCTTCTCCTAGCCACACGTGCTACTTGGAAATGGACTGCCTTGTTCTAGGGCGATCGTTCTGTTAGATAAATAACCGACATTCGCACACATGCTTTCTGACTCCAGGCAGTTAAATATTCACAAGTATCACCTGGTGCCCAGAAAAACCGCACTGTCTGCTGTATCGTACAAACTTTTCTTTTCTTTGCTTCCAAGTTCAATTAAAACACTCTCCAGTCAAGTTCCACTGATTTACTGTAACATATGCTTAAAACTCAGTGAGGATATAACTGATTTATAAAGCACAATATCCTGTTTATGAGCAAAAGATGCCATAAGGTAACTGACAGGCTGTGTTAGCAGATCATTTTCCTCATGTTATGGGAGACTTTCTCTCTTTTTTTAATGTTCTCCCTGACTCTTCTCAAAATGGCTGGGATGGTTATATAATCAATCATGTAATGTGTGTTTTCAAAGGAACTGTGAGAGAAATACATGCTCTGAAAATCACATAGAAATTTAAGATGTCATGCAGTTTTCCTGACAAGAAATAAATATCTCTCTCTACCCTTCCAAGATGAAGTGAGTTCTGTAAGCTGCCGGGGTGGAAACAGGTCCAAGCATATCTGATCATACCAGGAAGGTTTGTGTTTTCATCCCTTGACCCAGTACCCCTAAAGGATAGATCTTCACGTTTAGGTTCCTGTAGCCTTGAGCCCTGACAGCTGAGGAGGTTGGTGGAGGGAAGGTCAGCTCCACCAGTCCTTTTTGACTACATCCAAACATGGAACCCACCTAGGGACTGTGCAGGGACCCCAAAAGTCAGTATACAGGCATTCCATCCAGCCCGGGATATAGAAGCGTTTTGTTGTTTGTTTATTTTGCTTTATAAAGGAAAATAAAAATCTCAAGATCCATCCCTCCACCCCCACAAAGTTATAAAAAAAAAAACATTAATCTCTGAAGCTGAGTCATGAAACCTGCTCTTACAAATGAATGACTGTTACTAGTATTAGACATCAGCCGGATCCCCATTAAAAGGTAAAGGCCTCAGGTATCTGGAAGGGCTGCCCTGACAAATCATCGACAAGTCAAATTTTGCTGGCCTCCAATAAACAAGGACACACCAATTCTAACTTCAGGTCTGCAATCTAAGTCCAGCTGCTAGAACTCCACACCGATAATGTCCCTTTCTTTTTGAGACGGAATTTCACTCACTCTGTTGTGAAGGCTGGAGTGCAGTGGTGCAACCTTGGGTCACTGCAGCCTCCATCTCCTGGGTTCAAGTGATGCTCCTGCCTCAGCCTCCCGAGTTGCTGGGATTACAGGTGTGTGCCACCATCTTTGGCTAATGTTTGTATTTTGTTTTAGTAGAAACGGAGTTTCACCATGTTGGTCAGGCTGGTTTTGAACTCATGGCTTCCCAAAGTGCTGGCAGTACAGGTGTGAGCCACCACGCCTCGTCAATAATGTTCCTTTCAAACTCACCTTAGCAGAGCAAAACCAAGTCCAGACTCATTTCTCCACCTACCCAGAGATCTCTACATAATTGACTTTTCCTTGACTCCCTTTTTCTCTTTAGACATTCACCTTTTATGTGAAATGTAGATTTACTCGACGCTAACTAAAGCGTAAGTGTTTAATCTTTTGGCTTCCCTGGGCCACATTGGAGGAAGAATAATTGTCGTGGGCAACACATAAGATACACTAACATTAATGATAGCTGATGAGCTCAAAACAAAAGTTGCAAAAACATCTCATAATGTTTTAAGAAAGTTTAGGAATTTGTGTGAGGCCAGCCACATTCAAAGTTGTCCTGGGCTTTGAATAAGCTTGAACTGAAGTCTCAGAGAAATATAACCATTCACATTACTGCCTACCCTATACATGCCTCCCACCCCCTTTTCAAAGGTGTGTAAATCCTAAACCTCCTAAAATCCTCAGAAAAAACACGCACCTATGTGTCTGTTGCTTATATTATTCCCTAGATTCACCCTAGAGCTGGCTTAACAAACCTGGGTGAGGGAGACTCACACCTCAGTTGCTCATTGCAGTTGTCAGGTCTTACAAAGAAATTGGAAACGCAGAGAGCTTTCACAGAATATCCCAAACCAAATGCACTCCGAATTCTCGGAACTTCAAATTGGATGGGAGGTTTGCCTGCCTGTGTGTTTTGGATGAAGCACCTGTGGACACCAGCACTATGGAACGGCCAAGATTCCACAACTCAAGCAAAGTGAAATAATCACATAAGTAGAAAACGCAGTAAGTGAAAAGCAGACATTTTCTTCCCCATCCTAGACTTTTAGTCAAATTGCCCTCTTCAGCTTAGCTGTGAGAGACTTGGCCACATTTTTCAAACCTCATACTGAAAAGCAGTTCAAAGTGGATCAGTGACGAACTGTGAATGTCATGGACAAAGAAGGGCAGATGGCAAGAAAGAGAAGCCAAGGCAGGTGCTTCTTGGGCCCCACGTGAAGGTTTGCCCCCCCTGGTGAGTGGGATGACTGGACTTCCAGTTGGATGTGTCCTGGGTAAGGGTCTGCTGTCACCATAGCCAACCAAAAGGGTTTCTTATCCTAAAAAACCCAGACACGGGTATTTCTTGCCTGCCATCCTTCTCCCACACCTCACATGCCCACCATCCAGCCTGAGCTGACCAGCAGGCCACACATACATCATTTCAACATTCTGCCAGCACTGACCATAACACATCTTCTATTGCATTGCCAACTTTTGTCATATGCACTTGTCTTTCCACCTGGCGCTGGAAAGAATTGGAAGGGAGGATTTTGTTCTTTATGGTTTCATGCTCACGGTTATCCAAGGAGCAAGGCTACTGTCTGGTTCATATCTGGCAAAATGTTTCCTTGCTCTTCTCCACACTTCACATACCTTCGCTCAGAACTCGCATCTTGCTTTACCCCATTGTCTCACAGGTTTATCGTGTGCAACTAACGTATAGCGTTATAATACATAAAGAGTTTCATGGTGTGCAATTGCACAAGGCAGCACTCACCATGAAATTCAACAGCATTGCATTTCTGTTGCCAGGCTGCACTTTGGCACAGGGAACATTCTGTCATCGATGTAGTCAGACGCTCCAGGCTGGGTGAGGATGAGAGAGCATGCAGCCTCCGCTGTGGGAGGCACTGGCAAGACTGGCAGCAGCACTGTGCTTGGCTCTGCCACGGGTACCCTAGAAACCATCCGTCCCCTCACCTGCCCAGCCCATCCCCATCCTAATGCCTGCCCCTCACTGGGCAGAGGGTGGCTGAGTGAGTCCATAAATTCTTGCTTTGCTGCTTTCTGCCTATGATCTGGTGTCCCTCCTGGATAACAGGCCTCTGTCCAGCCCCAAGCTCCAAGCACCTCCTTGAGCCCAAACTTCCTCCTGGGCTTCCATCTGCTGAATTTACTACTCTTTTCATAAACGTTCTCCCGTTCTTCCAGAAGCAGGGGCTCTGTCTCTACACGCCAGTCACCTCACCCTAATGGGGGGAATCTCCAGCCCGCGACATCTGACAGCTGACTTCTCTGGTGCTGACCATCTGCCTGCTTGTCCAGACCTCCAGCATCACCCTCTGAGATGGTTAGTTTTATGTGTCTACTTGACTGGGCCAGAGAGCTCATTAAACATGATTTCAGTGTGTTCGCAGAAGAGACTGGTGTTTGAATTAATAGACTGAGCAAAGAGGCACCAGTGAGGGTGGCCACATCCAGTCCATCCCGAATAGAACAAAAACGCAGACGGGTGAATGAATTCTGCCTGACTGCTTGTGCTGGAAGGTCGATTTTCTCCTGCCCCTGGGGTTTCTGGTTCTCAGGCCTTCAGACCCACTCTGGAATCTACACCATTGGCTCAGGCCTTTGAACTACCCCACTGGCCTTTCTGGGTCTCAGCTGCAGATGGTGGATTAGGAGGCTGCTCACCTTCATAATTCCCTGAGCCAATACCTTATCGATCTCTTCATATATAGATATACATATATATGAGGCAGGAGAATAGGGTCCAGAGGCAGGGAACCTAAAGCCGATTCACACTGACTTCCTAGAACTAAATCAAAAGAAAACACCAATTTTCCAGGCCCAAGTAGCAAAAAGACCAGAGACTACTTACTCCCTTTGCAATTCCTCGCTTTTCTGAGTGGCAGATGAAAAACTGAAAGTACCTCTGATTGGTCCCCTCCTGCAACCAATCAGGCTGGTTGTGGACTAAGTCTTCATTTGCATAGGGTATACTTTGTAACTTCACTTCAGCCTTTGGTGGGTCTCTTTCTGCAACTAATCAGACTGATTGCAGGTCACTACTTCATTTACATAGGGTGTACACCAAGTAACCAATGGGAAACCTCTGGAGGGTATTTAAACCCCAGAAAATTCTGTAACCGGTTACTTGAGCCCCTTGCCTGGACTGCTCCCATTGCATGGCATGTACTTTCATTTTCAATAAATCTGTGCTTTTGTTGCTTCATTCTTTTCCTGCTTTTTTGTGCATTTTTTTCAATTCTTTGTTCAAGATGCCAAGAACTTGGACACCCTCCACCAGTAACGTGTGTGTGTGTGCGCGTGTGTGTGTGTGTATCTGTATATATTTATCTCCTATTGGTTTTATTTCTCTGCAGAGCTTGATCCATATGCCCCC
This sequence comes from Mandrillus leucophaeus, assembly GCF_000951045.1. Taxonomy (NCBI): domain Eukaryota; kingdom Metazoa; phylum Chordata; class Mammalia; order Primates; family Cercopithecidae; genus Mandrillus; species Mandrillus leucophaeus. Next base: position 1,456,857 of record NW_012109696.1, on the reverse strand, counting down.
CTTACTTGACCCTGATGTCTTGTAGAACCATACACTGCATCCAGTCTCCAATGGACTTGGTTCCCCCCGTCTGTGGCCTCTAATGCCACACCTTTGTACATCAATGTTCTATGGGCCACCAAGCTCCTTTCTTATTCTTGTGGACAAGCCTACTTTGGTTTGACCTTGCTGTAGCTAAGCCCTTGGCAAGATGCAGCACTCAAAACACTTAACATTTTCATGTCACACTTCAAACAAACAAAGCAACTGAATAAAAATAAACAAAATAAAACAGCAACCAAAATCTTATTCTCATGATCTTCTAGTGGGTAACGGAAATTGCATGCACAAAGCTTATTAAACTTTGCAGGTCAAAGTTATATTGGACCTTGCCTCCCACTAAGAGCACCCAATGTTTTTTTCTGTTACATGATTTTTGATATATTGTGTTACTTTATTTATCATTGCTTATATAAATAACATTTAAATATGATTTACTATTTTTAAGGCTGAAGTTCTAGACTCCATTGATTAAGAAATTATGTCTCTATTCTTTTCCAAAGTCCTTCGTGCATTCTACTCTCGTCTCCCTTGTTTTCTCTCCCACCGCGCCCAGTGGCACACACCGCCCCCAGTGGCCAGTGCACATATGGCACACACTTTCCTAGTCATGCCCATAGTGAGCTTCTCCATCTCAATAAATGAGTCAGCAGAGATGGGGTCCTTATACAGGGCCTTTCTAATACATTGAACATAAAAGGAAAACCAAACTGTGGCATCAAACCACACAATCACTGAAAGAACACTGGCAGGACAGTGATGATTGAGCACAAGGAGCTAAAGGAGGATAACAATCCAGCTCAGACACAATTTAGGAATTAATGGAGACATAGCCCACAGTGAACTCTCTATGAAGAGAAGAAAACATAGGCCTTTTGAGATCCAAAAGGGAATTAAAAAAGGCCAGCGGGAAATGGAGCTCTGCAATGGGGATGCCCAGGGGCTGTGGGATTCCTTCAAGGGCGTTCCATCCACC
>NW_012109696.1:1436479-1454297 GCF_000951045.1 Mandrillus leucophaeus | reverse complement strand
GTGGGTCTCTTTCTGCAACTAATCAGACTGATTGCAGGTCACTACTTCATTTACATAGGGTGTACACCAAGTAACCAATGGGAAACCTCTGGAGGGTATTTAAACCCCAGAAAATTCTGTAACCGGTTACTTGAGCCCCTTGCCTGGACTGCTCCCATTGCATGGCGTGTACTTTCATTTTCAATAAATCTGTGCTTTTGTTGCTTCATTCTTTTCCTGCTTTTTTGTGCATTTTTTTCAATTCTTTGTTCAAGATGCCAAGAACTTGGACACCCTCCACCAGTAACGTGTGTGTGTGTGCGCGTGTGTGTGTGTGTATCTGTATATATTTATCTCCTATTGGTTTTATTTCTCTGCAGAGCTTGATCCATATGCCCCCCTTACTTGACCCTGATGTCTTGTAGAACCATACACTGCATCCAGTCTCCAATGGACTTGGTTCCCCCCGTCTGTGGCCTCTAATGCCACACCTTTGTACATCAATGTTCTATGGGCCACCAAGCTCCTTTCTTATTCTTGTGGACAAGCCTACTTTGGTTTGACCTTGCTGTAGCTAAGCCCTTGGCAAGATGCAGCACTCAAAACACTTAACATTTTCATGTCACACTTCAAACAAACAAAGCAACTGAATAAAAATAAACAAAATAAAACAGCAACCAAAATCTTATTCTCATGATCTTCTAGTGGGTAACGGAAATTGCATGCACAAAGCTTATTAAACTTTGCAGGTCAAAGTTATATTGGACCTTGCCTCCCACTAAGAGCACCCAATGTTTTTTTCTGTTACATGATTTTTGATATATTGTGTTACTTTATTTATCATTGCTTATATAAATAACATTTAAATATGATTTACTATTTTTAAGGCTGAAGTTCTAGACTCCATTGATTAAGAAATTATGTCTCTATTCTTTTCCAAAGTCCTTCGTGCATTCTACTCTCGTCTCCCTTGTTTTCTCTCCCACCGCGCCCAGTGGCACACACCGCCCCCAGTGGCCAGTGCACATATGGCACACACTTTCCTAGTCATGCCCATAGTGAGCTTCTCCATCTCAATAAATGAGTCAGCAGAGATGGGGTCCTTATACAGGGCCTTTCTAATACATTGAACATAAAAGGAAAACCAAACTGTGGCATCAAACCACACAATCACTGAAAGAACACTGGCAGGACAGTGATGATTGAGCACAGGAGCTAAAGGAGGATAACAATCCAGCTCAGACACAATTTAGGAATTAATGGAGACATAGCCCACAGTGAACTCTCTATGAAGAGAAGAAAACATAGGCCTTTTGAGATCCAAAAGGGAATTAAAAAAGGCCAGCGGGAAATGGAGCTCTGCAATGGGGATGCCCAGGGGCTGTGGGATTCCTTCAAGGGCGTTCCATCCACCGCCTCCAAGACGAGATCCTGAGGGACCAGAGCAGCAGGCATTGGAGGACTCCCAGTGCCGCCGGGACACGCATACGAGGAAGGCACCCAGGTCACAGTAGCTGGGAAAGGCACCTCCGTGCAGAGGATCCTGGCTCCAGAGAAGGCTCAGTGTTGTTGCCTATGTAAGCCTTCAACACCACAGGAGTTTCACATCAAGCAAGCCACCCCTTTATTTGTGAAATCCTTAGAAGCAATGACTGCACAAGAACGATCCATCATAAATATGTCTCATGAATCAGACAGCGCTGTTAAAATGCCAAATGATTTTTATCTCATGAATTTTTGAATCATGTTACAAAAGAGTAAAAATAAGTAAATTTTAAATCACAAGCGTGACTTTTAAATATGTGGCAGAATTCCAAAGGTGGCCAGTTTCCACATGGAGTCAGCGATTCCCTGGGTCCACTCACAACCTCACAGCATGGTGATGAAAACCTCCTTACACTGTTTGCCTTGATCCTGTTTCTCAACACCAGATATAAAGTGTTTGATGTTAAAACCATACTCAACTTTATGACCTGAGGCCTACAGAAATATTCCATGAAAACTATGCAAAAGCATATGCTGCCTGAATATGGGATACCAGTGCTTATAAGAAAAATAACAAATCTCCAACAAAGGAACGTCACCTGTCTAGGTGGGGAAAGTCACCACAGTGCATAGCTCCACTGTATGGTCACAGAGTCTTGGCTGTATACCTAGGAGAAACAGCATTCTTCTCTCCTTTATTTAGCAACTTCAGGGCACTCCCTGCTCGTGCCTCTGAGACCCGTCTCCTCTGACCAGAGTAGTTGAGAGCAGAGGTCAAGGGAGTAAACTTTGACCTTGAGATCCAGCAGTAGTTCTACAGGACAGGTCCCCCAGCTCTACCTGTGTGGCCTTGGGCAAGTCACTCACGCCTCTGTACCTGAGCATGCACATTGGCAAAATGGGAACCATAACTGTACTTACTCTAAGGAGTGACTCGCCTCTCCATGCCTTGCTGCCTGCATCAGTAAAACGGTGATGGTCACCCTCAGTAATTCATGGAATTGCCATACTGTGTAAATGAGCTGGTAAAACCCTTGGAAGAATGCCTGGCCCTCATAAGTATTGTACAAGTGTTTGCAATGATTATTATCTTAAGAATGATATGTCTGATCCCTTTCTGTCTCTTATGACCATTTCTTAATAAATTCAGAACCTAGAGGGGAGGGAATATTGTTCCTTAACCTACCCAGCATGTTATGAGACCAGTCAAGGGCATTTGGATCCATCTGGGCAGGAAGATCAGTGAGGAGAGGCTGTAGCTGTACAGAGAAACGAGGAAGGGACAGGGTACAGGCAGTCAAATCTGGGAACTAGCTCAGGTAGTTACACACGTACACTGATCGAACAGCCACACCTGCCATCAACACCTGTCATGGCTTTGGGGAAAGCCTAAGCACTAAGTTACCAAGAAAGGTGAATGCAAATGAAGCAAGCTGGGAGTCCTCAGCTACGTTGTCACTGGGAATCCAAATGCACATTCCCAGGCCCTATTATGATTCAGACCAATGGAATCAGAAGCTCTGGGGGTGGGATCCAGAAATCTGTTTTAATAAGCCTCCCAGGAGATTTGTAGGGACACAGGGCTTGAGAACTTCTCTAGAACAAGACTCCATGAACCGTGATCCATGGGCCCAAACTGGCCCACCACCTATGTTAATTAAGTGAAGTGTTAGTGTAACATAAGGAGAATATTCATTTGCATATTGCCTATGGCTACTTTCAGGCTCACAGCAGAGATGACTCATTGCAACAGAGGCCATGTGGCCCCTGTCACGCTTGTCCCTGTGAAGAGACCACCAAACAGGCTTTGTGTTGAAGGGGTGGCCTGCCCCTCCACACCTGTGGGCATTTCTCGTTAGGTGGAACGAGAGACTTGAGAAAAGAAATGAGACACAGAGACAAAGTATAGAGAAAGAAAAAGTGGGCCCAGGGGACCAGCCCTCAGCATACAGAGGACCCACGCCGGCACTAGTCTCTGAGTTCCCTTAGTATTTATTGATAATTATCTTTACCATCTTAAAGATAAGGGAGTGGCAGGACAATAGGATTATTTTAGGGAGAAAATTAGCAGTAAGACATATGGATAAAGATCTCTGTGACATGAATAAGTTCAAAGGAAACTGCTGTGCCTTGATACGCATATGCAAACATCTCCATAAATCTTTTAGCAGCATTGCGCCAGCAAGTCCCGCCAGCAAGTCCCACCTTATGCCGTAAGGTGGTTTTCTCCTATCTCAGTAAACAGAGCATACAATCGGGTTTTACACCGAGATGTTCCATTGCCCAGGGACGGGCAGGATTTTTAAGCAGCAAGCTGCCTTCAGGCACTTGTTTAACAAAGACATATCCTGCACAGCCCAAAATCCATTAAACCTTGAGTCACCACAGCACATGTCTCTTGCAAGGACAAGGTTGGGGGTAGGGTCACAGATTAACAGCATCTCAAATACAGAACCAAATAGAGTCTCTTATGTCTACTTCTTTCTATATGGACACAGTAACAGGTTGATCTCTCTTTCTTTTCCCCACATTGTGTGAGCAATAAAGCTTTTTAGTCACCTGAGTGCAGGCAGACTGAGTCCAAAAAAGGAGTCAGCAAAGGGGATGGGGTGGGGTTGTTTTATAGGATTTGGGTGGGTAGTGGAAAATTACAGTTAAAGGGGGTTTTTCTCTTGCGGGCAGGGGCGGGGGTCACAAGGTACTCGGTGGAGATGTTCTGAGACTTATTGTCTAGAAGGAATGTCACAAGGTTAATTGATCAGTTAGGAAGGGGCAGGAACAAATCACAGCAGTGGAATGTCATCAGTCAGGGCAGAAACTGGCTATTTTCACTTCTTTTGTGATTCTTCAGTTGCTTCAGGCCCCGTATACCTGAGGTCACAGGGGATATGATGGCTTAGCTTCAGCTCAGAGGCCTGACAGCCCTCAAAGCCTAAGTTATTTACTACCTGACCCCTCCTAGACCAGTCCTGCTGACTCCTGCTCCAGAGCATGTGCTAATTATGCCAGGTCCTGTGGGCCCCTATTGCCCCCTCTACAGTTAATTCTACTCCGTACCCAGCTGTGCTCCCTCCAAGGCCCAGTCCAACACCAACTTCCTTTCTGAAAACTTTTCTGCATCTGTGCCTAGCACTGTGTCTGAATGAGCTCTACTAGGTGCATAGTAAATATCTACTAACTGCAAAAAGTGGATAAATAAATGGAATACACTGGGACAATTATTTCAGATCTTCATTCCAGTGGGAATTTCTGAAGGTCATATCCATGGCTGTTAGTTATCTAGTTCCAGCTAGCATATTAGTAGAAATTTAAAAGAAATATGACAGGCCAATTCTTCGTTAAACAGGCAGTCTTGTCACTCGTTGTGCATGAAATAGCACATTGTGCATATTGATAGTGCTGAAGAAAGTGTGCAAAGGTCATGTACGCTTTAGGTAGAGAGCAGAAGGGGCACAGCTGAGGCTTCTTCTCCAACAGATCCAGTCACTGTCTCAATTGATCCAGTCCCTAAGAAGAAGACTATGTAGAGTTCCACTTCTTCTCAGTGAAGCAAATAGTTTTATTTAAGCAAATAAAACTGAATTTGGTGGTTAGCTAACTCAATCTTATCTACAACCCACAGACAGACTTCAAAGCCTTTACATGACAATCAGACATAAACCAAAAATGGGAGAGATCCTTAACAACAAAAACAATGATGAATCATTCTAGGCCCATTTCAAAGCCTCTAAAATCAGTGGGAGAAAAAGATTATCCCTGTCACAGATGATCCTAACAATAATTATTTGTCTTCTACTATTTGTGACTTAAAAACCAAAAGTTTCAAGAAACAGCAGTGGATATCTCAGGACATCCTCAATTCTCCTAATTTGTTTTGTGTTTTGATCATAAATATGCAGTATTTAGTTACAAAAAAAAAAAAAGCTATATCTCAGTTCCCATATCAGATGGTTACATGTAGCTCAGATATACCTGTCATTTTATCTCGATATAAAATATACCCTGGTCTTCTCCAAAAGTTTGATTCTTCATCATTTTCCCTAAATCTGAATGATAACGGGTTGTGGATGGCCTTGGATAAACCATTTTCCAACATTCACTCTGTCAGGTAGTCGGGGAACTACATCATGACTCTAGGCCGGCCTATGATCTTTTCATGAATAATAATAATGTTTTGGAAGCGACCCTGTACCAGTGTCTAAACCTTGAGATGACCTAGAAGCTTCTGTTTTTATGCTCTTGGGAGCCCTGAGCTGCTCTATTGGAAGTGCAGCTACCCTGATGGAGAGGTTGTGGGGAGAGACCCAGAGGTTAAATGGACAGACCTTGGGGACCCACAAGGAGACCCTATAGCTACATGGAGAGACCCTGGAGTTATGAGGAGAGTCCCTGGGGCTACATGGAGAGCTAAAGAGGCCCACTGTCCCAGTGTCAGAGGCGTTTGAAACAGAGTAACTCCATCTTGACTAGGGGCTGGGTAAAATGAGGCTGAGACCTACTGGGTGGCATTCCCAGATGGTTAAGGCATTCTAGGTCACAGGATGAGATAGGAGGTCGGCACAAGATACAGGTCATAAAGACCTTGCTGATAAAACAGGTGGCAGTAAAACAGCTGGCCAAAACCCACCGAAACCAAGATGGCCATGAGAGTGACCTCAGGCCATTGCATGCTAATTATAATGCATTAGCATGCTAAGAGACACTCCCACCAGTGCCATGACAGTTTACAGATGCCATGGCAACATCAGGAAGTTACTGTGTATGGTCTAAAAAGGGGAGGAACCCTCAGTTCCAGGAATTGCCCACCCTTTTCCCAGAAAATTCATGAATAATCTACCCCTTGTTTAGCACATAATTAAGAAATAACCATAAAAATGGCCAACCTGCAGCTCCTGCTGCTGCTCTGCCTGTGGAGTAGCTATTCCTTTACTCCTTTACTTTCTTAATAAACATGCTTTCACTTTACTCTATGGTCTCACCTCAAATTCTTTCTTGCAAAAGATTCAAGAACCATCTTTTGGGGTCTGCATCGGGGACCTCTTTCGGGTGACACCAGTATCTCAAATGAGTCTTCCAATGACTCCAGCCTCATCTGCTACCAAAGTGCAAATGCCTGTAGGCTCTAGAGTGAGCAGAAGATCAACCAGCTGAGTCCCTCAACACCGGGAACCACAAGAGATAATAACATTGCTGCTTAGTGTTTTGCAGAGGTTTGTTACACACCAATAGGTGGTCAGAACAGCAACAGGGGTTGGCTTGTACCTGAGGAACCATTTTTATTCTGGATTGTCTAGAGGAAATCTCCCTGGGATGGCCCAGGGTAGCACCATGCAGATGCCCTTGTGCTTGGGGAAAGTTCAGAAAAACACTTGAAGGTAAAGGTAAAATAAAGTCTCTACAAAAGCAAGTGTGTGCAGGTGAGAGGCGCTGGCTGGTTCTGTCAGGGGCAGGTCCCTTGGCAGGACCACCACAGCCCAACGTGTGATCATCAGCTTTGGACAGGCTTTCTTTTCAGTATCACAGCACATACAAAATCTCAAATATGCTGGTAAACACAGGCTCAGAAACCAGATCCAAGGATATCATTGAACGCTTTCTCAAGACCATATGTTTACGCACTTTTTCATGACATTCCACATCAATACAACATACTTTGACCGTGTACAGTAACGTGTGTGTGTTGCTTTGAGTCTACAGTGTTATATTAATGTGCTACAGATGCTATAAAAGAAACGTTAACATGAAAAGTAAAAGAGGGATGTCAACAGACGTTCCCATACATTCTTCCCTCCCCTCGCCCTTGTACTCTGGGTACACACTTTGGAGATGTGCCCTGGTTGGGGAGTGGGGAGGGGGGAGTGGAATGGGGTGAGGTTTCCTCAACACAGGAGCAGTGCACAGTTCCAGTGACTGAGGACCCGTCAATGCTACAAGTAACCTTTCTTTCTCCAGCTCAGTGCTCAATTAAAATTTGACAAATTTTGACTTCCTAATTCCCTTTTTGTAAATCCCTTCTCCCTTGGCACGTGAATGTTCAGTCCATTATTTGGAATTACACAGTCTTTGCTTCAGTTAGGCTGATAGGGTTTCCTCTCTGCAGGAAGTTGGCTCCAGGCCATATCACCTTTTGTCTGTGGCTACTTTGTGGAACCTCCCTGACAAGTGTGGGGCTCCAAATCTGAGGGGTGGGAGCAGGACTTGGCTGCCTGGGACACATGCAGTGCCCTGGAGAGCGGCTTGGAAAGCACCCAGGATTTCCTTCTTTAGAGAATCAGGATGAATGCAGAATGGGGTTTCTTTCTATTGTTGCGCTTCTCCTCCCATCTGTTACTGCTCTCTTCCATCGCCCTGTTCTATTCCGACCATGCCAACTGGGTATAGAATGAATGAAGCAAGGAAAGAGGCATCTTTGCAAGACGCTGTGCTCTGATCTGAATGATCGGGTATTTAGACTTCTTAAAATGCTAATTCCTACCATTCCTCCTATGTCCATAGGGGAAAAATAACTCATTCTCTTCTTCTCAGGAACACTGAAGTTCTGCAACTTAAAGCAAAGATTTTTCTTTTTTATTAAAAGACAAAAAACAAACAGACATCACCCAACAACATAAAATGATCTTTTATTTGGAAAATATTATTGAATCTCCCAAACAAGGATGCAGGATACAATAACACAAAAATTAATTGAATTTTGTATACTAATAATGAAATATAGATATAATTAATAAAATAATACTATACCATTTACAAATGCATCAAAGCATGAAATATATAAAGAAAAAATTGTCAAAAAAGTTCAAGATCTGTACACTAAAAAATACAAAATATTAGCTGACAGAAGTAAATAGAACCCCAATAAATGGAGACATATACCATGTCCACAAATCAGAAGACTCAACATATTAAGTAGGCAAATATCCATAAGTTGATCTATAGATTTTATGTAATTCCAATCAAAATCCAGCAGGATTATTTGTAGAGTTGATAAGCTAATTCAAAAATTTACATTAAAGTGCAAAGAATGTAGAAAAGCCAAACAATGTTGAAAAAGAACAAAATTTGATTGTCCACACTACTTAAAACACTGACTATAAAGTTACAGTAGCCGAAGAGCATTGGTATACACATAAGCATACAGAACAATGGAACAAAAGACAAAGTCCAGAAACAGGGCATGTACATATGGGAAATTTATTTTCAACAAGATGCCAAGGCAATTCCATATGGGAAGTGGATACATTTTTCAACAAATGGTGAGAGAACACTTGGACATCTATACTAAATACAAATAAACCTGGACCTAAACTCATACCATTAAAAAACCTAACTCAAAAAGGATAATAGGCTTAACAATAATAGCTACAACTATAAAACTTGTAGAAGAAAACAGAGAGAAAAACTTTGCAACCTCAGGAAAAGCAAGGATTTTAAAACTAAGGCGTAGGAAGCACAAACTACATTAAACATCATCAAAATTTAAAACTTGTGTGCTCCAAAAGCCACCATCTTCATCCGATTTGTGTTACCATAACAGAATACCTGAGAACAGGTGACAGGGTTTGGATCTGGGTCCTCACCCAAATCTCACATCGAATTGTAATCCCCAGTGTTGGCGGTGGGGTCTTGTGGTAGGTGATGGATCATGGGGCAGATTTCCCATGAACAGGTTAGCACCACGCTCTTAGTGCTGTCCTGTCAATAGTAAGTGTGTTCTCACAAGATCTGGTTGTTTAAAAGTGTGGCACCTCTCCCATCTTCCTCTTGCTCCTGCTGTGGCCATGTGACATGCCTGCTCTCTCTATGCCTTCCACCATGATTGTGAGCTCCCTGAGGCTTTCCCAGAAGCTGAGCACACCATGCTTCCTGGACAGCCTGTGGAACCACGAGCCAACTAAATCTCTTTCCTTTATAAATTAACCAGTCTCAGTTGTTTCTTTACAGCAATGCAAGAACAGCCTACTTCAGGGGGTAAATTATAAAAAACAGAAATTTATTTCTCACATTCTGGAGGCTGGGAAACCTAAGATCCAGGTGTGGCACCTAGTGAGGGCTTTTTTACTGCATCCTTACGTGGCAGAAGGCAAAAGGGCAAGTGAGAACCAACCCCCTCCTGAAGGCCTTTCTTATAGTGACATTGATCTGTTCCTGAAGGCCAAGCCCTCATGCCCAAAACACCTGCCAAAAGTACCCATCTCCCAATACTACTGCTTTGGGGATTCAGTTCCCAACACATGGTTTTTGGGGAACACATTTAGACTATAGCGGACACCATTAAGAAAATGAAAAGGCAAACTACAATATTATATGAGATAAAATATTTGAGTAACATATATTGAGTAAAGTACTTCTATTCAGAATGTAACACACACATTTTTAATTTAATAATTAGGAAATACCTCAGTTTTTGTTTGTTTGTTTGTTGTTTTTGTTTTTTTGAGATGGAGTCTTGCTCTGTTGCCCATGCTGGAGTGCAGTGGTGAAGTCTCAGCTCACTGCAATCTCCACCTCCTGGGTTCAAGTGATTCTCCTGCCTCAGTCTCCCGAATAGCTGGGATTACAGGCACCTGCCACCACACCCAGCTAATTTTTTGTATTTTTAGTAGAGACAGGGTTTCACTATGCTGGTCAGGCTGATTTTGAATTCCTGACCTCGTGATCCACCCGCCTCAGCCTCACAAAGTGCTGGAATTACAGGCGTGAGTCACCGGGTCTGACCAAAACCTGTTTTTTTTTTTAAAATCAGTCAAAGCATTTGGACAAACACTTCACCAAAGAATATATGCATATAGCAAATACATACATGAAAAGATGCTTGTCTTTTTTGGTCATTAGCAACATGTAAATTAAACCACAGAGTGACTAAAATTAACAAGACTGACAATATCGAGTGATGTCAACAATTTGGAGCAACCAAAATTCTCCTCTATTGCTGATGGGTTGGGAAATGTCAGTGACATTTTAGGAAACAGATTGGCAATATCTCACCAAGTTAAATGCACACTTACTATAAGACATTAGCAATTCCACTCCCAGGTAGTTACCCAAGAGAAATACATACATATGTCCATGTAAAGATTTGTTTGTTGATTCTTAGCAGCATTACTCATTAGAGTCAAAACCTGAAAAGGACCCAAGTATCCATCAACCAGAAAGTGGATAAGCATATTGTAGAACTCCATACAAAGAGATACTACTCAATAATAAAAACTAGTAAGTTACTGCTGTATGCTGCAATATGGATGAATCTTCAAAGTATTATGCTAAGTGAAACTAGTCAGATACAAAAGACTACATACTATAAGATGATGCTTACATGAGACGATCTGGAAAAGGCAAAACTGTGCTGATAGAAAATGGATCAGCGTTTGTCAGGTGATGGAGGCTTGGGAAAGGAATTGATAGCTAAATCGTACAGAAAAAAACTTGGGGCTGAATACAATGTTTCATATCATGATTGTGCTGATGGCTAAATGACTATATATTTTCGTCAAACTCATCAAATTGTACACTCACCACTAGAGATTTTATTATATAAACTTCCACTGAACTGAGAAAAGACAAAAAAAAGACATTTGCAATTTGACCTACTTTTTAATTACATTGATAAGGGATTGAAAGATTAACCCTGGATGGTCAACAGTAATTATCCCAGGTTTTTTTTTTTTTTTTTTTTTTTGGCTAAAGGTGTCTTCTTTGAGATTTCCAAAATAATTATATACTACGTGACCAGTGAAATTTTAATTTTAAATATTATTTTTGTTTTTAATGTATCACAAATCTCAATAAATATACTTGAGTGGAAGTTGAGCAAGAAAGATGGTTCCTGTTTTTCTCAATCATCTACTCTGTCAATAAATATGCTCTCTGGTGACAAGATATGCTGCAGAGGAAGGCTAATGACAGGAGAACACAGGGCAGCCCTTCCCCTTCCATGTGCTGAGATACCCTGACCTGCTTTTTGGCTCTTTGCCTGGAGCTTCAGGAAACACCAAGGGCCAGAGAGGCTGTCAGTAAAGGACCACCCCATCTTGTGGGCCTCCCACCCCAGGGACCTCCACACCCCAGGGAAGTCCCACTAATCCCAGGGACCTCCCTCTCACCCCAGGGACCTCCCTCTCACCCCATGGACTTCCCCATCCCAGGAGCCTCCCCATTCCATGGATCTCCCATTTGCCCCAGGGATTTCCCCACCCCATGAACTTCCCTTATCACATGAATCTCCCACTCCAGGGACCTCCCCACCCATTTGCCTTCACAACCCATGAACCTCAACACCCCATGGACCTCCCACCACATGGATCTCCTTACTCCATGGACCTCCCACCACATGGACCTCCCACCCCAGGGTCCTCCCACCCCAGGGACCTTCCAACTCCATGGACCTTCCCACCCCTGGACCTCCACACCCAACGGACATTCCCACCCCATGGACCTCCCACCACATGGACCTTCCCACCCCATGGACATTCCCACGACATGCACCTCCCCACCCTAGGGACCTTCCAGCTCCATGGACCTCCCCACTGCATGGACCTCCCACCCCTTGAACTTTCCCATCATATGGCCCTCCCCACTGCATGACTTCTTAAAATTTCAGCTCATCTGGGAATCACCTCTTTTGAACTTTTCATGAGCTCTGTCCTTCCTTCATGTTACAAAGGCCAATCTTTATAGACTAATTTCTGGTACAAAAAATGTAGTCCTATTTTAATTTATTTTTCTTTACATCATGAACAGAATGACACAGAAAGTTATTTGAGATAAGTCTATCTGGGAAATCAGGTGTGGGTCGGGATGGTGAGGGAGGAAAGGAAAGAGGGAGGAGAGAGTTATTTCATGAGAGGGCAAGTAGATGCTTCCTGGAAAAGGGCATCCGGGGTTTTCAGTGGAGTTGGTGGCCTCACTAATGAGCTGGATTCTTGCAGTAGGGTTAACATCTCCATGCGTCTGATGCTACGATTTTCTTGAGAGCTGATGCTGCAGTGAGAAGGGAGGAGGCAACCCAGATCCGAAGGTTCAAAATAGCCTCTTCCTGGACCCCAAAATAGAATCACACTTGTCCCTGGAATTCAGCTGAATGTGCTCAATGACAGTTACAAATGGCAACCTCGTTCTCTCCCCCTTGGGTTCTCCAGCAAGCGCATTGCACTTGAGCTGGGATTTACATTTCTCATCTTATGTTTAAGGCTACAAGGCAGCAAATTCTATCATCTTTATTTGAAATATAGAAAATCTATAACTATGATAAATTACAGAATTAGCCTCATTCATGCTATAATTAATTGATTTTGATTCAGCATTTACTGTGTATTCATTATATAAAATACCATCTACTACTCAAGAAAGCATGGAGAATTGGAAAGAAATAAAGAAATTATCAGAACTGTTACTCATAGATGCACACGAACTCATTCCAGCACAGCTGTGCTGGAAGCATGGGCTCCTGAGGCTCTGTGTGCAGTGGCTAGGAGTGTGGGCCTGGGGGCAGATCACCTGGATTTGCATCTTGGATCTACTACTTATCAGCTCTGTGGTTGGGAGCAAGCTTCTTGAGCTCTCTGGGCCTCAATTTTCTCATCTGTCAAGGAGGACAATTGTTTTAAAAGGAAAGCAGTCACTTGAGCCCAACCTAGCGGTAGCAGATTAAGATCAACTAGTGATACGTTGTTGAGTTGTAGGCTTTGGAAATTCCTCAGGAGAGACTCTAGGCTCAGAAATCCTGATGGGAAGTCAGTCCACAAGACCAGGAGGAAAGTGTGGGTCCTTACAGGTGCTGGCCAGGAGACTGGGACCTGGAACTCCCTAGCTGCCCCATTACTGAGGCCTATGTTTTCATAGGCTCACAGAAGTCTCGCATTCTCCCAGCAGTCTCCTGATTAAACAAGGAAGCCCAGAGACAGAGAGCAGAGAGTTCCATCTGGGGACCAGTTCACATCCATTCTTTATACCCCTGCCTCCCTTCAGGCCTCAGCAGCACAGGGCTTAGGGAAACTGGGATAACAGACTCTGCAAGTCATTAGCCTCATTCAGCACCTGTTGAGCCTCCACTTTCTCTTTGATGACCGTAGTGCTCCCTCCTTCCCTAGCAGGTGTCAAAGACATTCAACACCCTGAGAGGAGGCCACAGCTCCTGACACAGCACTCCACATGCAGGCACCTGCGTTCCCAGACTGACCCCATGCTCCGACGAGATGTGGGCAAATCTGTCTGCCCATAAGTCATTTCACAGCTGCTGGGCCTCTGCTGTCTTTCCAACCACCTCTGTCCAGACAACAGCTTTGAGTTGATCCCCAACAGGATGAAAGACTCCTCTGAAACATGAAGGCCTTTCAGCAGAGACATGAGAGGTGATGTATCCAGCCACACCCTCCCGGGCTTGATGACTATAGATCCACAGGCCGATAATGATAGGGCATTGCACAAAAAGAAGCACAAGTAAGTAGTGACCACTTCTTTCACGCCAGGCCTTTCAGATGCATCATTGCTTGTCATGGGCTGAATGATGGCCCCCTAAATATATTTCCACCTCCTAACCCCTAGAACCGCTGAATGTGACCTTATTTGGAAAAAGGGTCACGTCCATGGATGTCTTACTCCATTTGTGCTATTATAACAAAATACCATAAACTGTGCAATTTATAAAAAATGGAAAATTATTTCTCACAGATCTGGAGGCTGGGAAATGCAAGAAGAAGGTGCTAACAGATTTGGTGTCTGGTGAGTGCCACTTTCCAGGTTCACCGATGGCCAACTCGTTGGTGTGTCTTCACATGGTGGAGGGAGTGACCAAGCTCCCTCAGACCTCTTTTATAAAAGCACTCATCCCGTTCTCAAGGGCTCTGTCCTCATGAACTAATTGCCCCCCAAAGGCCACACCTCCTAATACCATCACATTGGGGTTAGGATTTCAACATGTTCAATTTTAGGGGGACATAACCATTCAGTCTACAGCAGAGTAAAGAACCAAGTGAAGGATCTCTAGGTGAAGAACTCATCCTGGATTATCTGGGTGGACCCTAAATCCAATAGCAGGCTTTTTTTTTTTATGGTGTTTCGCTATGTCCCCCAGGCTGGAGTGCAGTGGCGTGATCTCGGCTGAGTGCAAACTCTTACTCTCAGGTTCAAGTGATTCTCATGCCTCAGCCTCCTGAGTAGCTGAGACTACAGGTGTGCACCACCATGCCCAGCTACCAATAACAGGTGTTATTTGAAGAGATGCACAGGGAAGGGAAGTTCATGAGAAGATGGAGTCAGAGACAGGAGCCACGCAGCCACAAGCCAACATCTGCAGCCAGCAGAAGCTGAAAGGGAGAAGGAAGAATCCTCCCCTAGAGCCTTCAGTGGGAGCGTAGCCTTCCGATACCTTGAGGTCAGACTTCCAGCTTCCAAAACTGCCGGAAAATAAATGTCTGCTGTTTTAAGCTACCACATTTGTGGTGATTTGTTATGGCAACCTCAAGAAACTCATAACGCTGCTCAAGAGGAAAGGATCTAAATTCGGTTACACCATAGGGTCTATTTGGGATGCAGATGTATGAGAAGGCAGTAGCTAAACCTAAAAACAGGTGAGAGCTGACTTGCTTGTTAACTAGATGATACTAGTAGCAATCTCTGAGAAATTGTCCCATGTTGCTGCAGACCCTCCTACCTTTGCTAATTAAAGGTTCTGAGAACTACTGCTGACTGCACCTTCCACCCGATGTGGGGCATTATTGTACTTGGAGGTAGAAGTCCCAGCAGTGAAGCTGGAAGACAAAGAGGGTTATTGAATGGAAGCCACAATTAGAGTCAGAACAATGCCTCTGCTGGTTCCTAAACACTGACTTTAATTTGGGTTTACTGTACTCTAATGTGCTATTGATCATTCCGTTACCAACTCACTTTCTCTTGTTTTTGCTGTGGCCAAGACCTCATGACTCCTACATAAAGCCATCATCATCTCCTCTGGATGCATTTTATTAGTGCCCAGGGTTTCAGCCTGAGTTATTGCTTTCTTTCCTGGGAAGCACAATGCCCACCCACACATCCCGTCAAACAGACAGGTAAAGCAACAGCTGAGTGGGGGCTCATTAGCATTTCCGGAAGAGCCTGATGATGTTTCCCAAACTTCCTGGCCCATTGCTAGCTGTGAGTCTACCCAAACCTGCGGCAGCTGGGCTAACCAGCACTGTCTCCACAATGACTTTCTGTTAACTGCATTGTCTCCCCAGCTGGGCCCACCTCTGCCTGCCAAAGCCCTTGTTTGCACCTGCAAAATATAGTGCCATCCAAAAATAGTGCCATCCAAAAATAGTGCCATGCCTTTGGAAAAGCAAAGAAATTCTGAGATTCCGGTCCCCTGAGTGAGTCCAATTGTTTCTTTTCAGTGATAGAAACAGGCATGCCACCCAGCCAGAACCTGCAAGGCATCCTGGATTCAGTGGACCCGCTTCAGGGGCAGGATTCCCTAAACCCATCTATCTGGTAGAAAATCTACGGAAGCAACAAGAGTGTAATAACCACATGGCTGGCAGGAGATTCCAATAAAATCAGCCAAATTATTCCCCAGAAAAGAAATGTTAAAGCAACAGAGTCTAATGGTTTTGTAGGGCTTAGGGCTTAAAAGGTCTGGGTTCCAGTGCCATATTGTCTCAGCCTTGCTCCTGCCTCTCAACCCTTCCAGGGCTCGGTTTTTCCATCCACCTAATGGGCACATTTGTGATAACCATCTCAGACTCAAGTTGGGCAGGAAGAGTTGCTTGGGCTACAATTGCAAAAAGTTTAGGAAGTACAAGATGCTCTGATCCACAAATGATAATAACATCTTAAATATTTTCAAATCATCACAGATAAAAATGTTTTCTCGTAAGTTCCCATTGCCAGAAGGTGTGCAGCAGACTTGCTCTGAAGGAAGGTGTCTGCTGAACCCATCAAAACTGGCACTCTTGGCAAGAGGTGTGTATCTCCACCATCGCATTAAAGTCTCGGTTGGCCACCTGGCTCTATTTTGCCCTACTGGGGGGTATTAAACAGTATCTGGAGATATTTTTGATTGCCATTTTTCTAGAGGAGGCTGCTAGTGGCATAAGCTGGTAGAGGCCAGGTTGCCACTGAACATCCTATGGGGCACAGGGCTCCCCCCATAACAAAGATAGATGCAGCTCTCAATGTGAATAGTGCCACCGTGGGAAACCTGACTAAAGCGGCCTGAGTATGAGGTCCACTTGATTTCCGGGCAGTGTTTGCAATCACGTCCTTGTGTGGATTGAAACACCAAGTCCACAAAGTATGAGATGAGCTCTTCTCTTAGTCTTTCCATTTAGGAGAGCTCAGATTCACTTTGCATCATTCTGCAAAATAATGAGAAATACTTTGTAAAATGCAAAATAATAAAGGGAATTAAATGAAACACTCTTTCTAGACACTAACTGGGGAGGTGATGGCGTGGGCAGAAGCCCCTGCGGCTGGGGCAGAGAGGCAGCCAAGGAGGGACTGAAATATGGTGGATGACTTGAGAGGTTATTCACTCAGACTTCATTTATTGAGCACTGTTTGTGCATAACCCGAGTTGTGTGGATGAACAAAACCTGGTTGGTGCCTGTTTTGCAGAGCGTGCAGGTTAGTGGAGACAGAGAATCCACAGTGCCTTCGTGACGAGGGCTGTGAGAATAAGCAGGAGGGGTGTGGGACTAGAGCAGGAGGGGTGCATGCTGAGGGGTGTTCTGCACCCTCAGATAAGGTAAGAGTCCATTGGCTGGTGGCTGAAATGCCACTTTACGAGGTCAACCTGAAGAACAGTCATGACTCAACCATATGCATGATGCATATGGTTAGCAAATTAACTCAGGCTCACTTCCCACCATGCTTCCCACCCACCACTGTATCACGTGAAGGTAATGCCCACCCATAATCGTTCCCAGGGTCTGCTCAGCCAAGCTTGGGTTCGCCCCTCTGTCAGGGCTGAGTGGATAATTACTCTGGCCGCCACAAGGACACCATGCAGAGATCACAGCAGCCCTTTGAAGACATTCAGTCTAAGTCTCTTCCTGCTCACCAAGAGCTGCACTGCATTAGGAGCCTATGCAGATCACTTAGCTGGTAAAAGCACATGGCCCAAAGCAAATAGAAGAATTAAACATTGAAAAGAGCTTAAGGCCAGGCATGGTGGCTCACGCCTGTAATCTCAGCACTTTGGGAGGCTGAGACGGGCAGATAACCAGAGGTCAGGAGTTCGAGACTAGCCTGGCCAACATGGTGAAACCCTGTCTCTACTAAAAATACAAAAATTAGCCAGGCTTGGTGGCACACACCTGTAATCCCAGCTACTCAGGAGGCTGAGGCTGGAGAATCGCTTGAACCAGGGAGGTGGAGGTTG
>NW_012109696.1:1349884-1436406 GCF_000951045.1 Mandrillus leucophaeus | reverse complement strand
CGGGCCGGTTCATGTTTCATGACAGCTTTATCTCTGCAGTTCACACTCTTTGGTTGGGAGCAATTTCAAGATTGGTGGGCAAGCAGCTGACAGCCATTCTCCCGGCGGCTGTTTATTGCTCCCTGCACTGTGGCAGCACGCCGCAGCACCGGGAGGGAAGCAGCGTTATGTTTGCCTCTCTGCTCATGAGGTCACATCCAACCTTTCCAGGCCCTGGGTGCTAGTCCCAGTGAGAGAACGAGCACATTCCTCTGCGTTGTTGTGCACTCAGATGTGGCATGTTCTTGTTTTCTACTCCTTGGAACAGAGCGTCTGCATTAGTTGTAGAGGGGTCGTCACTACCAGAATGCTCCCCAACTGCCCACCTAGCCAAGGTGCAATGGATTTGGGCCATTCCTTCACAACCCCCAGATCACAGAGTTCCCACATCTGGGCTGCCACCCATTCCAAGGCCTCTGGCCCAGAGAGTACAGGGCTTCAGTGACCCCTGGGGCATGAGAGGAGGTGGGTGCACATAGCCATGTTGAGCTCCAGGGCTGCCTCTGCCCCAGTATGGGGCACTAGATGAGCCCCAGGACTCCCTGGTCCCTGTTTCCCCATCTGCCCTCTCAAGGTCATAGGGAGCTGGTATTTATAGTGAGCATAAAGTATAATACTTTCATATAAATATCAGCTCCTCTCAAGGCTGGCAGCGAGGGGCCATCTGCCTTCTTACCTGCCCACCACCCTGAGCCAGGCTCTTCACGATTTCAGGTTTCATGCATTTCAGATTTCCAGCATAAGTGCCTCTCCGTAATAACCTTTGCGCCACTGTAGAATTCCCCCCACACATGTCACTGACTCCGTGGGAATCCCCCTAGCATATTGTCATCTGCTAGTCAGTGGTCACTTCCTGTGGATATCCAGATTTGTATTAAGAGAAGTCCTGGTTATGGAAATTGCACACACAGAGAAAAGTCTGTTAAGGTAGTTTTCCTCTGGGCCTGGGGAGTGAGCGTGGGGAGAAAGCAAGCAGTTTGAACTTTATATCCCATTGCGCAATGGGACGTCATGTGATGAGACAGAACTCACACATCATCTAAGTATGTGCTGGATACACACATAGATACACTTTTATGTGTATTTCGCATATGGCATACCTGTTTCAAAAAAAGAATAATAGCTTCACTCCATTTTGTCCTACCATTAGAATCAAGGACAGCATCTTGTCCTAGGAAGCTACATTTAGGTCTCCAGTGGGTCTTAAGATGAGTGATGATGAGATGTCGGGGCAACACTTTCCCACCTACACGGTGGAGACACAGCTTCTCAGCTGCCTGCTGAGCAACTTCTCCCCAAAGGCTCAGCCACGAGGAGGTCAGTTCCACCCGAGCCACAGCAACTCAGCGCCCCACTCCCAGCTGACATGGACTCCTGCCTTGAGCCCTCACAAACAGGCTCTGAGTGTGCACTGTGTGTGCAGGACTCTGGATTCCTGATGATCTGCCTGGGTTCCGAATTATTTCTCCTTCTCCTGGAATCTCTTGAGGTCCTATTCCCTGTGCCTACCCTCTAGTCCTCTGCTGGGACCTTCTATGGGGGTTCGTGGCCACCACTGGCATTGTAGGTTCCAATTCTGGCTATCTCACCTACTGGCTGTGGGCCTCTCACAAGTCAAGTGCCCCCTCTGAGCCACAGTCCCTTGTCCCAAAATGCAAAAGGGAGGCCACGAATCACCAACCCCCACCTCATCCACGTGCCTCTGCAGCAGCAACTGTCAAGCATTAGCCAAGCAGAGACTATGCGCAGTGCCCCTAGGGAGCCGGATGAGGCTCTGAGGGCCCATGAATCACAGATAATCACATTGATCTAGACCTTACTTTTCAAAGGACGTCTCTCGTCTGTTCTTCGGGAGGTCGTTGGTTGATCCTCTGGGTGGGATGCCACTGATCTGTTTCCATCCATACCATTCATCTGCACCCCACTCTCACAGGGGACAACTGGAAAAGCCCAGTTTTTGTTCTTTCTCAAGGACAAAGTAAATGCAGACTAGGGCCCAGAGCTACCTGAAATCCCAAAGGAGGTGATGAATATTTGCAGAAGGAACCCATTAATAAAAGAGTGAGTCAAAGTGCACAGTGCTGGCTGGGCTGTGTTTTATGATCAAGCCGCTGTGAGGCAGGACGGCTTCTGAATTGATGAGGAGAGACCCTGGGGGACTCCGAATTCAGAACTGAGTCTCCACTGCAATGTTCACTTGAGATGGGAGGAAGCCCTCATTCGGGACCCACAGCAAAAGTCCATCTATTCATCTAACATTTACTGAGTTCCTTCTGTGCTGAAGATTAGGGATACAAAGGGCAGAGGCAGATAAGGAGAGAAGGCTGTGAGGATGGGGAATTTAATGTCAAGTAACTTTGAAGAGGCTGAGGGCATCGACCAATTAATTTATTCACTCCTTCAACCCGAACTCACTGAGTCCTTCTGGACCAGGCCTTGACTTTCCTTTCATTCTGCTCTACTTCTGTCTTCTCCCACAGGACTTTTCATCTTCTAAAAGATGGATTTTAAAAAATGTTATTGTGTCTTTGGAAATGTTTCTGGATCCCTCTGCTGGAGCGTAAGACGCCAGGAGGCAGGACCTACGTCAGATGCATTCACTGAGGTTTGCTAAGCACGTAGAAGGCGGTATGGGATATATGAGTAAATATTTTCTGATAAATTAACTTTGCCTCTCCAAGACTAGAACCACAGACGTGACAGTCAGTGTACCTGGACCACAGACCGGGAGTGGCTGGGATCTCATTTCTTCTGAATGCTTCACTCCGTCCCAGTCTCTCTGGCACACAGTTTTGTCTTGAATTTGGCCCCCTGGACTGCCGGCTTGGGTGGGCTCCCTTCCTGGGTGCAGTTCACCCCAGGGCACTGCCACTGCTTGTAGATCTTCCAGGGCTAGCCTGCGCGTCCTGCATCTCAGCACCGCGAGTCTGGAATGGACACTCTCCCACATTCGTCTTTCTAAACCTCCCCTCTGACTCCTGGCCAAACCTTCCTCCAAGATTTTTATACCCAGAAAGGAAGAAGGGAAGGGGCAGGGAATTGAAAAGAAAGGTGAAGTAAAGGGAGGGGCAAGGAGGGGGCTTTGGGAGAGTCAGCTCCCATCTGGGAGCAGGCAGTGAAACACAGGCTAACAGAGGACAGTCGCGTGGCCCCTCCTTCACCTCCTATCCCGTTTCTCTGTGAGGGGCCCAATTTCTGCCTTCAAAGGTAAGCAAAGCACAAAGCCATGTGTCTCCTATGTCGTCAGCCCCTTCCTTATTCAGCCAACCGTGACTCTCCACACTGCTGATTGCCCACCGTGTGCCGAGCTCTGGGTGAAGGAAGGGAGTTTCAGAAACGCAAGGTGTAGATTGCACTGTTCTGAACCTCGAGGTCTAGTAAGGGCGACAGAACAGAGACCAACAGTTACATCGTGGAGTGAAGGTACTGCTATACCTGCGCTCAGGTGCAGGAGGGGCCCACAGAGAGGCACCTGACCAGAACGGTGGGCCTGAGGAGGTGTCTGGAAGAAGTGGTAGCTCAGCTAAGGCCGAGGAAAAGAGAACAAAGCATTTGTGCACAGGCCATTCCTGATGGAGGGAAAGAAAGACCTGAGAGCTTGGTCTCTTCCCAGAGCCTCACAGAGCCCAGAGTATCTAAGATGAAGCTTCCAGGTGGCCATGGAGAGAGAGGGCTCAAGACACAGTAGAAGGCAGATCATGAAGAAGACTGAGCACCTTCCTGTCTTAGTCATCCCTGCCCGCATCACAGAATCCCATAGGCTGGGGGGCTTCAACAACAGGCATTTATTCTCTTACAATTCTGGAAGCTGGAAGTTCAAGGTTACAGATTTAGTTTCTGGAGAAGGTTCTGTTCCTGACTGGTGGTTGGCTGACTTCTGGCTGTGTGCTCACGTGGCCTCTCCTTGTATGTGCACGGAGTGGGCAGGAGTGCTGGTGTCTCTCACTTTTCTTATAACGACACCAATATTGTCTGGCTAGGATCCCACTCTTACGCTGTCATTTAAATTACCTCCTAAAGACCCTCCATGAATTTGGGAGGACACAAATCAGTCCAGAGCACTTGCAGAGGAGTTTGAATTTCAGCCTTGCAGGGTTTTAACCATTGGAGGCATATGATCAAATTCATGTCTTACAAATAGCACAGGGGTCCCAAAGCAAGGATGCTTCAGGAGGAGCATCTAGTGTGCCTAGTCATCTGTCACCACCCTGTTCATAAACAGGCCAAGAGGGAGGACTACACCAATGTATTTTATTCTCATGTTTTATTAGGTTGGTGCAAAAGTAGTTGTTGTTCTTACCATTAAAAGTACTTACAGAAACCAAAATTACTTTTGCACCAAATTAATATCATGCTGAGCACAATTCACATAGAAATTATGAACGTGGTTCATTCTCCATCTTGAGAAATGAAAAGAAGATTGTGCTTTAGGGACCCCAGGCAGCTGCTCACTCAGGAGCATCAGGCTCCTCTGTCATTTCAGTACAGAGCGATCCCAACTCTCGGTGGCTTATACCAATGAGCCTCCGACTCCATTGCCGTGCACACCTATATTATGCATTCGGCAAACTTCAAATTATTCAAGAAGTAAACCAATATTTCCTAAGGAAACCACTAAAATTAATAAAACCCTGTATTTTGTGGACTGATTTATTATTATCATCCCTTTGAATCTACTTTGGGGTTTTTTTTTTCTTCATGCAGCTCAAAGGGTTCTATAAAAGGTTTTGCTATCAGACTGCTATTCCAAAGTCAACCCTTGAGGTAGTTAGGATGAGAAAATATGCAAATTAAATTGCAGCATGGACCATTTTCACAGGCATTTCTGCTAAAATAAAAAATTTAAATATGTAAAACCAACCACAAGTTTACTTGAGTGTATCTCCTCCCATGTGTACATTCCCAGGGTTATTCATTTAACTCTCACAACAACTTTATAGATTGCGTGTAGCCGGTACTGCTGTACTCAATGAAATACATTCTTTGTTAACAATACAGCAAATTTAGAGTTGGGATTGACTCTGGGGGCCTGATACCCAGAATTGATTGGTGTCCAATTGATCAATGATTCCATTTGGTGACCTGGTATCTTACTCCCTAAAATAAATCATGGATTTTGTTAAATTTGTTTTTCATACAATGTGTAAATGATTCCAACCATTTGTTTTCTTATTCTTTTTGTCATTTATCAAGTACTTTTAAAACCCTATTGTACAGGAGTGACTTGGGTAAAAGCTGGCTTCTTAGTAATGGGCTTAAGAGTTCAACATTCAGAAGAAATATACTCAGTATCACAAGGGAAGCTCAAAAGCAATTTTCCATTATGCAGTGCAAAGAAATGGTTGGTGCCTAGAGCATTTTCACTCAAACTAAAAGCTCCCCCTGTTCGGTTGTTAGGTTTCTAGATGTTTGGGGATATCACTGGGGGATGGGGTCCAGCAGACCAACTCCAAGGCATTCATCCCAGTGTTGGGTGGAAGGTGAGAAAAAAAACCATCTCTTATGAAGGCAAGATCCTCTCACAGCAGCATTTGCTGTCTCGTTTCTGTGCTGGCCCTGCTGTTACAGATTGGGAGTAGGGACATCATCCATCAAGAACAACAACAACAAGATGTTGTTTGTAACAAACCAACCTTGACCAGTTGTCACGGACCCTCTGAAGGCCACCTTAATGGATGGGCATGTCCGGGGGCCTTAGGTGTGAGTCATACAGGCAATGTTACAGAGCCATCATTCAAAACATTACCTAAACATCCTTGGACTTTTTTGTGTTTTCCATGTGGGCTCACAAGACATGAGATGGAGTAAGAGATGTTATTAGTGGTTAAAAGCATGACCTGTGGGGCCAGTCTGCCCAGACGCAAGTCCCTGCTGGGCCGCTTCCAAGTTGTGTGAGCAGAGGCAATTTACTCCACCTCCCTTTGCCTCAGTTCCTCGTGGGAACATAGGGAACACAGTAGCACTTACTTCCTAGGGTTGCTTTCAGGATTCAAGGAATTTATGACAAATCCTGGCACATAGTAAGTGCTGTACATGTTTGTTGTTCTTAAAGTGAAGGAGGAGCAATGGGGAGACACTTGAGTGGGACTTTTTAAAAAATACATATACATTTAAAAGATGAATGCTGAGAAGGTGATAACACATCAGATAACGGGGGAATAATGCTTTCTTTATTCATTTTTAATGTATTATTTATTTAATTTTCATAAAGGTAAGAGAACAATCAAAGCAGAGAGAGCAAACACATTTAGGACCAAGCAAATAAGGAAAAGAAAAGGAGGCTTGAGGGAACTGTCCATGCTCTTTATGAACTGTTAAGGATTGTTATGTTCTAAGCCGGGCATGGTGGCTCACACCTGTAATCTCAGCACTGGGAGGTCAAGTCGGGTGGATCACCTGAGGTCAGGAGTTTGAGACCACCCTAGCCAATATGGTGAAACCCCGTCTCTATTAAAAATATACAAATTAGCCAGGCGTTGTGGCGTGTGCCTGTAATCCCAGTTACTCGGGAGACTGAGGCAGGAGAATCACTTGAACCTGGGAGGCAGAGGTTGCAGTGAGCCAAGATCACACCACTGCACTCCAGCTTGGGCGACAGAGCAAGACTCCATATCAAAAACAACAACAACAACAACAACAAAGAACTATTCTGTTCCTTGCTCTTTTGCATGAGTTTTGATGCCCACTCAGCAAATGATGGATGATAAACTGTCATGCACAGGACCACAGCTTTCTTGCTGAGCTCTCCCACAGAACCTTGCAGAATGCTGACAAGCTACCAAGGGTCAATCATAGTTGATTGATTATCCCAAGAAGTCAATCTTGGGAAAAACCTGCTTTGGAGAAATGATTGGATCTTTGGGTTATAAATCATTCAATAATGGTTGGATGATTTGCCTGACTGGGATAATGGTTCTCTGTACCAGCACCTGCAAGATGGGTTTTCTACCTACACCCCAACATCCAGCTGTACATGTTTTTTAGTGCAACTTACAAAGTGTCATCTACATTTTAATCTAGGAGTCTTCACCCTTGCTAGCCTTCCTATTTGGGAACCCCTACCCCATACTATTTTTCTAGCTATCACCTACTTCTATTTAGGTCTCGGAAATGACATCTCTTCCTTGGAAAGGTCTCACTGACCAGGTTGGTTCTTATGGTGACCAGCTCTCCTATTCCTCCACTTTTTCTCTTTTGTGATACTTCTTGGTAGACTGCATAGCATGATGTCAGAATTGTGCCTGCCCAGCATGGTGTTCTAAGCACAACGTCCGGCATGCAGTAGATGCTCTGTGAGTATTCATGAAATGGTTCTTGAATGCCACTTACCTAAAACTCACCATGGGCCCACTTGTTGCTAGGGTCTAAATGTTTGTGTCCCCCCAAAATTAATACGTTGAAATCCCAACTCCTAAGGTGATGATATTAGCAAGTGTAGCCTTTGGTAAAAGAATAGGGAAAAAGGGCAGCTCTCTCATGAATGAGACTAGTACCCTTATAAAAGAGACCCCAGAGAGACCCTCACCCTTTTCCCCAGGTGGGGTTAGAGTGAGAATATGGCTCTCTATCAAGAAAACAGCTCTCACCACAGACCCAACCTGCAGGCACCTTGATTGTGGGTTTTCCTGTATCCAGAATTATGAAAAATAAATTTCTGTTGTTTGTAAGCTGCCTAGGGTATGGTATTTTGTTCTAGCAGCCCAAAAGAACGAAAACATCTATGAATGAGCAGCATTGTGTTAACTGACTTGTTACAACAAGGAAGAACATGCACCATGGTAAAATGTGGGGTGTTTCATTAAGAGGGGGTTAGAAAGGAATTATTATGGGATTTGAGCTTTTTGTTAAGGTGATTCTGGGGAAGTTTCAGGAAAGCTGAGCATTTCTCTGGGTTGAAAGCCCTCAGAATGTCAGAGTACTTCTATGATTGGGTATATTAACAAATCTCATCTACAAGGCAAGAGAAATGAACCATGGCTTAAGCTATAGTTGTTAAAGAAACAGCAACCATTTCTATTAACTGGGATTGGGGGATGTATGGGCCATTTTTATGATATGTGCAATGTTCACGCTGTTTGTTCCAATATGACCACGGAGCAGTCTTGTTATTTTCTGACTATGATGGTCACAGCCTTCTCTTGTGTTGTTGTTCTGGAAGATTTATATGCCCAAGGCAGAATACCTTGGAGAATACCCGGGCACTGCTGGGACTTCTAGCTCCTAGCAACATCAGGCTCTGGCTGATAGAACCAGGTCAGTTTGCAGACATCTGGGGCTGCTTTTGTCTTTTCAGAATAAATCATGAGAGGTCTGTCTTCTCTTTCTTATTCAGTCTGGTTTTTTTTCTTATCTTCAGTCCACCCTTAGCTCCTTAGTAAACCTCAGATCATTAATGTTTCTTTGGGTTTTTGCATTCTTCTTCCCATACTAATAGCACATGTGAGTGTGTGTATGTGTGTGTGTGTGTGTATGAATGTGTAGTCGAGTGTGTTCTGAGTTCTGAACCCATTGACTCAATCAACTGTGGATAAAAAAAAATTCGGGAAAAAAATTTCACAAAGTTCCAAAAAGCAAAACTTGAACTTGCCACATGCCGAGAACTACATTGCATGCACAAAGATGTAGTAGTGTGTAGGCACTGGATTAGGTATTATAAGTAAGCTAGAGATGCTTTAAAGTATACGGGAGGATGTCCGTAGGTTCTGTGCAAACACTACATCATTTTACATCAGGGACTTGGGCATTCCGGGATTTTGGTATTCACAGGGCTTCTGGAACCAATACCCTGAGGATACCGAAGGATGATGGCATATATCTAGAATCTCTTTCCAGATAGATATAGATAGATTGATTGTATTGGTTCTGTTTCTCTGCTAAGCCCTGACAAATACAGCCACAGACCCTGAGAGGGTATAAATGTGGAGTGGAGCCTTGGTTAAGAAAGGAGGCCCCAAAACTCGTTGCTACATCCTAAAGGAAACAAGAGAGCTGGACAACCAGCTCCTCTTTTGTTGAAGTCTGTGGGAAGACAAAGCAGTATCCTGACAACCGTGGTGATGGTGGTTACGCCAGTTTGAAATTGAAAAGGCTTAAACACATGAATCTGAGGCTGTCTCTTTTAATTTTTCAAATTTAACAAGCAACAACAAACTATTTTTTTGAAGTCTGAATGACATCGTGATTTGCAAGAAAGTAGAGTCCATCAACGCTAATATTTGGAGACCCAGGTAATCAGTCCCCTTCATAGACTTATTAGGGTGTAAAATTAGTTTTTTTGCACATAAGCACCCTAAACGTACCCTGCAATATAAAGATAAAATTAATTTAGGGAGGCTTGCTCCTACTCCTGAAATTCAGAGCAGAGTATATTTCTCTGCAAGCCTTCTAGAAGGCCTCCCCTTTCTTAGCTTTGAAAACACTTTGGATGTGCTAGCATCTGACCCAGAAGAAAGGGGTGTGATTGGCTCTAGAATCACCCAAGGTGAACTTGAGAGTATCAGGAATAAAGCTCATCTGGAAATGGTGTGTTGTTACTTCCAACACTTAAAACCAACTGCTAGTTTCAAGTGTAAAAGATGGGATTCCCCTACATGTAGACCATGGCATGATGCTTACACGTCTGTTAAATATTAAACTGCTTGGTGTTGAGCTTTACAGGAAAAAAAAGGAAAACATGCTTTCTGTAATTAGTGGGACTTTTAGCTAAGCTGCTGCTTTTGACGGTTTGTTTCATCTGAATTTTGGTTCATCAAATTTGCTTTAGCAAAATATCCTGGCTTTAATAACCAGAAGTAATAAGTTACATTTAGGGAAATGAACTCATATATAGTGTGCATATAGAGAGATATAGATACACTATATACACAATATATATATACACTATATATGCTGTATGTCTAGATATACTATATTTTATTGATATACTAAATACTATATATACTACATACTATATTTTATTGATATACTATATACACTATAGAGATATTATATACACTATATGTAGATATTACATACACTATATATATAATATGTTACATATTATATAGTGTATATAGTGTATCAATTTTTTATTATTGATTAATCAATGGAGTGCTTAGGAAAACAAACAGATGGGCATGGTGTTACTGCAGTGATATTCAAACGTGATGGAAAGTTTTAGGCTGGATGGACATTTCAGAGACTTCGAATGTAGCTTGCAGTGTTTTCCTGTTGTGGTTTTGTTGCCTTTAATCTGGTGGGATGTCTTTGAATTCCCAGTAGATGTGTGGCACCTCGCTTCTTCCTATATACATGTAATTGAACTTATTTTCTTTTCAGGGAAGGCTTAGCCCTACAACCATCTTCATTAATTAAGTGTACCAGGCTCAAGGGAGAAATTCACATCATTTTTATAAAACCAGGCCAAAGTGTCAGGACAAAAGGACTCTAGATTTGTTCCTTAAACCACCCACTCAAACACTAGCAGGTCTTCCTCATTAAATAACTCCTTTGAGATCATTAAACCACATTAAGCGCTGTCTATGATGTTAAGCAAAAACAAACAAGAATACGCGTTCTGTTGAAAACTAAAGCCAAAGCCTGTTTAAGTCTTGATTCATACACAATTCTTGCCTAATGTATTTTAAATGGAACCAATGCAGCAGTGCTTTCCTGCTAATTGGAGATAATCTTACTTTGAAATAAATATTACATAAGACTACTTTATGAACTCACAATTAACTCAAGGCTACGTCTCCCCTCAGAGACTATCTGTATGTTTAACATGTTTGTTGAAGAACACCCATTTCGTGTATATGCAGAGCTCTCGTCCTATACCCCAGGGTCTTTTGCCTCTGAACTTTCCCAAGTCCGCGGGACAGAGAGTCTGCACCTGCCCTTCACCTTTGTCTCCTTTGGCTGGACTCTCTTCCGGCTTTGATCTGAAGTCCTGCTTCCTGGATTCCGGACATGAAACAAAATGTCTCCTTGCACATGCACATGTATGTTTGTCTCTTATACACATCTAGATGTGTATAAGAGACAGGAGTGAGACTCCGTCTTAAAAAAAAAAAAATGTCTCCTTGGCTCTGCTCAGTTATGTGGCGAGGCAGCTGCACCATCAGCACGGGGACGCCCTCACCCACTGACCCGCCTCCAGAGGGCGCTGCAGGAAGAATGTGGTGGGTTGACCAAGTTACCAGTTTCCCACATGCCAGGGGCAGTTTCATGGCCTTTGTCATTCCTTGGACTCTGATCACCTCTACCTAAAAATTAATCCAATATGGTAAAGCAAGATCTATGGTTTCAATACATCTGAAGTCTCTTATTGTTTAAATTAGGGACCACAAGAAGAATGACGGAGTTTTATAAGAATTCAAGATCTTGAGAAGAACTTGGGGGTCTTAGGAAGCTATGCCCTGGAGCACGGTGTGGAGGGTAAAGGGGGCAACTCTCCACATTCTGCCTGAGACAGGCAGGACCACGCCTGGATGGGAGGATGCAGTTTGGTGGGGAGCATCTCTCTCTGGAGAAAGAGCCTACGAAAATTACTCTAAGTCAAGGCCTGAGGGGAGTGTGGCTGCGAGGAGCCCCCAGAGGCAGTGAAGAGGCTGTGATGCTTTGAGGACATTAGGATTACCAATTTCAACTGGTTTCCTGGGATATGATGAATCTTCTCCTCTCATCATATTTTATTTTTGAATCAAAAGTCATATATTTTTTAAAAATTCGGGGGATGCATCTATTAGATTGGTATTTCCAACTACATGAACAAGTGTGACACACCTAAGCATTGGGACACCACTACATTTCAACACAGTGGACACACACACTCTGACAAACTCTCACACAGCTCATCTACACTCTTTTTTTTTTTTTTTTTGAGACGGAGTCTCGCTCTGTCGCCCAGGCTAGAGTGCAGTGGCCGGATCTCAGCTCACTGCAAGCTCCGCCTCCCGGGTTCCCGCCATTCTCCTGCCTCAGCCTCCCAAGTAGCTGGGACTACAGGCGCCCGCCACCTCACCCGGCTAATTTTTTTGTATTTTTTAGTAGAGACGGGGTTTCACCATGTTAGCCAGGATGGTCTCGATCTCCTGACCTCGTGATCCGCCCATCGGGGCCTCCCAAAGTGCTGGGATTACAGGCTTGGGCCACCGCGCCCGGCCTCATCCACACTCTTACTCACTGACACGTCACACACTCATGCACAATCATACATGTTCACATTTATACTCACTCACATATACACTCACACACATCCTCACAGGCTCAAGCCCTCACACTCATACACTCACATCCTCACATGCACACTCAAAAGCACCCTCAAATATATATACACACACACCCCAATATACTCACACACACATGTGCACCTTCATTCACATCCCACACACAGATGTGTACTCACATAATCACACCCAGTAACACACAAATATTATTCATGTAACCCTAATGCTATGCAAAACACCTTAGACATCCTTTGTTATGCTGTGGTTTGAGAATTATTACCTTACCTATATTATAAAAAAGAAAGTTGAGACGGAGAGAGTAACTCACTGGAGGTCCTGCAAGAAGTCATGGGAGAACCTGTTCCACTCCACCCACCTATACCTTCCCAGAATCACACCACATGCAGAAAGCGATAATTCTAATTGTGTGCTGGTGTATGTGAAATCAGAGAGGTGAAGACCAAAATGTGACTTGCCACCAAATAAAGAAAATATTTCCATGTGAATTTTTGTGTTTGGTGTCAGCAGAGCCTGCTAGGTTGTACCTCAATTGCAGCTAGTATACAGAGACCCCTGTGCCCAGTGATTGTATTTGTTAAGCTAGCTTTAGCCCAAAGCCGCCTCCTTGCATATGTTAAGTACAGCCTAAAGGTCTCTCCACACATCGTGAATGGAAACCTTAGTGGACCTGTAAATATGGTAGCCCATTCTTGTGCCCAATACAGGATGTCAGCCAGTCACAGGCCGCCCACTATTCAAACCATGTTCAAATGAGGCCAATGCCATCTGTTGCCAGTCCAGCTGTTTCCATAGCTCACTTTCCTGGTTCTGTCCATAAATGATCTCAGGCCATGCAGCAACCTGGACTTGCTCTGAACTCACTCCAGTTCTGGAGGCTGCCCAGTTCACAAATCATTCTTTGCTCAATTAAACTCTGTTAAATTTAACTTGTCTAAAATTTTTCTTCGAACATATTCAAAAAGCACATCACTGGAGCTGAGAGCTGAGTGACATCTGAGAACAGCTAACATCAGCAACCTTCCAAAAGGAAGCCTGATGGCCAGCTTGGAGGTGTCCACAGGACTCACACCTGACAGGTAGGCTCCTGCCTGTCCCACCCCCTGGCATCCTCTTCCGTGATGAGCTAGGTTAGACTCCTCGGGTGTGCTTCCTGGGCACCCAAGTGTCCTGGAGTCAATGTGGTGAGCAGCACCCTGCAACACCCACCCCCACTCCACAAGCTGCTGACCTGACTCAATGGCACAGATGCCCATATTCTGTGCCAATCTTCACAACTTAAAATTAAAGAGGGGAACGTTGGCAATTCCCTGCCCATCACTACTTTCAAATCACTTCCATTGCTTTGGTTCTCTTTACAGTTATATCCTGCAGGATAAATCCAAGTGTTGATACAAGCAAGCAGAGTGCTGTTCTTACACCTACTGACCAGGCTTACCTTTAGAATTCTGAATCTCTTAATCCATCCCCACTGCTTCTCATGACTATCTTTCACCTCTAACTGCTTTTCCAGAGGGGAAGAAAAAATTGTTTCTTCCAAATGGTGTCTCTTCTAAATCACTGGTTCCATCACCTTGTGAATGTTCAAATGTATCAGCTCTAGGAGACAAAATGACAGAGTGTCTTCCCAGATTCCCAGATCTATATGTCTCCTGACATATAAATCCCAGCTCACTGAAGCCTTTGGAGTAAGCTCTGCTGTTGACAATACGATAGCAGTGCATTCTATGTGCCCTCACTGAGGAAAATCACCAAAGGAGGAGCAAGTGTGTGTACTAAGGTCAACACAGAGCCGGGTGCCTGGGATGCAGCCATTATTGTTCCTTCCCCAGACTCAGAGAGGGCGAGCAAGTTCCCCCAGGCCACACAGCTGGTAAATGAAATAGCTGTGATATGATCTCCAGTCCATGTAACTCCATTTCTGTTCTCTCCAGCAGTGCTCCCTTGATCCAAATTTATTCAGCATGGCAAACACAAGGCCATGACACCATTTCACAAAGAAGCCAAGAAGAAACACCTGACAACTGACAGCGCAGGACTTCATCCAGGTGGGCCTTCTGTTGACGATGAATGATGAGTAGTTGCTCAGAATCACACAGTGAACCAGTGGGCGAGAATCTTGGCACAGTGTCACCTTTCTGCCCACATCAGGCCTGCTGGGAAAAGACACCCATTCTCTGTTCTTCAGAAAAACAACATTTTGGATAGGATGGAATTCCTTGGTTAACAGTCACCAGTATTTAGAGGCACATTGTAAATTAAGGACAGAATTGGGAAGGGAAAATAATTGCAAGATTATCTCTCCTTTCAAAAGGTTAAACACTGAACACATGCATAGAGTGAAGACAATGTGTTCCTGTACAGTTTGGTATAATAAGAAAATAGATAGCCCTTGTGAGAACCTCCTGATACTTTTGTTAATACTTGTAAAATGTAGGTTTAGCTCAAGGAAAGGAAGTACAGATTCAGGTAAGGCATGGCAAGCTTGTGGAATTTCTAAGAAAAAGAAGGAAATGTGGGTTAGTTTTTCCTATGACTGCATAGATTTCTGCAGAACGGCAATTAAAACCAAGAGGGACCTGGAGGGCCCACCCAACCGGGAGGAAGCTGGGGGCTCACATCAGAGGGTGGTTCTCTGAGGCGGTGCTTCAATTCCTCTCATCTGAGCAAAGAAACTTTACACATGTAAGAAAGACAGGGTTTTTTTGGTTCCATGGAAAAGAGGTCTTTAGAGAAGTTGCTATTTGCTATTATGGCACATTTCTTTTTCTTTGATCATCTGTGGGAAGGACTCTTAGAATGAAGTGTTTCAACCAATACAATTGGAATTATTTTAAAAACAAAATTGGTAATGGTCTTCTTTACTTGAGTTTGGTTAACTTTCCTAAAAAGAAATGATCACCATGGGCATATATCAGGGTCACTTTATTTTATGATGACCTATCTGCATTCAAAATAAAATTATTTAATTTCTGAAAATTATCAACAGACCCATAGAGGCTTTTCTGGAAGAGAAAGAACCTGAGCCAACATTCAGTCCAACTTCATCATTCTGGAATAAAGAAACTAACTCCTGGAGATCTCAGCTGGTACAGTAATGGGTGGTCTCCAGGCTCAATTATGTGTTGCTCACAGCCACTGAGACTGGAAAGTAGAATCCAAAACAGCAAAGCAGGTGTGTGTGAGATGTGTGTTGCAGGTGTGAGTGTGGGTGTTGTGTCACCATGTATTAGTCAGTTTTCACACTGCTGATATAGACATACCCAAGACTGGATACGTTATAAAGAAAAAAGAGGTTTAAGGACTTACAATTCCACATGGCTGGGGGAGCCTCACAATCATGGTGGAAGGCAAGGAAGAGCATGTCACATCTTACATGGATGACAGCAGGCAAAGAGAGACCTTGCACAGGGGAGCTCCCATTTTTTTAAACCAAGAGATCTCATGAAACTTATTCACTATCACAAGAACAGCATGGGAAAGACCTGCCCCCATGATTCAATTACCTCCCACCAGATTCCTCCAGCACATGGGAATTCAAGATGAGATTCGGGTGGGGACACAGCCAAACCATATCATTCTGCGACTGGCCCCTCCCAAATCTCATGTCTTCATATTTCAAAACAAATCATGGCTTCCCAACAATCCCCCAAAGTCTTAACTCATTTCAGCATTAACTCAAAAGTCCACAGTCCAAAGTCTCATCTGAGACAAGGCAAACCCCTTCCACCTATGAGCCTGTAAAATTGAAAGCAAGTTAGTTACTTCCTAGACACAATGGAGGTGTAGGCATTGGGTAAGTACAGCTGTTCCAAATAGGAGAAATTGGCTGAAACAAGGGGGCTACAGGTCCCATGCAAGTCCCAAATCCAGTAGGGCAGTCAAATCTTAAAGCTCCAAAATGATCTCCTTTGACTCCATGTCTTACATCCGGGTCACGCTGATGCAAAAGTTGGGTTCCTATGGTCTTGGGCAGCTCCACTTCTGTGGCTTTGCAGGGTACGGTCTCTCTCCCAGCTGCTTTCACAGGCTGGCATCGAGTGTCTGCAGCTTTTTCAAGGTGCATGGTGCAAGCTGTCAGTTGAACTGCCACTGTGGGGTCTGGAGGACAGTGGTCTTCTCACAGCTCCACTAGGTGGTGCCCCAGTAGGGACTCTGTGTTGGGCATCTGACCCCACATTTCCCTTCCTCACTGTCATAGCAGAGATTCCCCATGAGGGCCCCGCTCCTGTGGCAAACCAGGCATTTCCATACATCCTCTGAAATCTAGGTGGAGGTTCCCAAACCTCAATTCTTGACTTCTGTGCACCCACAGGCTCAACACCACATGGAAGATGCCAAGGCTGGAGGTTCCACCCTCTGAGGCAACAGCTCGAGCTGTACCTTGGCCCCTTTTAGTGATGCTAGGTCACAGGGTACGGAGTCCCTAGACTGCACACAGCAAAGAGACCCTGGCCCCAGCCCACGAGACCAGTTTTTCCTCTTAGGTCTCCAGGCCTGTGATGGGAGGGGCTGCCACAAAGGTCTCTGACTTGCCCTGGAGACATTTTCCCCATTTCCTTGGTGACTAACATTTGGATCCTAGTTACTTATGCCAATATCTGCAGCCGACTTGAATTTGTCCTCAGAAAAATTAGATTTTCTTTTCTATAGCATGATCAGGCTGCAAATTTTTCAAACCTTTATGCTGTGTTTCCCTTTTATAATTGAATACCGTTACAGCACCCAAGTCATATCTTGAATGCTTTGCTTCCTGGAAATTTCTTCTGCCAGATACCCTTAATCATCTCTGTCAAGTTCTAAGTTCCACAAATCTCCAGGGCAGGGACATAATGCCACCAATCTCTTTGCTAAAACATAACAAGAGTCACCTTTGCTCCAGTTCTCATCAAGTTACTCATTTCCATCTGCAAGCACCTCAGCCTGGATTTCATTGTTTATATCATTATCAACATTTTGGTCAAAGACATTCAACAAGTCTCTAGGGAGTTCCAAACTTTCCCACATTTTCCTGTCCTCTTCTGAGTCCCCACAGACTGTTCCAACTTCTGCCTGTTTTACCCAGTTCCAAAGTCATTTCCACATTTTTGGGTATCTTCAGCAGCACCCCACTCCTGGTAACAATTTACTGTATGAGTCAGTTTTCATACTGCTGATAAAGACATACCCAAGATTGGATAAATTATAAAGAAAAGGAGGTTTAAGGACTTACAGTTCCAAATGGCTGGGGAGGCCTCACAAACATGATGGAAGGCAAGGAGGAGCAAGTCACATCTTACATGGATGGCAGCAGGCAAAGAGAGAGCTGGTGCAGGGAAACTCCTGTTTTTAAAACCATCAGATCTCATAAGACTTATTCACTATCACAAGAACAGCATGGAAAAGACCCGCCTCCATGATTCATTACCTCCCACCAGGTTCTTCCCACAACATGTGGGAATTCAAGATAAGATTTGGGTGGGGACACAGCCAAACCATTTTACACCTATTGACTATCTCAGTTTTACATTAGACTTCATTACACATTAGATAAATTCTACTAAGCATCTTATTGGTAGCCTGCTCAGCACTTTTATTAGAACAAGATGATTGTCAATTGTCAATGTGCTAGTGTCCATACAGTCCCTGCAGCACTCTAGGTAACAGGCTAGGTCCTAGGGGCTCAATGGGAAAGAAACAGAATCTTTGTTCACAAGAAGTCCAGTGGGAACAAGTTGAAAAATACTCTCATACTTGTAATTTTCTGAAATAGATTCTTGAAAAATCAAAGAGTTGTTTTTTGATATAAAGTTTAAGAAAAATAAAACTAAAGAGAGAGATTAAGGGCTGGGCCTGGTGGCTCATGCCTGTAATTCCAACACATTACGGCTGAGATGGGGCAGATCAAGAGGTCAGGAATTTGAGACTAGCCTGGCCAACATAGTGAAATGCTGTCTTTACTAAAAATAAAAAGTTACCTGGGCTTTGTGGCAGGCACCTGTAATCCCAGCTACTTGAGAGACTGAGGCAAAAGACTTGTTTGAACCCAGGAGGCAGAAGTTGCAGTAAGCTAAGATCACGCCACTGCACTCCAGCCCAGGTGACAGTGTGATCCATCTCAAAAAATAAGAAGAAAAGAAAAAGAAGGGGGCAGAGAGAGAGAGAGAGAGAGAGAGAGAGATTAAGATGATGGATAGGAGGCAGAACTAGCTTGCAACTCCTGCTTGGAGAGACAGAGCAGCATGTGGAGACTCTCATTATGAACTTTTGCTTCAACAACTACTGCAGGAACATACCAGCAAAGCTGCGAGAATACACAGACCCTTTGAAGAAACTGAATCACTGCTGCAGGCTCCCTGAGATGCCGAAAAACTGAGTCTGTTTGCTTTCTCAGTGGGAAGGCTTGTGGTCTGGGGTACGTTCTCAGCCCTGGTCACTGACTGCCTGGAAATAGACTTGGTGCTGTTTGGGGGCCATGGTGGGAGTAAGACTGGCCTTTAGAACTACAGGCTGTGTGGGAGTGGGGTGAAGCCTGTGACTGCCAGCTTTTCCCCACTTCCCTGGTGACCTATGTGACTTAGCAGAGACAGCCATAATCCTCCCTGGGAACATAACTCCATTGGACTGGGAATCACACCCCCACCCCCACAGCAGCCACAGCAAGCCTCGCCCAAGGAGAGGCTGAGCTCAAAC
The DNA here is from genome assembly GCF_000951045.1 of Mandrillus leucophaeus. Taxonomy (NCBI): domain Eukaryota; kingdom Metazoa; phylum Chordata; class Mammalia; order Primates; family Cercopithecidae; genus Mandrillus; species Mandrillus leucophaeus. The sequence goes on along the minus strand of NW_012109696.1, from coordinate 1,417,471 downwards.
ACACCTATCCCTGCCCCTACCTGCTGGTCTTTCTCTACCCACCCTGGTAGCCAAAGACAATGGTCATAATCTGTTGGGAGCTCTATGGCCCTGCCCTCTGCCTGGGAAACCTGAAAACTTAACCAGGTGACCCTAGGGCAAATTTGTTTGCTCCATATAGGACCACAGCTGATGCGCTCTTCAAAGTGCCACCTCCTGGCTGGAGGCCAACCAGCATGAAACCAGTGCACTAAACAAACAAAAATACAACCAAGAACCCTCACAGAGTCCACTTCACTCCCCTGCTACCTCCACCAGAGCAGATGCTGGTATCCATGGCTACAAGACCTGAAGACAGATCACATCACAGGACTCTTTACAGATATTCCCCAAAACCAGCCCAGAGCCCTGTAGCTTCACTGTGTGGCTAGACCCAGAAGAGCAAAAACACTCACTATAGTTTGGCCCTCAGGAAGCCCCACTGCTAGGGAAAGCAGGAGAATACCACATCAAGGGAACACCCCATGGAACAAAAGAATCTGAATAGCAGCCCTTGAATCCCAAATCTTCCCTCTGTCAGAGTCTACTCAAATAAGAAGGGACCAGAAAAGCAATTCTGGCAACATGACAAAACAAAGTTCTTTAACACCCCCAGAAGATCATACCAGCTCACCAGGAATGGATCCAAACCAAGACAAAATCTCCGAATTGTGAGAAAAAGAATTCAAAATGTTGATTACTAAGCTAATCAAGGAGGCACCAGAGAAAGGTGAAGTCCAACTTAAAGAAATCAAAAACTTGATACAGGATATCAAAGAAAATTCTTCAGTGAAATAGATAGCATTAATAAAAAACAATCCCAACTTCCGGAAATCAAGGACACACTTACAGAAATGCAAGATGCACTGAAAAGTCTCACCAATGGAATTGAACAAAGAGAAGAAAGAACTTAAGGACTCAAAGACAAGGCTTTTGAATTAACTGAATCAGTCAAAGACAGAGACAAAAGAATTTTTAAAAATGAACAAAGCCTCCAAGAAGTTTGGGACTAGTTAAATGTCCAAACCTAAGAATGCTTGGTGTTCCCAAGGAAGAAGAGAAATCTAAAAGTTTGGAAGACATATTTGAGGGAATAATCAAGAAAATCTTTCCTGGCCTTGCTAGAGATCTAGACATCCAAATATAAGAAGCTGAAAGAACACTTAGGAAATTCATTGCAAAAAGATCATTGCCTAGGCACACAGTCATCTAAAATCAAGAGAAAGGAAAGACTCTTAAGAGCTGGTGAAGCAAAACTATCAGTTGACCTATAAAGGAAAACCTAACAGATAAACAGCATATTTCTTAGCAGAAAGCCTACAAAGTAGAAAGAATTGGGGTCTAATTTTAGCCTCCATAAACAAAACAGGGATCAGCCAAGAATTTTGTATCCAGTGAAACTAAGCTTCATAAACGAAGGAAAGATATAGGCTTTTCCAGACGAACAAATGCTGGCAGAATTCACCACTACCAAGACAGCACTACAAGAACTACTATTAAAAGGAGTTCTAAATCTTGAAACAAATCCTTGAAATACACCAAAATAGAACCTCCTTAAAGAGTAAATCTCACAGGACCTATATTACAATAACATAATGAAAAAAAAACCCACAATGTATTCAGGCAACAAACAGCACAGCAAATAAAATAGTACCTCACCTCCCAATACTACAATTGAATATAAATGGTCTAAATGCTTCACTGAAAAGACACAGAATGGCAGAATGAATAAGAATTCACCAAAGTTTCTGCTATCTTCAGGAGACACACCTAACACATGACGACACACATAAACTTAAGGTAAAGTGGGGGAAAACGACATTCCATGCAAATGGATGCCAAAAGCAAGCAAGTATAGCTATTCTTATATCAGACCAAACAAACTTTAAAGCAAAAGTAGTTAAAAAAGACAAAGAGTGACATTACATAACGATAAAAGGACTAGTCTGAATGGAAAATATCACAATTCCAAATATATACACACCTGACACTGGAGCTTCCAAATTTATGAAACAATTACTACTAGACCTAAGAAATAAGATAGACAGCAATACAATAATAGTGGGGACTTCAATACTCCACTGACAGCACTGGACAGGTCATCAAAACAGAAAGCCAAGAAACAATGGACTTAAATCCTACCCCACAACAAATGGACTTAACAGATATTTATAGAGCATTCTACCCAATAACCACAAAATATGCATTTTATTCATCAGCACATTTTATTCATCATTCTCCAAGACAGGCATATGATAGGCCAAAAATAAGTCTCACTAAATTTAAGAAAATTGAAATGATATCAAGTACACTTTCAGACCACAGTGGGGTAAAATTGGAAATCAACACCAAAAGAAACCATGAAAATCATGCAAATACATGGAAATTAAATAACCTGCTCCTGAATGATCATTCAGTCAACAATGAAATCAAGATGGAAATTTAAACAGTATTTGAACTGAATGACAATAGTGACACAACCTATCAAAACCTCTGGGATACAGCAAAGGCAGTGCTAAGAGAAAAATTCACAGCATTAAATGCCTACATCAAACAGTCTGAAAGAACATAAACAGGCAATCTAAGGTCATACCTCATGGAACTAGAGAAACAAGCACAATCCAAACCCAAACCCAGCAGAAGAAAATAAATAATGAAGATTAGAATAGAACTAAATGAAATTGAGACAAAAAAAATACAAAAGATAGATGAAACAAAAAAACTGGTTATTTGAAAAGATATGTTAGACCGTTAGTGAGATTAACTGATAAAAGAAGAGAGAAGATCCAAATAAGCTCAATTAGAAAGGAAACGGGAGATATTACAACTAATACCACAGAAATACAAAATATCATTAAGTCTACTATGAACATCTTTACATGCATAAACTAGGAAACCTAGAGGAGATGGATAAATTCCTGGAAGTACACAACCCTCCTAGACTAAACCAGGAAGATATAGAATCTCTGAACAGACCAATAACAAGCAGCAAGGTTAAAATGGTAATAAAAAAATTGCCACCAAAAAAAAAAAGTCCAGTACCAGACAGATTCACAGCTGAATTCTGTCATTCAAAGTAGAATTGGTACCAATACTATTGACACTATTCCAAAAGATATAGAAAGAGGGAATCCTCCCTAATTCATTCTATGAAGCCAATATCTCCCTAATACCAAACCCAGGAAAGGACATAACAAAATAAGAAATCTATAGACCAATATCCCTGATAAACATAGATGCAAGAATCCTCAACAAAAAACTAGCAAACCAAATCCAATAGCGTATCAGAAAGATAATCCACCATGATCGAGTGAGTTTCATAACAGGGACGTAGGGATGGTTTAACATACATAAGTCAATAAATGTGATACACCATATAAACAGAAGTAAAAACAAAAATCACATGGTCATTTCAACACATGTAGAAAAAGCATTTGACAAAATCCAGTCTCCCTTTGTAATTAAAACCTAGGCATTATTGGCATAGAAGGGACATACCTTAAGGTCATATCTATGACAGACTCAAAGCCAACATTATACTGAATGGGGAAATGTTGAAAGCATTCCCCCTAAGAACTAGAACAAGACAAAGATGCCCACTTTCACCACTTCTATTCAACATAGTGCTGGAAGTCCTAGCCAGACCAATCAGACCAGAGAAAGAAATAAAGGGCATCCAAATCAGTAAAGAGAAAGTCAAACTGTCACTGTTTGCTGATGATATAATCGTATACCTAGAAAACTCTAAAAACTCATCGAAAAACCTCCTAGAATGGGTAAGTGAATTCTGCAAAGTTTCAGGATACATAATTAATTTATGTACACAAATCAGTAGCTCTGCTATAAACCAACAGTGACCAACCTGATAATCAAATTAAGAACTCAACCCCTTTCACAGTAACTGCAAAAAAAAAAAAAAAAAGTAAAATACTTAGGAATATTCCTAACCAAAGACATTAAATAGCTCTACAAGGAAAACTACAAAACACTGCTGAAAGAAATCACAGAGGACATAAACAAATGGAAACACATCCCATGCTCATGGATGGGTAGAATTAACATTGTGAAAATGACCATACTGACAAAAGCAATCTACAAATTCAATGCAACTGCAACAAAAACACATAAATAGATGAGACTTAATTAAACTAAAAAGCTTCTGCACAGCAAAAGAAATAATCTGCAGAGTTAACAGACAACCTACAGAGTGGGAGAAAATTTTCCCAATCTATACACCTGACAAAAGACTAATATCCACAATCTACAAAGAACTCAAACAAATCAGCAAGGGAAAAACAATCCCATCAAAAAGTGAGCTAAGGACAAGAACAGAAAATTCTCAAAAGAAGATATACAAACAGCCAACAAGCATACAGAAAAAAGCTCAACATCACTAATTATCAGGGAAATGCAAATTAAAACCACAATGCAATACCACCTCATTTCTGCAAGAATGTCCATAATTTAAAAAATCAAAAAATAATAGATGCTGGCATAGATGAGGTGAAAAGGGAACATTTTTACACTGCTGGTGGGAATGTAGACTAATACAACCACTACGGAAAACAGTGTGGAGCATTTTTAAAGAGATAAAAGTAGATCTACTGTTTGATCCGGTAATCCCACTACCAAGTATCCACCCAGAGGAAAAGAAGTCATTACACAAAAGAGATACTTGCACATACATGTTTATAGCAGCACAATTTGCAATTGCAAAAACATGGAACCAGTCAAAATGCCCATAAACCAATGAGTGGATAAAGAAAATGTAATACACACACCATGGAATATGGAATACTACTCAGCTATAAAACGGAACAAAATAAAGGCATTTGAAGCAATCTGGATGAAATCGGAGACTTATTCTAAGTGAAGTAACTTGGATGGAAAAACCAAACATCGTGTGTTCTCACTCATATGTGGAAACCAAGCTATGAGGATACAAAGGCATAACAATGATACATTGGACTTTGGGGACTCAGGGGAAAGGGTGGGAGGTGGCAAGGGATAAAAGACTACACATTGGGTATAGTGTACACTGCTTGGGTGATGGGTGCACCAAAATCTCAGAAATCACTACTAAAGAACTTATTCATGTAACCAAATACCACCTATTTCCCAAAAACCTATTGAAATAAAAAACACGTTTTTAAAAAAGAAATCAAGAAGAGAAAGAGTTTTTAAAACCGTATGCATTCTTGTATGAGGTCAGGAGATCAAGACCAGCCTGGCCAATATGGTGAAACTCCATCTCTACTAAAAAAATGCAAAAATTAGCCGGGTGTGGTGGCACATGCCTGTAGTCCCAGCTACGTGGGAGGCTGAAGTGGGAGAATTGCTGGAACCCGGGAGGCAGAAGTTGCAGCGAGCCGACATGGTGACACTGCACTCCAGCCTGGGTGACAGAGCAAGACTCCAGCTCAAAAAAAAAAAAGAAAAAAAATTTAGTACAACTTATTGATCTTTTATGTAATGGTTAGTCCTTTTAGTGTCATGTTTGAGAAGTGCTGCCTGCCCCAAGAACATGAAGATACTTCTCTGTGTTGTTTTTGAAGCTTTATTGTTTTATCTTTCACAGTTGGGTCTTTGATCCACATGTGATTCATTTTCCTATAAGGTTTGACTTGGAGGTCAGATTTCATTTCTTTACCCATAGATGTCCAATTGATGCATACGGTTTATTGAAAAGACTGGTTTCAAGTTGTTAGAGAATGAACAATAAAGTGAACTTACTAAAATAGAAGAAGAAAATAATAAAGATAAAAATATAAATTATTGAGAGGTAGAATCACAAAGGCACACCTGATTCTTTTTAGAAGAACAATAAATTAAATTTCTGGCAAGAATAATCAAGGGGAAAAAGAAGGATATACAAAAACCCATATAGGAATGAAAAAGTGATGAGTGTACACGACCTGCACACGTTAAAATGATGAAGACAAAGTACATGTATAAACTTAAAATACATCTGCAATTTAACAACAGAAAGTACATCTAACTTTGATATCAAATGCTGAGAAGGATACAGCAAAAAGTAAAATTACAGATTTAAAGAAAACCTAAATAGTGATGGACTAGAAGACTCAATAGAGTATATCAACTCTCCCTAAATTAATCTAAGATTTTCATGCAATTTCAACTAGAATCTAAGGTATATATTTTGTTATGTATTCATTTGGCTAAAATTTTCATTAGGGTTGTATAAATGTTATAGATCAGTTAGAGAGAATTAACATCTTAACAATATTAAATTTTCTACTCCATGTACATAACACATTTCTTTTCATTTAAATCTTTAGTTTCTCTCAGCAAGATATTTTGGAGATTTAAGTATACAATTCTTACATACAGTTTGTTAAATAAAATGAAATACATGATACCATTTAAAGTAGTGTAGAAAGATATATCATGTACTTCATTTTATTTTCTAGATGTAACTCAAAGAATTTGAAAAGTTGAATTAACAACAAAATTACCCAAACCTAGTTAATGAAGGAATTCTGTCATATCTGAGAGGAATTGCAAATAATTTTCTTTCATTTTATCAAAAAACCCTACAAAATTATTTCATCCAATCAAATTATTATCATTATTTCTATATTATTGCTATTTAGACAAAATTCAGAGGCTAAAACTGAATGTGGTATAGTTTGCTAGCAAGTAACTTGCAAAAGTATTATAACTTTCTTATGAAAATTAGATCTATAAAATTGAACTTCATGAAAATAATGGCCATAAACAATAATTCACTGTGGCAGAAGGTAAGTTTCATGTGTACAACAAGCTATTGGTGGACCAAATCATCAATATAAAATTTTCATAAAATAAAATTTACCTCAACACAAACAATTTTAGTAAAAAATGCATCCAGTTTTTAAAAAGACAATCTATAATTGAAAAATGTATAAATTGTTGAGCTGTGCTACATACAAATTTGATCAAGGTTTAAGGAAATAAGCTTTGGAAAGTACTTTATCCATAAGTCTTCTTTAGTGTTGGTGTGAACTTGATGAGAAAGTTTTATCTTAACCATAAAGTCCATGTATTCTTCAGATTGAAACACTGGGTTGAAATGTCTCAAAATCCCCCATACCTTCCGCCATTGGTAGGTCCTAGTAAAGGAGCTCTGCCTTCAAGCAAGAGACAAAGGAGAAGAGAACCACCTGGCCCTGCTCTTTCACTCGGAGTGGAACAAGGGGCAAGAGAATTCACATTGATGGTTAAATGCATACATGAAACGGAGAGAAAATCAGAGAAAAAGTGCACAAATCAGTCGGCTCCTGGAGGAGGTCTGAAATGAGCAGGCACAGGACGTGTGATTAATGGCCCCATCAACAACCACTAGTCAAACCTAGGAACTGCAGGCTGAGAGGACCTCCTGGGGACCGGGGCACTGGCCATTACTGCCGCATGGACAGCAACTTCTTCAGTTAATTTAATGTTCACAGGAGCTCCTGTTCCCTGCTGATGTTCATTAGCTATTCTGGGGCAAAAACATGAAGGGGTCAGCAGTGTATTCACAAAGCAGGTAGAAACTGTGTCTTGGAGTTAGAAAATCGCTGCATACAAAGTACCATGGCCCTAAATTCAGAAAACACTCACGGAAGGTGACACTGAAATGAGCTGCATTTCTAAAACCCACACTCTATTCTACAGAAACAACCAAAAGGTTGAGTTCTCCAAGGTCACACAGCCAATTAATAGGAGAGCCAGGACAAAACAGGCTACAGGACCAGTCTGGAAGTTTCCCTTGCCAACCGTGGGTCTCAGGATCCTGCAGCAGTGCAGGAGTTCCTGCACCAACTATGCTTTTAAAAAAATAAAAATAAAAATAAAAATAGCATAGATGAATCTACATACACATACTTTCTCTAACTCGTCTATATTCTGTTTTTCAAAAATGTAGATGCTACAATGATATAAAACCATTTCAAAGTGTCACAGGATTCACATCTGTTATCATACTTCCTCAATTGGTGTTTATTAAAAGTATAACCACCTCGACTAGGCTTGTGCCTGTAATCCCAGCACTTTGGGAGGCTGAAGCAGGGGATCACCTGAGGTCAGGAGTTCAAGACCAGCCTGGCCAACATGGAGAAACCCTGTCTTTACTGAAAATTAAAAAAAAAAATTAGCTGGGCGTGGTGGCGGACACGTGTAATCCCAGCTACTCGGGAGGCTGAGGCAGGAGAATCACTTGAACTTGGGAGGCAGTGGTTTCAGTGAGCCGAGATCACGCCACTGCATTCCAACCTGAGCAACAAGACCGAACCTGTCTCCAAAAAAAAAAAAAAAAAAAAAAAAAATTAGCCGGGCATGGTGGTGGGTGCCTGTAGTTCCAGCTACTCGGGAGAGTGAGCCGAGATTGCACCACTGCACTCCAGCCTGAGCGACAGAGAGAGATTCCGTCAAAATCCAAAAAAAAAAAAAAAAAAAAACCATCTTATATGAACTCCCCCCAAAATGAGATCACAGAAGAAGTTTTACTGAAAATGTTCAGGAGCTACTACCCTGCGTTCCAAATGTTTACTCGTTTCTAACTTTCCATTGTAAAAGAAGTGAGAGAAAGCAAGGTTAAATGCAAGAATGTTCAAGACTCCCTTCATTTTCCAGTCTAAGATAATTAGAACATCTTCACGGATTTTGTTCAATAGCCCATCTGTATAGTAAACAGTGAACACCTCACATTTCTTCCTGAAATGTAGTAATTGCTGTATTGACTTGTTACTGCCGGTGCGAGTATTATACCTGTGAATTACCATGCAAATGAGCATAGAGGTGTGCAGGAGAAAACAATCAGTCTACTAAGGAAGAAATCTGGAACTCCAAACCATTCACATCTTTTTTCAAATTACAGATGATTTTAAAGGCATCTTTAAAATAGAACAAATGGAAGAACACAGTCACAGATGTTTTAATTATTTATCATTTAGAATCTATTTTCTTCTAGTATCGACAGAGGATTACATGTGTCCTAATACAATCTTCTACAAGCAACATTTAGCCCAATTGCATCAGAAGGCCCATGAGCTGCACAGTCTTAAACTGGTGGACATTGAATTCCATCTGAGACCACCCCAGCCAGGGTTATGACTGGGGAGGTAACATTTAAATCAGCCAAGAGCTACAACCTGAGAATCTACCATGTTTCTTTAATAGAATGTATACGTGTTCTGAAATAGGTGCCAAGTAGACAAAGCCTGCCTACTTGGATCAATTTGTTCATATTGGTGAACACTGTTGAGCTATTAGATGAACTAACAATTATTTAAAATCACAAGTTGTCTACAGAATCCATTGTTTCGACCCTGGCCCTATACATGTGCAAATTGTACTTTGTAAAATTCAAATGCAAGGCTTTGTATTTACTTTAAGGTATCACAGATCAAGTTCACCAGGGGATCAGACTTAGAGAAAGATGTGTGCCTGCATGGTTTGAGGATAACACCTGTGAGGGGTAAGGGGAAGCAGGACTGTGCGGAGGAAGAAGATGATAGAATTATGCATTCTCACCGCAGTCTCAGCAGATCCCACCAGGAGTTTGGGAGCTGGCATAGACCTTTAACAGGGGCGCCTCTGTTTGCAAACCCCATGACCCTCAGAGCGTGCTCCTGACACGAGACTTGTTGGCAGCTGAATAAAAGACCAAGGGCAGGCCAAGCACAGACTACAAGAACTACCAATAATTGTAAACATAATGATGATGAGAAGAGGTCTCTTTTATTGAGAATTTACATGTGTCAGGTCCCAAACAGGGTACACTCCAGTCATTTACTCTATATAACCATTCAATGAGTATATTACCAGAATTGTTAAGAAAAACCACCCATGAACTGGGTGGTTTAAAACAATAGACATGTATTCTCTCACAGCTCTAGAGGCCAGAAATCTGAAATCAAGGTGTGGGCAGAAGTAACTCTTTCTGAGGGTTCTGAGGGAGAACCTGTTCCTTATCTCTCTCCTCCCTTCTGGTGTCGCTGGCAATTCTTGGCATTCCTTGGTTTGTAGATGCCTCATTCCCTCCTCTGCCTCTGTTACCACAGAACATTCTCCACACTTGTGTTTGTGTCTCTTAAGGACACCAGTCACTGGATCAACTGCCTACTCTAATCCAGAATGACCTCCTCTTAACACGTTACACCTGGAATGACTCTGTTTCCAAACAAGATCATATTCCTAGGTACCAAGGATTAAGACCGCAGCATATGAATGGGGTTTGAGGGAACACAATTCAGCCTGTATAAGTAGGTATTCTTAATGCTATTTTTATATAAAGAAATCAACAGTATCAGCCAGGGCCCACTTAGGAAAACAGAAATCACACCAATTATTTTAATGGAGAGAATTTAATACAGAAAAATGAGTAAAGAGCCATAAGAGCATTGAAAAGTTACAAGAAAACAATAACGCAAAGGTCGAACGTGCAGGAAACAACTTCCTTCCCTGGGACTGGCAAACCAAGTGAAAAGGCTGAGATTATTCGGGTTTAGGAAATTGGACGAGCGCATGAAGAGTTTGGAGCCACTGGTGCTGGGAGCACTGGAGCTTTAGAGGTGAGGGCTCATGATGTTGATACTTAAATCTCAGAAGTGAGGTGCTGTCCTGCTGATGCTGATATCGTGAGGGATTCACCGGTTTGGGGAGTGTGAATACAAACCAGAAGCTGAAACTAACAGGCTCTGCATGGGGAGGGGTGTTGCTTAAATGGCCAAACGGGAGAGTTCATTCCCTCACTGCCCCCGGCCTGAGGCCTCCCTCTAGTGCTTTGGCAGAGCCTCATAGGGAGCAACTGGCAAAGCAGGAATGTGGTCTGCAGAGTCCCGGCCTCAGCCCACAAGAGTCCAGAGGGGTGAGCTTTGAGCCACACAACAACAGCTTAACAAACAACTCACTGAGCTAGAAAATCCCAGCACGTAGCAGGTGGCAAGGCCAGGATTTCAAACTAAATCTGTGCAACTCTAAACTCACCTCCTGATCATTGGATTTACCTTCCTGTAAAGTGGATATTTAAGAATAGATGAATATGTTCTATTTTTATTCCTAAAATCATCATAATCCAAAAGCCAATACTGGAAGAATAGCAATTTATCCTAAGCACTAAAAGCAGACCATCTTCTTCATGACGGGTGTAATTAGCCAGCTGTGTGCCATGAGTAAAGAGTGGACTGTACTCCCATATGCAGACCATATTCAATGTCAGGGATTGGCCAAAATGTCCAAATAGAGCCAGGGCAGCCAGACCGCTGCTGACCTCACAGTAATAGAAACACGTAGTACAGAAGCCTAGTAAATTCAGTTAGCTTCTTCCAATTAAATAAAGAGCAGAATAAATTGGATTTAAGATTGTAGCATGTGAAATTAAGTTAATAATCTAGAAGCAGATGAAATCTTCCTATGATAGGAAGCCAACTAAGCGAGTCATCTGGTAAAGAATGAGAGAACACCAGCATTCCAACAGTGGAGTTTCTTAACGTCAGCAACACACACATCTTTCTGGGGCAGCCATACCTTGGCTCTGTTAACAGATATTTTCTTGAAATATGTAAGCTGAATGTTTGTAAATCAAATCGTATTTTGCTTACGCATCTGTTCTGTCTCTGAGGTTCTCCATTTAGTAATAAACGACCTAGTAGCCACACCGTCTTTATGCTCTATAGAAGCATGAATTTAAAGAAACCCCAGAATAATTTACTCTTTCTTTACCAGACAATTGTAAAGCAGGAAATGTGTGTCACTGGCCCACTTTTTTATTGTTTTATACACCTTTCAAGCATTAGAGACACTTAATTCTTCTTTTCTGAATTTGTAAGATCATAACAGTCTACCTGGGACCCTAGTCTTCACTAACTTGTTTGTCCAACCATGAGGAAGAAACAATCACAACCTTTGCATAAAGAAAGAAGTAAGAGGTTCTCTTAGTTATTCAGGATGCTATGGCAAAATACCATAAACTATGTGTCCTGCAAACAACAGAAATGTGTATCTCAGAGCCCTGAAAGCTGGAAGTTCTAGATCAAGGCAGGTTCAGTGTCCGTGAAGACCCATTTTTCTGCGTTTTCATTGTGTCTTCACATAGTGAGGGGCAGGGCGTCTTCCTGGTCCTCTTTCACAAGAGCACAGCTCCCATTCATTAGGGCACTGCCTGTATTACCTAATCACCTCCCAAAGGCCCTGCCTTCTAATGCCATCACAATGGGGATTAACGCTTCAACATATGTGTTTGGGGTCGCACAATATGCAGTCCTTAACAGAGGCATTAACTGAGGTAGACAGGGAGGGTTACCCTTTGTTTAATTTCCTGCCCTCTACATGTGGTGAACTATTGGACCTGACTTTCTGCAGAATGTCCCATTACTGCTTATTGTTGTTGTTTTTGTTGTTGTTGTTTGAGACAGGCTGGAGTGCAGTGGTGCAATCATGGTTCCCTACAGCCTTGAAACCCTGGGCTCAAGCAATCCTCCCACCTCAGCTTCCGAAGTGGCTGGGACCACAATTGCACCCCACCACTCCTGTCTTAATTTTTTTTTTTGAGATGGAGTCTCACTCTGTTACCCAGGCTGGTGTGATCTCAGTTCACTATAACCTCTGCCTCCCGGGTTCAAGCAATTCTCCCACCTCAGCGTCCTGAGTAGCTGGTACTACAGGTGCACACCACCAAGCCTGGCTAATTTTTTGTATTTTTAGTAGAGATGGGGTTTCACTGTGTTGGCCAGGCTGGTCTCAAACTCCTGACCTCAGGTGATCCGCCTGCCTTGGCCTCCCTAAGTGCTCAGATTACAGATGTCAGACACCGTGCCCAGCGTATTTATTTATTTATTGAACAGACAGAGTCTCACTATATTGAACAGGCTGGGCTGAAACTCTTGCCTGCTTGTTTCCAACCCAAGACAGAAAAACCCCGATCATCAACAATGCATGTGCTACCATCAGGCCATTTTAGAGGGCTCTGCACCCCTAACTCCATCAGCCTCCACCTCCCCAGGGTGCTCACTGCTCCATCCTTCCTCTCTTCTGGACCCCTGGCTTGATATTCAGAGGACAGTTGAGAAGAGAGAGTAGAGGCTTTGGATTTAGGCAGTACAGGGCTCAAACTCTTGCTTCATCTCTTTCTACCCTTGAGACCTTGCTGCAAAAGAGAATTTGATAACGCCAACCTTGGAGGGGTTTCATAGCAATTAAATGAGCCTGTATGAAGAAGAAGTCTAACACATAGTGGGTGTTTAACAAACAGCTTCCTCATCTCAGCTCACTGGTGCTGGTTACACAGGTTCCCAGGCAAGCAGGGTCTGAGACAGACAGGGAGAAGCCTTTAGACAGCTTGGCTACCATATCATCATCTTCTGAGCTTCCGTTTAGATACCAAAAGAAAGTTTGATATAAAAATTCAGATAAGTTCATTGGCAAATATACACCCCTGAACCCTGACTCAGCAGTGTTAGAGTGACCAGATGTAAGGGTTTAGAGACCATCTGTGCCAGTCGTCTTCACCTTCTAACCAGCCAGGACATCTCCCTCAGATTGAACAGTTACCATGGGACAGGCAAGGGATTATCTCATTTAGCCCTCGCAGCAATCCTGAAAGGTGAGAATTATCCTAATTTGCACATGGTAAAACAACTGTGTCCACGATCATCCAACCAATCGTAGCAAAGTGAGGACTAAGGGTGGTCCAAGGCTTTTCTGCCACGTTGCATTAAATCCTTTGAACCATCTGTGAGTTCCAGGCAGAGCTGCCATCATTATTTTCCAGGGGTGGATTCTGAGTACCTAATCCCAGGCTGGTATGTCTGTTATTCTATTAGAGGGTCAAGTGAGAATATGAGTCTGATCTCATGTGGATCAGCTGTCTGACTGCAAAACAACCAAACAGACAAACACATACACAGGCGCATGCATGCATACACACACAGGTAACTTTTCATCAATGGAAGCTGTGAGGGAGGCTGACATAGCAGAAATCCTTCTTACAAAGACTTACAAAGGGAGGCTTACAGTGCAACTGCTGGTGGGCTTGGGTTTATACAGAACCTTTTTGTCAGGCAACGTCAGCGGTCTGGGATTGACATCATCTAATAGCAGGTGCGGTTTCAGGAGAAAGAGGTTGACCCAAGGAGGATCAAGGAAGAAGGGAAGAACGGATGCTCAAGGCTGATTGCTGAGGTTGGCTTTGGGTTTATGGGGTGTAAAGAGTTACATATCTGCTCCTCAGAAATGGAAAAGAGTTGAGAACCTTTGACTATCTGAGAGCTAATGCTGTCTGTGTGTTTTCCTCTTAGTGCCCTGGGGAATAGAAGAGAATAAAGAGATTAAGTAGTTTACAGTAAGAAACCTGATGGGCCGTGAAAGCTCAAGGTCTCTCTTGTTCCTTCTAGAATAAATAGAAACAGTTGTCTCCATCTGTTTGGGCTGATACAACAAGATACTTGAGACTAGATAATATATAAAGAACAGAAATTTATTTATAATGGTTCTAGAGGCTGCACAATTGAGGTGCTGGCAGCTGGTGTCTGGTGAGGGCCTTCTTGATGCAGCCGCCAGAGATGAGGAGCATAGTGGAAGGTAGGAGGGCCAAAGGGATGTACTCACTCCTCCAGCGCTTGTTTTTAATTTTATTTTTTGAGACAGAGTCTTGCTCTGTTGCCCAAGCTGAAGTGCAGTGGTGTGAGTTCACCTCACTGCAACCTCTGCCTCCAGGGTCCAAGTGATTCTCCTACCTCAGCCTCCCAAGTAGCTGGGATTACAGGCACACACCACCATGCTCAGCTAATTTTTGTATTTTTGGTAGAGACTAGGTTTCACCATGTTGGCCAGGCTGGTCTCGAACTCCTGACCTCAAGTGATCTGCCCACCTCAGCCTTCCAAAGTGCTGAGATTACAGGAGTGAGCCACTGCACCTGGACCCTTCAGCCCTTTTAGAAGGGCAGCTAATCCCATTCATGAGGGAAGAGCCCTTATGGCCTAATTGCCTTATAAAGGCCTCACCACTTAATATCATTACATTGGCAACACCTGAATTTTGGACCCGATATATTCAAACCACAGCCACAGCCAATCCCCAGAGTGCCAACCAAGGGGACCCGGGTGACAATGCCTATCGCCTGGAAAGCCAAATATGGATGAGTTTCAACAAAGTAGTCAGAACAGACTGATGAATTAGAACTGCTCCCATGGATGCACTTGCACTGCCTTGTATGAGTCCTAGAAATCAATGGGCACTCCACTCCACTCACCAGGCTATCTTCAAGAATAATTAATTAATCAGGGCATTAAGCTACAGGAATAAAATCTACTTTTTATTACCTGTATTCTTAAAAAGAAATGATTCAAAAATTTCACAATTGTAAGAGTTTTAAGGTGTCTATATTTTATATATGCTGCATTCTGTAAAGAGAACAGATTTCATTCGCTTGACGCTCTCATTTTTACACCTATTTTCAACACATATACTCAAATTTTATGACACAGCTGAAAATTCAACATTCTTTTTAATGTCAGAAAAAATTTAAATTGCAATTGTGACCCTAAGGTTCAAGCTTATTCTTCAGAGTTTTCACCATGGTGATAGACTTCAAGAATTAAACTTAGAAATCTCTTGTTACTGGGTTCTCCCTTTTATAACTTTGTAATAGGAATTCAGTGAGATGTTAAAAAGAAAGGTAATTTACGTTTCACACAGTCTCTGAGTTTCCTTTAGGTGTGACCATCACCAACTCTGAAATTGCATCTGCTCCATGTTGCTCATTTTCTAAGCACCTGGCCCTGACGGTTTCAATTTCTACCTCTCCAGCAGATACCTTCCAAATCTGGTTGTTTCTTTTATTGTGATATCATATTCCTCAACTCTCCCTCATCTCACAAGCTGTTTTGTCATAATTTACCTAACTATTCAGGTTCAAAGTACAACCAATTTCAAACAGGAGAAATAAAAATAAATCCACATTAAAACAGATCATAATAAAATTTACAAGACTCAAAGGGAGATAAAGTTCTAAAAGCAGCCAGAAATATACATATATATGTATATGTATATATTTAATGTTATACATATATATGTATATGTATATATTTAATGTAATACATATATATAATGCATATATGTAATACACAAACACAGTGTGTGCAGACAGAGACAGAAACAGGGAGACAGAGACAGAGAGAGTGCTTCGAAGGAATGAAAATAATAGTTGACTTCCCAATAACAACCATTTAAACCATAACACATGGAAATGGCATCTTCAATGTGAAGGAGGAATAAAATTTTACATCCCCCTTGAAAATATCTTGCAAGAATAAGTGCTAAACATTCTTCACTCAGAAAAAAAAGTGAGAGTGCTTTCAACAGCATACTAAAAAAATTCTTAAGAATGTAGGTCAAACAGAAAGAAAATTATCTCACATAGAGAGTTTAAAATGTAAGAAGAAATTAAAACCAAAGAAAGTGGAATATAGCATAATCCAAATAACATTTATGATATAAAACTGAAAATGTCTTTTGAAGATTAAAGTATAATTTTTTTTTAATATCAGTAATAGTAAACAAGGCAGGAGAGAGTAAGAATGAATTCAAGTGTTATATGTTCCTTCCATTGTTTGAAAACAGAATACAAGTATTAAATTAGTTTAGAAGTGGTAAGTTAAGTAGGCATGTTGAAATCAATAGGATAGGACTTAAAATAATAGAAACAAAGTATATAACTGTCAAACTTATGGAGAGGAAAAATGACTTTAAAAAGATACTCTATTAATTTAAAGGAAGTCACGAAAGAGATGAAAAATTTATAGAATGAGTTGGAAAACTACAAATCACAAACTAAGATGGTATATTTAAATCCAAATACATCAGCAACTGCATTAAATATGACAAGAATGTTTTCGTAGTAAAGAGCTAAAAAGTATAAAACATTCTGAATAAATTAGGCCAGGCTTTATGATACAAGGTTAGTTTAACAGTGAAAACTCATTCAGTGTAATCCAGGGTATTAACAGACCAAATGTGGAACGTTATAGATCCAGAAACAGCATTTGATCAAGTTTTCCACAAAAAAAAAATGCCTAAGAAACTGGAAATAGAAGAGATATGTCTTAGTTGAATAAAAGACATCTACAAAAATCCATAGCAAACATTTTATTTAATAGTTAAAAAGTTCATTTTTTTGTTTTGTTTTGAGATCAAGAACAAAACAAAGATGCTTTATATCACAAATTCCTTTCAACATTGTACTGGAGAACCCAATCAGCATAATAAGGTAAAAATAACAAAAAAAAAAGAAAATATTTATAACAACTAGATGATATGAATTCTTTACATAAAAAAGAATTCACAAATAATTCATTACATAAAAAAGAATTCATAAATAATTTAAAAATTTAGCAAAATCGAAAGCTTACCAAAACTCAACATATAAACATCAATTTCATTTCAACACGTCAACAATAAAAGTTTACAAAACAGAAATAAAAATACCAACTACAATAGAAAAAATAAATCCAAAGGGGAATAAAAGCCTAAAACAATGTATGCAAGGCCTTATAGGAAAAATTATACAACATTATTAAGAGATATTAAAAGAAGAGCCAAACAAACAGAAACCATAGGTTTGCAGACTCAACTTTGTGAAGATTTCAATTTTCAAAATTCGGTAGTGTGATGACTCTAGCTTTTTTCCTAGATTTTAGATTTGTTCCTAGACAAAAAGATCATTTTTGTCTATTTTTGTGAATAATGACATTGGAATTTTTGATAGAGCTAGCACTCAATCTGTTGATATCTTTGGGTAGTGTGGACCTTTTAGCCATATTACTTGTTCCAATCCAAGAACAAGAGATATCTTCCCATTTATTTCTTTTTATCTTCTTCAATTTATGTTAGGAATGTCTTATATTTTTTGGTATACAGGGTAGTATTAGTCCATTCTCACGCTGCTATAAAGAACTGCCCAATACTGAGTAATTTATGAGGGAAAGAAGTTTAATTGACTCACAATTCTGTATTGCTGGGAGTCCTCAGGAAACTTAAAATCATGGCAGAAGACAAAGGAGAAGCAGGCGCCTCATTTACAGGGCAGCAGGATGGAATAAGTGCAAACAGGGGAAATGCCAGACACTTATAAAACCATCAGATCTTGTGAGACTCACTCATTATCACAAGAACAGCATAGGAGTACCACCACCATGATCCAGTTGCCTCCACCCGGTCCCACCCCTGACTCGTGGGGATTATTGCAGCTCATGGTGATTTTGTTTATTTTTTCTTATTCTTTTTTCTTTGTCTTTGTTGGATTGGGTTAATTAAAAAACCTTGTCTTCTAGCTCCGAAGTTCTTCCTTCTGCGTATTTGATTCTATTGCCAGGCTTTCCAGAGCATTTTGCATTTCTCCAAGTGTGTCCATTATTTCCCGAAGTTTTGATTGTTTCTTATTTATGCTATCTATTTCACTGAAGATTTCCTCACTCATTTCCTGTATTTTTTTATTTCCTTAAATTGGATTTCACCTTTCTCTGGTGCCTCCTTGATTAGCTTAATAACTGACCTTCTGAATTCTTTTTTAGGTAAATCAGGGATTTCATCTTGGTTTGGATTCATTGCTGGTGAGCTAGTGTGATTTTGGGGGGATGTTAAAGGACCTTGTTTTGTCATATTACCAGAATGGTTTTTTCTTATCTGGGTAAGCTATGTCGCAACGAAGGTCTAGGGCACAAGGCTGCTGTTCAAATTATTTTGTCCCACGGGGTGTTCCCTTGGTGTAGTACTCTCCCTTTCTTCCTAGGGATGTGGCTTCCTGGGAGCCGAGCTGTAAAGACTCTTATCTCTCTTCTGGATCTAGCCACCCAGCAGGTCTACCAGGCTCTGCACTGATACTGGGGGTTGTCTCCACAAAGTCCTGTAATGTGAACCATCTGCAGGTCTCTCAGCCATAGATACCAGCACCTGCTCTGGTGGTGGTGGCAGGGGAGTGCAATGGACTCTGATTTGAGGGGAGACACAGAGCCAAACCATATCAAGGTCTTTCACTTTCTGAATCAAATGTACTCCTATTATAAATAGGATTGTTTTCTTAATTTCCTTTTTGGATCGTTTGCTGATGATGTATAGAAACACCACTGATTGTTTTGTATGTCAATTTTGTAACCTGCAAATTTACTGAATTTGCTTACCAATCTCAGCAGTTTTTTGGCAGCATCTTCACACTGCCTGATTTCAAAACATATTAGAAAGCTATAATCAAAACAATATGATATTGACATAAAGACAGATATAGTAAATGATGGAACAGAATAGAGGGGCCAGAATAAACTTACACATCTATGGTCAATTGATTTTCTACAATGGTGCAAAAAATACACTGTGGGTGAAGGACAGTCTTTTCATAAATAATGTTGTGAAAACTGGATATTCACATGCAGAAGAATGAAGTTAGACCCTTATCTCACACCATATGAAAACAGGAACTCAAAATGTATTAAAGACTTTAATGTAAGACCTGAAATGGTAAAACTATCTTCTTCTAATTTTTCATTTTTTTCTAATGTTTTTTCTAATATTTCCCTTATGTTCTTCTTAGAAGAAAACACAAGAAAAAAAATTCCATGGCATTGCTCTGGGCAATGATATCTTGGATATAACTCCCAAAGCACAGGAAACAAAAGCAAAAATAGACAAACAAAATTGCATCAAACTAAAATGCTTCTGAACAGCAAAGGAAACAACAGAATTAAGAGAAAACGCGTGGACTGAAAGAAAAATATTTGTAAACTATACCTCTGATACAGGGTTAATATATAAAATATGTAAGAAACTCAAGCAACTTAATAGCAAGAAAATAACCCAATTTAAAAATGCACGAAAGACCTGAATAGATATTTCCCCAAAGAAAACATACAAATGATGAGCAGATACATAAAAATATGCTCAACATTAGGGAAATGCAAACTGAAATGAAAATTAGACATCACCTAACACTTGTTAGGATGGCTATTATACCAAAAAAAAAAAAAAAAAAAATTGTTGGTGAGGATGTGGATAAGAGAACCCTTAGTAGGATTGTGAATTAATACAGACACTATGGAAAACAGTTCAAAAATTAAACTTAAAAATTAAAAACAGAACTATCGCATGATTCAACAATTCCACTACTGGGTATATATCCAAATGAAATGACATCAATATATCAGAGACATCTGCACCCCATGTTTATTGCAGCATGATTCACTGTAGCCAAGGTATGCAGACAAGCTAAGCATCTACCAGCAGGTGAATGGAGAAAGAAAATGTGTTATACATGCACAGTGGAATACTGTTCAGTCTTTAAAAAGAAGAAAATTCTGTCACTTGTGACAACGTGGATGAATTTGAAGGACATTATGCTGAGTGAAGTAAGCCAGGTACAGAAAGACAGGCACTGCATGATCTCACCTATATGTGGTGTATAGGTCCAGGTTCCCTAGAGGAACAAAACTCATAGAATACATATATATCTCCAATCAAGTTGACACTCAGTATTAAATCCAATCAAGCGGACACTCAGTATTAAAAGACCACCCTTTGTAAACTTGAACCCATACACATTACCTGAGAGCATACATAATCTTCAAATAAAGACAATAAGGTCATAATTACACCTAACATAATACTTAATAGCAACAAAATAGCATAATATAGTTTTTATATCATACATGATATCCAAATAAAGGCAATAATAAGGTCATAATTACACCTAAGATAATACAACTATCCTTCTTACAACCGAAAATACACCAATTTTCAAGTCAGATATTATTATATGAAGTTAACAATACTTAAATGCTGATATGAGGTCAATAAATCTTATGTAACATGATAAAGGAGATATATATATATATATAATCTATAAAGGGGAGTTTATTAAGCATTTACTTGCATGATAACAAGGTCTCACATTAGGCTGTCTGCAAGCTCAAGGAGCAAAGAGTCAGTCCGAGTCTCAAAGCAGAAGAGCTTGGAATTCAATATTTGAGGTCAGGCCGAATCCAGCACGCTAGAAAGATATGTAGGCTGGGAGGCTTGACTAGTCTCACTTTTTGATGTTTTTCGGCCTGCTTTATATTCACTGGCAGTGGATTAGATGGTGCCCACCCAGTTTAAGGGTGGGTCTGCCTTCCCCAGGCCACTGACTCAAATGTTAATCTCCTTTGGCAATACCCTCACAGACATACCCAGGATTAATACTTTGCATCCTTCAATCCAATCAAGTTGACACTCAGTATTAAAAGTCCATCCCTTGTAAACTTGAACCTGTATATATCTCCTGAGAGCATACATAATCTTCAAGTAAAGACAATAATAAGGTCATAATTACACCTAACATATACTTAATAGCAAGAAAATAGCATAATGTAGTTTTTATATTATACATGATATCCAAATAAAGACAATAATAAGGTCATAATTATGCCTAACATAATACAACTATCCTTCTTACAACCGAAAACACATTGAGTCCCAACCCAAATACTATTACCTGAAGTTAACAATACTTACATGCTGATATGAAGTCAATAAATCTTATATAACATGATAAAGGAGAAAGCAAATAAAATAAAGGTATTTTCTTAGTACAAGTGTATACACACACAAGCATGTTTTTAACAAAAGAAGTAGGAAATACTCATGACAGTTACAGTCCTCGTTTCTGCAGCTGGTCATGTGGTTGTAGCTGGCATTGATGACTACCTTCTTCTACTACCCATTCTGTATTCCCTTTGCCTTCAGCAAGCACCTCAGCAGGTCACGTTTGTTTTGCTTTTTGTTTTTCCTGGGGGAGTGACCCAAACTTTCATTTGTGAGGGTTCTGGACCATTCATAATGCTTCCTGGATTGGGTTGTTGTAGTTTTCCATTGACCTTAATCACAGGGCATGGTAATACTAAGAGATACCCTAATGGATCTCCTTTATTCCATGCATACTCTTCCTTACCTCCATTGTGCAGCAATAGACTGATTTCATCTTGATAATCCAGGTCAATCACCTCAGCCAACACCAACTCCCTTCTTAGCCTGTTGACTTAAAGGTAAGAGGAGCCCAAAGTGTCCAGATGGCAATCTTAACTTCCAATTTAATGGAATCATTGCTGTATCTCCTGGTGGCAACATTCCTCCTTCTGGCACTAAGACTTCTAGGCCCACAGAACACAATGCTGTGGGAACAGGAAGCAAAAATTTTGATAGCGGATCACTAGGGGTGATGATGAGTGGTGCTACTTTCACTTCCACCCCTTGATTCCTGGACCTGTGAATCCTGGCTATGGGAGAAACAGTACCATATGTTGGATGCTGATTCAGAGCATACACGACCTTCTGCAGAACTTTGCAAAGTATTGTCATCTAGTTGGTGTTGTAATTGTTGTAATTGTAACTTCAAAGGCAACACCACCATTCTATCAATCTAGCTGCTTCAGGATGATGGAGAACATGGTAAGACCAGTGAATTCCATGAGCATGAGCCCACTGCCGCACTTCTTTAGCCATAAAGTGAATGCCTTGGTCAGAGGCAATGCTGAGTGGAATAATGTGATGGTGGATAAGGCATTCCGTGAGTACACGGATGGTAGTCTTGGCAGAAGCATTGTGTGCAGGGTAGGCAAACCCGTATCTGGAGTAAGTGTCTATTCCAGTGAGGACAAACCTCTGCTCTTTCCATGATGGGAGAGGTCCAATATAATCAAACTGCCACGAGGTAGCTGGCTGATCACCCCAAGGAATGGTGCCATATCAAGGGCTCAATGTTGGTCTCTGCTGCTGGCAAATTGGGCACTCCCAAGTGACTGTAGCCAGGTTAGCCTTGGTGAGTGGAAGTCCACGTTGCTGAGCCCATGCATAACCTGAAACCTGCCACCGTGACCACTTTGTTCATGAGCACATTGGGCGATGACAGGGGTGACTGGGGAAAGAGCTGAGTGGTGTCACAGAACAGGTCATCCTATCCACTTGATTATGAAAATCCTCCTCTGCTAAGGTCACCCATGGGTGAACACTCACATGGGATACAAATATCTTCATAGATTTTGACAACTCAAATAAGTCCATCGACATACCTCTCCCCCAAATTTCTTTGTCACCAATTTTCCAATCATGCTTCTTCCAATTCCCTGATCATCCAGCTGAACCACTGGCTACAACCTATTAATCAGTATATAATCGCACATCTGGCCATGTCTCCTTCCATGCAAAGTGCACAATCAGGTGCACTACTCGAAGTTCTGTTCATTTGGAAGATGTCCCTTCACCGCTGTCCTTCAGAGATGTCCTGGAAAGGGGCTGTAGGGCTGCAGCTGTCCACTTGCGAGTGGTGCCTGCATATCGTGCAGAACCATCTGTGAACAAGGCCCTAGTCTTCTCTTCCTGTCAACTCATCATAGGGAACTCCCCATGAGGCCATTGGTACAGGCTGGTGGAGAGAAGGCAGGGTGGCAGGAGTGGAGACCATGGGCATTTGAGCCACTTCCTCATGTAACTTACTTACTGTGATTCAACTATGGGAGCCTGCCAAAGGCTCCAAACAGCACCCCTGTCTGCCACTGACACCTCAAGCACCACTGGGTCTCCTGGATCATATGGCCCAAGTGGCAGAACAGTTTGCACAGCAGCCTGGACCTGTCGCAGAGCCTTCTCCTGTTCTGGACCCCACTCAAAACTGGCAGCCTTTCGGGTCACTCGATAAATGGGCCGGATTAATATACCCAAATGAGGAATGTGTTGCCTCTAAAATCCAAATAGGCCCACCAGGCATTGTGCCTCTTTCTTGGTTGTAGGACGGGCCAAATACAGCAAATTATCTTTCAACAGTCCCCACACCACTGGACTCCTAGAAATTTTACTGAAGTAGAAAGTTCCCGAATTTCAGTCCGATTTATTTCCCATCCTCTGACATGTGACTATGTCACCAATAAGTCTAATGTGTTTGCTACTTCTTGCTCACTGGATCCAATCAGCATAATGTCGTCAATGTAATGGACCAGTGTGATATCTTGTGGAAGCATAAAGTGATCAAGCTCTCTCCAAATAAGATTATGACACAAAGCCCGAGAGTTGATATGACCCTGAGGTAGGACAGTAAAGGATAGTACAGGTATATTGCTGGCCTTGCCAGATAAAGGCAGATTGCTTCTGGTGGGCCTCATGGACAGGAGTGGAGAAAAAGGCATTTGCCAAGTCAATGGCTGCATACCAGGTCCCAGGAGATGAGTTAATTTGCTCAAGCAATGAAACCGCATCTGGTACAACGCTGCAAGTGGAGTCACCACTTGGTTAAGCTCACGATAATCCACTGCCATTCTCCAAGATCCATCTGTCTTCTGCACAGGCCAAATGGGAGAGTTGAACGGGGATGTAGTGGGAATCTCCACCCCTGTGTCTTTCAAGTCCTTGATGGTGGCGCTAATCTCCGCAGTCCCTCCAGGGATGTGATATTGTTTGTGACTTAACTATTTTTCTAGGTAGAGCCAGCTCTAATGACTTCCATTTGGCCTTTCCTATCATAATAGCCCTCACCCTTCCACTCAGGGAGCCAATGTGGGGGTTCTGCCAACTGCTAAGTATGTTGATGCCAATTATGCATTCTGACACTGAGGAAATGACCACAGGATGAGTCCAGGGACCCTCTGGACCCGCTGTAAGTCGGACTTGAGCTAAAACTCTTGTTGGGAGGCAGTGGTCCGACAGCACCCTCACATGCATCTAATTCCTTCTGTGTGTTCTGTGATGACCCAAGTCATAGTAGGCTGCTGTTCCTGCCTTTTCCTATCCCCCTGTCTCTTCTCATGCACCATGCCCCACCAAGAATGTTCTCTCTCACATCTGATTTCTTAAATATTGTTTATTTTTTCATAATCTTAATTAATTCAATGTCTGCATCAAGTCTCTCAAGCTTAAATTGCCCTCCTCTGAAATGCTAGACTATGTGATCATTTGCTGTCAGAACTGTCTGGTTTCACAGTTATTGGTTTCCAGTATCCCCGTGTGGGTTTTGATCTTGGTCACTATCTGATGAGCTGTCTCCAGTCAGAGACACTAGGTCATGCTACCATAAAGCTCTCATGGTATTTAAGGTATTTTCCACATAATAAGTGATAAATAATTATTTAATGAAGAGTAAACCTGTTATCAACTCCTCTGAGCATCACATTTGTCATACAGAGATAAAATTAAAGGTGTCTCATTTTAAAAGCACCCTTATTCTGGATTACTAAATCTTGTCATAAACACATCATTGATGAACACACATCTTCCCCTAGGTAGTGGCAGGTTTCAAGAAATAAGTCAAGAAAGCTCAATGGTGTCCCAATGTAGACAGAGAACACCATAATGAGATTCTCATTGCTAAAGAAATTACTACAAAGTCCAAGAAAGTATGAATTACAGTGGCTCTTGTGATCATTAATCTTTCAGCCTTCTATGCTTGAGGATAATATCTACTTTTAAAGTAAGAAAATAAAACATTTGGTACAACAGAGAATAAGAGAAGAAGAAAGGGAAGAAGCTGTGAACTGTAAGCTCTTACCACGCCTTACATCTATTAGGTTGATGCAAATGTAATTGTGGTTTTTGCTGTTTAAAGTAATGGCAAAATCCACAATATCTTTTGCACCAATCTACTAATTTTATCCTCTCTAGAAAGGTAACACTTCTGCAGTAGAGAAGGCTTTGGAACAGCAGGCACCTGAGCTGGTCATGCCTCGTTATCTGGGCAATCCGGACTGGGAAACAATAAACAAGCAGAAAGTCACAGACAATCTGGAACACTCATTGTGGCCATTAGTTCTGATTTGGCTGCATCCCAGTTGATCACCTAGCAACACCCAGCAAGACCCCATTTCAGTGCTGTGGGAGCCATGAATCAGTTCACCTGAACATGTTTCTTACCCAGGGAACACAGCCAAGTATAGAAATCAGGATGCTCAGGCTAGGCACAGCGGTAATTCCAACACTTTGGAAGGTCGAGGTGGATGAACCACTTGAAGCCAGGAGTTCAAGACCCGCCTGGCCAACATGGCGAAACCCTGTCTCTACTAAAAATACAAAAATTCGCTGGGCATGGTGGCGGGCACCTATAATTCCAGCTACTCAGGAGGCTAAGGCAGAAGGATCGCTTGAACCTGGAAGGCAGAGGTTGCAATGAGTTGAGATGGCATGATTGCACTCCAGTCTGGGCAACAGAGAACCACATTGCAGGCTGCGTAAGTCCAGCCCTTTCCTGGTAATCTAGTATCACCTGCCAGCTGCTCTAGAGTCTCAAGGGAAGAAACCAGCATGTTTGGATGTTCTGGATTGATCAGAACAGCCCCAGCCTGGTTGGCCCGGCCTTGGAATGCAGCTGGCAGGGACCGTCACCATCTGGCACTGGCTGAGCAGAATGGATGCACCAGACCTCATCTCCACTGAAGGCAAGCCACCCATGTCTGTCTTTGGTGGACCCCTCATAGAGCCATGTGGCCATCTCTTATTCCAGATTCCTTTTTTATCAGCATGTTACTAGGGCCACTAACTAGGCTTATTCATAGCAATATGAAAAATCACAGTCTCCTGGTGCTCTTGGACTGCAAAGTACATGAAAGACCAACTCCATCATCTCCCTCCTACCAACCCACTCTCCTCCTACATAAGAAGAACAGAAAAAAGCAAGGTAGACGTTCCGTAATGAAGACAATGGGAGTTACTGGAGAGAGAGGAGAAAATGAGGATGGAAGAAGGGGGGGAGAGAGAGAGAGAGAAAGCATTTCTGAGGGCCTTAAAAGGAGCCAGCCTAAGTGTCACTTCCCGAAAACCCTCCCCTTAAATAACTCCCAATCCCACCGCCCCTTGGATCAAGTGACATGAGGACAGGTGTCAGAGGTGAAGGTGCACAGAGCTGTCCATAGGCATTTCAGGAGAGTTCAGATGAAAAACGAAGTTTTTTCATTACAGGTACAGGGTACTTTAAAATCTCATATTGTGAGGCAGTATAGAGTCTAGAGTTAATAAGTATCCATTGGCCCATCTCTTAAAACGTTTTCTAAGTAAGAACACCAAAAGGACCCAGCTAGCACTGAGCTCCCTAGTCTCCAGGATTTGGAGGCCACCTTGGCTTCATTGTCTTCAGGATAGGGATAGAGTGCACTCCCAGGGCTGTTCACTGTCCCCTGACTTCTCATCATGCTGTACCAGGCTGTCATCTGGAACAGGCTACACCTTCAAATCCTACTGGGCCATCTCCCAATAGAAGTAGTTACTGGATTGGGTTGTCTGCAGCTTCCTATAGGGTTATTTGATCTCAACCTGCATTATGCCATTTCCTCATATCCTTGTGGCTCCTCATCCCTCATTAGCCTCCTAGGGACCCACCTGTCTGACGTTGAATACAACTGATTGGTCCTGACCTCTGCTTCCACTTCCTAAGCTACCCAGCCTCTAGACTAGCATGGTTTCCAATAGCTTTGGGAGAACACTCTCCATCCTGTTTCTTGCCTAGGTCCCCAGGACTCCATCCCAGGTATCCGGGACCTTTGCTGCTACTGTATCAACTCCCCTCTGCCTGGACCAGGATGGCTATACAACAGAACAGATAATCCCGACTGCATGAATGCCACCCACACGACCAGTGATGCTCAGCAAAATAGAATCACTGGGCTGTTATTCCAACAAAGCAACTGCATCATTTCTTTTTGCAAAGAAAAACACAAATTTTAGACTGCCAGTAAGTATTAAATCCATACTTGTTCACAACACCAAGTTCATACTTGCAAAGATATAAAAAAGGTCTTTAAGACATTGTATAGCATAGAACTTTAAAATCAGATTGGAAGGAGTAAGAATTACATCAACATTCCAAGAGTTTATTCAGTGCTAGTGAGGTGCATTATATGAAAACATCAGCAAAAGAGGACAGGCAGATAGAAACATGGCTACATATGCCCATAGTATATAATTAAGCAGTAAATTGTGTAAATGAAACAATGTGCTAGAAATAATCAGAGGCATTGGTAGCAGATAGGGGTCTAAGTCTATATTGGATGAGAAGAACAAAACCATCAGCTCCTTTCCCTCCAATATGTAAAGGTTGAAAGGACATGATGATGACTCAGGGCTTGGAAAAAGTTCTTGGGCGCATGAGCAGATTAAACTCACACAAAGGGTGGCTCAGATCATGTCCACACTCTCACCCCTTGCTTAAGTAAAAGGCAACTCTTTTGACCCAATCCAAGCATTCTCAATGGAAGTAAGGAGGCAAAAATTGACACCTGGAGGAAAATAAAGTCCTACATTTTGCAATGGTTTGTGGTCCTTCAAAGCTCAATGCTACCCCCAAAAAATCTACTTCTTAATATTTAATTTATCTTATTTAATTAAATTGAAATATTCTCTTTAGGGGGGTGATAATAAAAACAAACTGAGAAATACTGACTTAAGCCTTTTTAATAAATGTTGGCCAAGCTTTCATCAAAATTAAAAACTTTTGAACATCAAAGGATACTATCAAGGAACTAAAAGGACAGTCTAAAAAGTAGGAGAAAGTATTTACAAGTCATATAGCTGTATGGGACGTTTATCCAGAAAATATAAAGAACAATTAAAATTCAACAATGAAAAAGACAAATAGCCCAATTCAAATAAGATCAAAGGGTCTCAGATATTTCTCCAAGAAGATATACAAACGGCCAACAAGTACACAAAAGGATGCTCAACATCTTCAGTAATGAAGAAAATGAACATCAAAACCACAGTGAGATACCACTTCAAACCCACTGAGAATGACTATCATCAGAAAAGGAAAAAATAGCAAGCATTAGCAAGGATATGGAGCATTGGAACCCTATCAGTTGCTGGCAGGAGTGTTATGCGGTGCACGCCCACTGTGGAGGGCAAGGCAGTTCCTCTAAAGGTGGACACAGAATCACCACAGAACACAGTAAATCAATCCCTGAGTATATGTCTAAGAGAACGGAAATGGGTTCAAGCAAAAGCTGGTACACACATGTTCATAACAACATTATTCAGTCGCACATAACACAAATGTCCATCAATTAATGAAATAGATAAACAAAATGCAGAATGTCCATACAATGGAATATTACAGTAAGTTCTGACTTAAATGAGTTCTTGGAAACTGTGACTTTAAGCCAAACGACTTACAACAGGTCCTTGAATAATGTAATTTGGTTCAACATCGTTTCATTATATTGATGGGAGAAAAGAAATTGGTTTCATTATAAGTTGTTTCACTTAAAGCCACAGTTTCCAAGAACCCGTTGATGACAGTAAGTGAAGATTTACTGTATTTGTTAATAAGCTCAAGTACAGTTTACAATATGGATGAGCCTTGGACACATGCTACATGAGAGAAGTCAGTCAAAAAGCATTATGGATTGTGTGATCCCATGATTCTATTTACATGAAATGTCCAGAATTGGTGAAGTCATAGAAAAGGAAAGTAAACTGGTAGTTGTCAGGGTCTGGGGAAGAGGGGATGAAGTGACAAAACTGTTGGGGAATTAAACAATGGTTATGGTCACACATCTTCTGAATATACTAAACAGCACTAAAATATATTCTTCCAAGTGGTGAGATTTATGATATGTGAATGAAGTCTTTTTAAAAAATTGGTGAGATTATTTTTCCTGGACAAAACTTGACAAGGGCTCCCAGCATTCCTAAGACGCTGAGCAGAGGGAAGAGGTCATTGTGCCTTCTGCTCTTGCACTAGTGAAGAGAAGTCAGCCACCCTCCCCAGACACCGCACCAGCCTAGACCTTGCAATGTTTCTGTTAAAACAAACAAAATAATTTCAACTGAAAGAAGCATTTGGCCTGCTAGGATGTTGCTTCTATCATCTGATTGCACAAGGCTTAGTGATTAATCTATTGATCGTTCCCATCTCCTCTGTTAAGCAAGCATGACCATGCCTGATAACTGCTGAGATGAATCACTGAGTGGGGCCGGTGATATCAGGCAGGACTGTGTATCAAATTAGAGAAGAGATGGACGAAGATTTCTATGAGGATTAAGGAGAAAGGCATTCTGTGGCTGTATTTACTCTCTGCTCATCCTCAGCAAAGTTTCCATAAGTGACGTTTCATCTTCCATTACCTTACTCCCAAACAGGAAATACTAAAATAAGAGAAGCACCTTCAGAAAGTGACAGGCACGGAGAGCCAGGATGAATCGTTCGCTACTGACAACCTGTTGGAAGCAGAACATTTTGCAGCATTACACGAACTGAATTTACAGCTTCTGTTCTCCAACGATTAAAGAGATTATTCTTAATATAATCAGTAACCGTCACCTCTAAAGTAGAGAATTGTCTATTTGTGACTTCAAAAGGTTCTGAAGAAGAGTCTGTGGCTCCATCTTTTGCCAGTATCATTAAGGTCGTTGCTTTGTTTTGCTGTAGGCTGCTATTACATAATTACTTCGGAAGTGTGTGCCTGTGGGGTTTGACTGATAGAAACAAGGAGGGAGAATTGAACCACGAAGTGGAGAAGGTAGGAGATAGGCATACTGGTGAAAACCTCAGCTGTGCTGCGAGATTCATCTGTGATCATGTAAACGGAAAGGGGGACCCCTGCAAGCAGTTTCAGCCCTGTGGAGTCACCATTGCCTTCAGTCTGTGATAGCTGTTTCTGAGGCAGTGCACACTCAGAGCCCAGCAAGCTTGACCTCCGGGCCATGACTGCCTTCCTGTCCCCACAGCCTGCTCCCAGAGAGGACCATGGAAGCAGCGCCCTCTCTTATCAGGGAGCTTCTTAAGGCAGAGTCAGGCTGAGACCTCTCTCCAGGTCTCACAGGTTTCGTGGCTGGGCTGTTCATCCCCCAGCCCTGTCCCTGCACCCTCCACTCCACGCCCCTTCCCTTCTGCTGTTCCTTGACTTCACTTCCTTTTGTTCCAGTGTCACTGGAAAGAAGGGACAGCTGGTTACCCTCCTCAGCCTAGCAACCCCTTTTATTCTTGAAAATAGCTCTTCCATCACTAGAATAATTCATCCTATTCTGTCTCTTCCTCAAATTCCGTTTTCAAGCCCTAAAGCACAGTCACTGTTTTCTACAGACACCTCCCCCTTAAATGGCCCTTTTCACTCCATTTGTGGGCTCTCCAGTGGGACGCTTCTATTTACTGCCCACTCATTATGGGAATGAGCATTAAGATCTAACGACAACCTTTCTGTCTGCATTATAATACCAATTCCTCACTAATTCCCCTTGCCCTTCCATTTAAAGAGATGCTACCTCCTTTGCTTCCTGGCAGACCCAGCAGACCCCCTTCCCTCCCTACTAATGAGCTGGCTCTTCCTGCTAATTTAACCTCCACCTGCTCATCCCTCCCATCTGACTCTGGGCCTGGGGAGGTTGTCAGGTCCCAAAGAATAAGCCAGAGTTGTTGACGACTCAGGGGAATCAGCCAAAATCCTGAGACAGAACAATAGTAAATGGTGATGACAAACTTCAAGCCACAAATCTTTTAAAACAGAAGGAAAATGGAAAATATCAGCAAAGATTAGGCATTCACATATCAAAAGTAGTTTGGTTTCATTTGAAACAGGTTTACAAGAATCATAAGGGGGTAATGAAAAGTCTCATTTCTTTTCACTATTGTTGGAAATCTGTCTCCTGGTATTATAGAGAGACTACGCCATCTACTCTAACTTCCTTTGCCCCCAGCAGAACCGTCTGAGAGGTTGCTGAGTTCGTTTCATTCAGGATGCACTGAAGACCCCCAAGAACCATTCCATCCATGGCCTTCCTCTGGCAGACATTCTCGCCTGGACATCTCCTCTTTCCACCTGCCTCTTATTCAGGATGCTTTTCCTCGCACATTTTTTTTTTTTACAAAAGCATGTCAGGAGTCACTTCATAATCAGTCTGAAATAATGTCTTACTGTATAGACCAATGCTTTTTCCAGTGGGGTGCGCTTTCATTTCAGGCTCAGTGGCTTTTTTTTTCTGAAGCTTATCTAAATCCATGTAATGATATTTCATATATAGAAAGTGGATGCCTTTAGATACCTCCTGAACTCTTTGGCCTTTAGGAACTTCCCTACCTTCCCTTTGTTTTCTTCATGCCCAATGAGGGCTGCACCTGCTGTGTCCTGTCACCATTCTGTTTATTTCAGTGACCTGAGTATCGCAGCGTCTTCCCTTATGTCTTCTGCTTAGGCCATAGACGTGATCATTAGCATGACACATCCATCATTCACAGGAACGCAGCTAGGTGGTAAGGTCTGCCAGTGAGGAATGGTTAATTTGGGTTGATTTTCATGCATTCCCTTATTTCACTGAAACCAAAGGCATTGACTGGCCATAACCAGGCCAGAGATGGGGTGCTTTCTTTGGACTAAAGGCTAAAGGGAGTGTAACTGACCAACCAAGGGGTGGTACTGGATGGTACACACGCCAGCTAATTGACTGAGCTGGCATGCAGTCTTGCTTTGTCTCAGATGCTGGCAAGGGCATTATAATTAGATTTTCCCGTCCTTGTGGCAAAATAAGGGTCAATTGTCTTGCGTTCCCAATCCTGATTGTACCACCCTTATTGTAGGTTTAATCCATATGCCGAGAAATTATATGGGGATCAAATGCATACTGGCGTTACAGAATGACTCCAGATTGTTCTCAATGGTAGGATTTCATCTGAAAATAAGTGCTGATTTACATGAATTTACATCTAAAATGCAAATCACAGAGTCCCCCAATGGAGAGCAAAGGAAAGTTGAAGGCAGCTAGCTTCCTCCTTTATCTCAAAAGCAGAGGTCCCACTGGCCTTTAGAGTGGAAAAAAATAAAAAATAAAACCCCAAAGATATTTCCATAGGCAGCCCCATACACAAAATATAAAACACTCAATTATGCGTACACAGGCCCCTTTATCCTCCCCAATGGTAATTCTGAACCTCTGCATCTTCCAGCTGTACTTGATTAACATGGCAGATGCAGTTCCCTCACCAACTGCCTGTTAATACAGGAGACGCAGGCAGTGCTGGGAGGTTTTCAAATAAAACCAGGACTATTGGGGACGAAGGTTAACAGTTGGCCAAGGTAGTCTGTACACTTCTTAGAGAGGATTAGGCTAGGTCTGTGGGGTGTCCTTAGTTCAACATTCATTTTCACAGCTTAGGGACAGACTGGAGTCAGAATTGGCATTAAAGACAAGGAGTGTGTGTGTGTCTGTGTGTGTGTGTGCATGTCAGCACTTGTGGTCAAAGTACTCTATGTATTAAGCAATGTACTGAGCTATTTACGGTAAGAGAAAAGAAAATATTGTATTAAAAAATCTGGGCTTGTTAATATGAAAGAAAATAACCCACCTATATGAATATGAATGTGAATAAACAGGTTATATTCAGTAGCCCCTGCCTCAGCGCCCTTCTTTCTGGTCCCCCATGTGGACAACTTGGGGTCACTGAGGAATTCAGTTGAGTTGTCTTGGGCACCACAGGAAGCAGAAAAGAAGGGGGCTGTGGTACTTTCATTACCTCCGTGAACATCCGGGAAGGAAAAGGCACCTTGTTAGTTAGGCACAATTTCTTCTTCAATATGGATTTAATTCTGACCTTGAAAGATTATATGTGCAATTGTTCTTAGAGGCTGAAGGTTACAAATACATGAGGAAGCCAACTCCAGCCTGTTCACACCTTCACTTCAGCCCTCAGCATCTCCTCGAGCCAGCTCTTCTTGTCTGGCTCTTTTCTCTGGCAAGTCTTTCTGCGCAGTCCACTGGAGCTCCTGGGTCTTGCTCCAGCATCTGGACAGCCAGCCGCATCCAGCAGGGCAGGGCTCATGGGCTCTACGGGCACCTTAGTGCATAAGGCATCCTTTGAATGTGCCAAAACGATGGGGTGGGGTCACAGGAGCCCTGGGGGTCCATCCAGAATTATCCAAGACCACCCAGAAATGTCTGATTAAGGAAAAAAGGTTAGCTTATTCATGGGAGACACAATAGTTATTAGTGTGAAGTGTGGGTATTGACCTTTCTTTTTTGTTTTAAAATATGTCTTTATTTATCATTTTTGAAATTACAAAAAAAATGATGTATCTGGATATTCCAATTGGAATAAAACAATTATTTAAAAAAAAAAAAAAAAAAAAAGGTTGTTTTTCTCCCTTGCCCGCCTGTCCTAGCCTCCTCCAGGAATCACCAAACCCACCGCCTGGAGCCCATCCTCCACACCAGTTGATCTGCCCGTATATGGGGAGGGGTGTTTTTTGTTTTTATCAAAATGTGACTGTATTGTGGACATTAACCCACACTTTGCTTTCTTCAATTACTATGAGCATCCCTTTTGGTCAGTGAATAGAGAAGAGGGTAGATACAGATCTATCCGTATCTCTATTTTTCTTTTCTTTGTGGACTCACAGGTTTAATTTACATAAAATGGATTATATCACTATGCTAATTTAAAGTGCAGTCTTTTTCAGTTTCTTTTTTCTTGCTTCTTTCTGTTTTCTTCTTGTTTGTTTGTTTGTTTCCTGCTCTATTCCTTCCATTTCATGGAAGCCCTTTCCCTACCCCATCCTAAGAAACCCAAGGTGCCACTTTCCAGGCATTCTTACGTAGTCACACACACACATACAACTTACACACTATTGGTTTTACAGAAATAAAAATATATTATGTATGCTTCTCTTCCTAGTTTAACAGTACTTTCTATTAAATCTTCCTAATCCATTTGATATAGCTTCTAATGCATTCTTTTCAATAACTGCGCACTAATCCATGTGGTGGATGCAGCTGGAATAATTCAGTCATTCAGCAATTCCCCTACCAATGGACAACTAAATACTTAGCAGGTTTTGCCACCTCATGACAATATCTTTGCCCATATGTGCCTGCAAGACTCAGTGTTCCTGTCTGTGTAATGGGTTCCCAGGAGGGAGACTGTTGAAGACACAGACGTGGGTATTGTTAACCACAATCGCTGTTGCCGAAGGAGGTAGCACTTCATGTCTCACCAGAAATGTTCCTGCTCGCACTCTGCAGCATCCCTACCAGTGGGTTCTTTGCTCTATTTTAGCTTTTGTCAGTGGGATGTGTGTGAAATGATACTTACTTTTTATGTTATTTGCATTCCCCTGAGGCTGGTGAACTTGATCTTTTCATATGCTTAGGAATCATTTAGATTTGCTCTTCTCTGGATTTGCTATTCAAATCTTTGCCAATTTGTTGTTGGTGTTGTTTATCTTTGTTAGTCGATTTAGAAAGCTCTGTATGTACTTTAAATAGTGTCCTGGTTAAAGCTTCTGGGTTCAGAAACCCAACTCCGGGAGAGGGGGGGTCTGCATCTCAGCCCCACCTCTCAGTGGCTCTGCTGTCTTCAGTCAGGACCCCTACTTCTCTGGACCTCAGTTTCTCATGTTCAGGTTGAAGATGGTTAGTGTCCGCATCTCACAGGCATGCTGAAAGACACGTTAGGTGGCTAAAAATATTTACCACACCGAGTCGGTTAATTTAAGCCATTGTTTCCAAATAAGGCTTTGATGTCTTTTGATATATAAAAGTTTGTAATGTTTACGTTACAAAAAATGTTTCTTTCAAAGCTTTCTTTTTTTCTAACCTGGTAAGAAAAGTGTCTGGAAAGCGTCCATCTCCTCTCCACCTGCGACACACCTGCCTGTCCCAGCAAGGTCACGGATTTCTTACCCAGAAGTGAGATTTCCTTGTAAGGCACACCCTCCTCCTGTTCCTGCTGGCTTCAATCCCTCCCCAGAATGAGGTTCCATATTTTTTCCAGAGTTTATCAAGTTTTTTTGTTTGTTTGTTTGAGATGGAGTCTCGCTCTGTCGCCCAGGCTGGAGTGCAGTGGTGTGATCTCCGCTCACTGCAAGCTCCACCTCCCGGGTTCAGGCCATTCTCCTGCCTCAGCCTCCCGAGTAGCTGGGACTACAGGTGCCCGCCACTGAGCCTGGCTAGTTTTTTGTGTTTTTAGCAGAGATGGGGTTTCACCGTGTTAGCCAGGATGGTCTCGATTTCCTGACCTCAGGTGATCCACCCACCTCGGCCTCCCAAAGTGCTGGGATTACAGGCGTGAGCCACCGCGCCCGGCCGCGTTTATCAAGTTTATTATGGATTTCTGTGATGAGTTCGGGGAGCCCTGTGCAGCAAGGGTCCTGGGAAAGAGAAAACCGCCATAAGGCAACCTTCACATGCAGGGCAATGACTTCCCTTCTAGGCTACAGCTTACAATAGTAAAGTGGGAGCAGGCAAAAGTCATTTAAATGATACTTTTTATGTCTCCAATACTACTGATATGGTCTGGCTCTGTGTCCCCACCCAAACCTCATCTTGAATTGTAATCCGAATTGTAATCCTCATGTGTTGGGGAAGGGACTTCGTGGGAGGTGATTAGATCACGGGGCAGTTACTCCATGCTGTTCTCACCATAGTGAGTGAGTTCTCCTGAGATCCGATGGTTTTACAAGGAGCTTTCCCCGCTTGACTTGGGACTTGTCTCTCCTGCTACCGTGTAAAGAAGGACGAGTTTACTTCCCCTTCTGCCATGATTGTAAGTTTCCTGAAGCCTCCCAGCCATGCCGAACTGTGCGTCAATTAAACTCCTGTAATTTATACATTACCCAGTCTCAGGTATTTCTTCACAGAAGCAAGAAAACGAACGAATACAACTACCAATAGCTTTCCTTGGCTCAAAGTGTTGATTTTTAAATAAAATAAGTGATTTTTGTGGGTTTTTTTCAAATATTTAATAGAAAATTGCATTTGCACAGTACTTTTCAATGATCGTTGTTAGCTAGTCTTTCTATTTTTCCCATGAAATAAGCACTATAAGAATCCTTGTTTTGTAGTGAAAAAGATTACCTAAACATTAGTATCAACTCCTTGCCTTTTGGCAATGACTTTGTCATACTGTTCCTTGGCCATCTTTTTCACTGCCCCTCATACGTTCATTAGTATCCATCTCTAACTAATTATTCTACTTTGTAATTAACTGCTTTGGTAAGAAAAACCAATGCAAAATAATAGAATTCCTTTATATTTAATTGCTTAATTACTGTTTTAACTGAGATTGCAAATCATTTTGGCAAATATACATTATTATGCATTTCGTTGCCAATGAATCAAGAGATTCAATTAATGATTTAATTGATTAATTATAGTTAATGATGGTAATTAATATTGACTGCAGCAGTTTACAGATGAATGGAAAGCCCATCTTTCCATCCTATTTGGTTTCATCATATTCTCTTTCGGACTCACAATGGGAAAAAAAGTCTTCAAAGGAAACGCTACTAGTTATTCATTCCACCAGTGCTGCACAACCAATTGTTTTAGACTAAAAACATGTACCTGCAATCCACATCTCTTTTGTATATAACTCCTAATGACTAAAGAAGATACAGTGAAAACGCTAAAATTGGCACTTGTTGACAAGGCCACGGTCTGTGATACATTCTTTAATACCCTCGTGACACTCAGCAGAGGCTTAAAAGGTGTTTACCCCAAACTGGAATACAGCTAGTGCTCTCTGAGCATCTTACCTTTACAAGCGTTGACACTTCAATGCCATTTTGGTTCATGCCTTCTATAGTAGGCAGATCCAAAACCCTTAGCAATCCTTCTTTGGACAACAAACAGCTTCTATGCACTAAGTCTGGCATTTGAAACCCTCATCCATCTTTTCAACCCAGTCTAGCTCAATTTTACTAAGTGTATCTTCACCTGGGTTTCCAGAACCACTGGTTCATTGGCCTTCCTACCTCTCACTCTCCAGACTTACTTAAGTGGCTGCCCAAAGGCTCAGTCCTGTTCAGATCACTTCACTCTTAGTGAGAAGCATTGGTAATTTTGAGAAGAAAGCCCAGAAGCTGAGCCTACTTCTTATGCCTCCCCATAAGAGGTCTCAGCCTGTCTCTCCCTATGTTTTACTCTTTCACTATCCCATCTCCACTTTCTAACCAGACAGAACTGCTCCTGACTTGTCCAAGCTTGTCTCACAGACTTTCAAGCCTTTGACATCTCCAGTTAAACACTACACCCTCAGGGCATGTGGTGTGCAAAATATTTTCCATGCTTTTAAACCCACTTTGGAAGCTATCCCTCCTAAAGCATTTCCTAGGAAATCATTTCCTGGTTTTGAGGTCCCCTAGAACTTCTCTGATAGATCCCATACTCTTCATGCATGTGAAATGCTCAGACCTCAGTCCCATGATGCTGACAGATGGCAGGGCAGGCCTGCTTTGGGTTTTGGCTAAAGAAAACTGCCACATGCAAGGTCAGGTCCCATTTCCAGGGGTAGCCAATGACAAATAACAGCTCAGGAAAGCAATAGAAAGGCCCAGCCCCATTGCCCCAGTAGATGGCAACTACAAAAGACTTCTCAGCTCCAGACTTCCCCTAAGATCCAGGACCAGCTGAAGCCTCTGCTGTGGCTGCTTAACATCTCAGTTCCCTCTTTTGCCCAGTCCTGCTGTCTTCCCTCCCATATTGATGTGGATCCCCAAACAACTTCCAAATTAACTTTTTGCACATGAATCTCCATCTCAGAGTTGCTTCCTAAGAAGCCCAACATATGACACAAAATTATCTGGGGAGCCCCTTGAGGTCAGGGATCATCTCCTGCTCGATTCTGCATCCTACAGAGCAATGTGCTGCATTAAATATTGGAAGATTATGTTGACGTATGTCAAATTAAGTTGCTTGGTTGTATAATAAATAAAGATGAACAACTTGATGAAGTAATTGCAAACTGTGCTGCCTCTTCACATTGATAAGCCAAGAAGAGTTGGGAAAGTGGTAGAAAGGTCAAGCAGTCCTAAAACATGTTTTACCACTTCCCATATTCCA
This sequence comes from Mandrillus leucophaeus, assembly GCF_000951045.1. NCBI lineage: Eukaryota > Metazoa > Chordata > Mammalia > Primates > Cercopithecidae > Mandrillus > Mandrillus leucophaeus. The sequence goes on along the minus strand of NW_012109696.1, from coordinate 1,378,653 downwards.
AAGCTCAGAGTGTTCATTATTATTACAATGCCATTATAAAGCAAGGCTGCATCTCCAAAATACGCAAGTAGGTGAGAAGAATTCACTAAGGATATAGCCAACGAGGGTTTGACTTTGGCAACATGGCAGAGGGGGAGACTCCTAACTATCACTCCACAAAGAGACACACTGAGTGAACCCACACGTGGACCAGTTCCCTCTAAGAGAAATCCATAATTCAGTTGGAAGACTCTCACACATTGACCAAGCACGGTAGCTCACGCCTGTAGTCCCAACACTTTGGGAGGCTGAGGCAGGCAGAGTACTTGAGGTCACGAGTTCAAGGCCAGCCTGGCCAACAGAGTGAAACTCCATCTTTACTAGAAACACAAAAATTAGCCAGGCATGGTGTTGTGCACCTGTAATCCCAGCTACTTGGGAGACTGAGGCAGGAGAATTGCTTGATCCTGGGAGGCGGAGGTTGCAGTGAGTTGAGATGGCACCATGGCACTCCAGCCTGGTGACAGAGTAAGACTCCATCTCAAAATAAATAAATAAAGACAAATAAATTTGAATCCTATGCTTCATGGAAATTGCATGGTAAAGTAATTAGATCAGGCCACTGCACTCCAGCCTGGATAACAAAGCGAGACTCTGTCCCAAAATAAAAGACTCTCATACACTGGACAACTGAAAAAATATCCACAGAGAAATGAGTAGGGAAAGCAGAACAACATGAAAATATTTAAAAATATAAAATTCCTTGCAGAAGTAAGTATATATTCAACTCAGAACACTATTATATCATAATGGTGGTGTGGAAGTCAATCATGTAACTAGTATGAAGGCAAAAAAACAAAATTAGCAAAATACCTACAATAATTTGTTAAGGAAAAAAAAGCTATAAAAGATACAAAACATACCATTAAAAACAAATTAGGCAAGGAGTAAAAGCATAGTTTGCATAGGTGATCAAAGTTAACTTATAACCAAGCTCAAACTGACCTGTATTAGTATAAAATGTTTTTATGTAAGGCTCACAGTAACCACAAAGCAAAACCACAAAAGATATCAAGAAAGGATTCAAAGCATACTACTATAGAAATTCACGAAACCCCAGAGAAAGACAGTAAAAGATAAAGAAACAAAGGATCTACACATTAATTAGAAAACAATTGAAAAAATGGCAATAGTAAGTACTTACCATTCAATATTAGTTTGAATTTAAATAGATTAAATTCTCCAGTTAAAAGACATAGAGTGGCTGAATAATTTTTTAATAACCCAACTGTATTCTTCTTACAAGAGACTCATTTCACATGTAAGGACAAAATAGACTAAATGTGAAGAGATGAAAAAGATATTGCACACAAATGGAAACCAAAGGAGAGCAGGAATAGCTATGCTTATATCAGAGTAAAAAATATTTTAAGTCAAAAACCATAAAAAGAAGCAAAGAAGGTCATTATATAATAATAGGTTAATTTTTTAAGAAGCTGTAACAATTATAAATATATATGCACCTAAAATCAGAGCACCTAAATATGTAAAATAAATATTAATAGATCTGAAGAGAGAAACCACAATACAATAATAATAGAAGACTTCAATACCCCAACTGCAACATTAAACAAATCATCTAGACAGAAAATCAATAAGAAACCATTGGACTTGACTACACTTTAGACCAAATGGACCTGACTGAAATATACAGCACATTCCGTCCAACAGCAACAGAATTACACATCCTTCTCAAGTACACATGAAATATTATCCAGGATAGATCATATGTTAAGCCACAAAACAAGACTTAATAAATTTAAGAAGACTGAAATCACATTGAGCACAATTACATAAAACTAGAACTCAAAACCAGAAAGAATGTTGGAAAACTCACAAATATGTGGAAACTAAACAAATTGTTTCTGAATAACCAATGCATCAAGAAAGAAATTAAAGGAAAAATTAAAAATATTTTGAGACAAATGAAAATGGAGTATATCAAAATTTATGGGATGCTGTAAAGCAGTCCTGAGAGGAAGCCTTATAACAATAAGCATCTCAGTCAAAAGAGAAGAGAAATCTCAAAAAACCTAATGTTCCACCTCAAAGAACTAGAAAAAGAGAACAAAATAAGTTCAGATTTAGCAAAATAAAGGAAATAAAGATTAGATAATAAATACACAAAACAGAAACTAGAAAAACAATAGAAACCATCAACATAACTAATGTTGGGCTTTTTTAAAGATAAACAACATTCATTGGCAGTTATACTAATAAAGAAAAAAGAGAAAGGACTCAAATAAATAAAATCAGAAATGAAAGAGGAGACATTACAATCAATATCACAGAAATATAAATGATCATAAGAGACTCTTATGAATAACTATGCACCCACAAATTATATAACCTAGAAAAAATGGGTAAATTCCTAGAAACATGCGACCTATCAAGACTGAATCAAGCAGAAACAGGAAATCTGAACAGAACAATAGCAAGGAGATTGAATTAGTAATAAAGTCTCCTACCAAAGAAAAGCTCAAGACCTGATTCTTACACTGCTGAATCTACCAAACGTTTTTAAAGGACCTAATGCCAACCCTTCTGAAAATCTTCAAATAATTGAGGAGGAGGAAATGCTTTCAAACTCCTTTCTTGAAGCCAGCATTGTGCTGACTCCAAAGCCAGGCAAGGACACTATACAAAAATAAAACTACCAACCAATATCTATTATGAACATAGATACGAAAATTCTCTAACAAGTACTAACAGAGCAAATACAACAGCACGTTGAAAAGTTCTTTCACCATGATCCAGTGAGATTTAGCCCAGGGATGCAAGAGTGGTTCAACATATGTAAATTAATAAATACAATATACTGCATTAACAAAATGAAGGACAAAAACCACATTTCAATATGTGCAGAAAAACCATCTGACAAAATTTAACATCTGTTAATGATAAAAAAAATAACCTCTCAACAAAATAGTTATATAAGGAATATATCTAAACATTAATGTAGGCAACATAGAGCAAGCCCACAGCTAACATTATACCCAATGGTAACAAGCTTAAAGCTTTTCCTCTAAGATTAGGAACAAAGCAGGGAGGCCCACCCTTGCCAATTCTATTCAACGTAGTTCTGGAAGTCTTAGCAAGAGTAGTTAGACAAGAAAAATAAACAAAGCCATCTTACATGAAAGAAAATAGGGAAATTGTTTCTCTTTGCTGATAACATGATATTATTTTCTATACTATAGAAAATATTTAGAATACATTTACATATACATTATATATAATATAGAAAACCCTAAAGGCTATTGTTATCATGTTTGCTGATAACATGGTCATTTTCTATATAATATAGATTATATATAATTTATGTATAATTGTATAAATTATATATAACCCATAAATAATAACTTATTTATAGCTTACATTATTTATTATATATAATATATAATATACAATATAAATTATAGTAATTATGGTAATCTAAATTATAGTACAAAAAATCCTGAACACTTCACCAAAAATTGTTAATACTGATAAATTCAGTAGAGTTGCAGCTTACAAAATCAACATACAAAAATTAACTTATTTATACACTAACAATGAACTATCCAAAAAAGAATCTTTTAAAAATCCCATTTACAGTAGCATAAGAAAAATAAAATACTTGGGCGTAAGTTAAACAAGGAGGTGAAACATCTGTATACTGAGAACTGTAAAATATTAGTAAAAAAAAATTGAAGAACACATAAATAAACGGAAAAATGGCTCACACTCATAGATTGGAAAAATTAATATTGTTAAAATGTTCATACTACCCAAAGCAATCTACAGATTCAATGCAATACCTATCATCAAAATTCCAATGTTGACATTTACAGAAATAGAAAAGGCAATTTTAAAATTTGTGTGGAATCAGAAAAGACCCTAAAGAGCCCAGGCAACCTTGAGCAAAAACAACCAAACAGAAACAAAAAACAAAACTAGAGGTATCACAACCTCTGAGTTCAAAAACTACTATAAAGCGATTGCAGTAAAAACAGCATGGTACTGGCATAAAAACAGACACATTGACAAATGCAACAGGATAGAGAGCCCAGAAATAAACCCAAGTATTTACAGTCAATTGATTTTCAACAAAGTTGCCAAGAACACACAATGGAGAAAAGACAGTCTCTTCAATAAACGGTGTTGGGAAAACTGGATATCCACATGCAGGAGGATGAAATTTGATCCTTATCTCACAACATATACAAAATCGACTCAAAGCGGATAAAAACCTTAAATGTAAGGCCTGAAACTATAAAACTATTTATGAGAAAATATAGGGAAATGCTCCATAACATTGTCCTGGGCAGTGATCTTTTGGATAGGACTCTAAAAGCATCAGTCAACAAAAGCAAAAATAGATAAATGGGATTGTGCCCAGCTGAAAACCTTCTGCACAGCGAAGGAAACAATTAACAGAGTGAAGAGACAACCCACAGGCTGCAGGAAAATATTGGCAAACCATGCATCTGATAAGGGGTTAATATCCAAAACGTATAAGGAACTCAAATTACTCAAAACAAATAACCTGATTTAAAAATGAACAAAGGATCTGAACAGCCATTTCTTAAATGAAGAGATTCAAGTGGCCAAGAAGTATATGAAAGATGTTCTACATCACTAATTATTAGAGAAATGCAAATTAACACCTCAATGAGATACCACCTCACAACTGTTAGAATGGCTATTATCAAAAAGACTAATGATAACAAGTATTGTTGGTGATGTGGAGAAAAGGGAACCCTTGTTGGTGAGCATGTAAATTAGTGTAGCCTTTTTGAAAAACAGTATGGAGTTTCCTCAAAAAACTGAAAGTAAAATTACCATAGTATCCAGCAAACCCACTTCTGCATATATGGTCAAAGGAACTGATATCAGTATGTCAAAGAGATATCTAGCTATGGTACCACATTCATTTCAGCACTATTCACGATAGTAAATGGAATCAACCTAAGTGTCCATCAACGAATGAATAAAGAAAATGCAGCATGTATACACACTGAAATACTATACAGCCTTCAAAAGAAGAAAATTTGTCATATGCAACAGCACAGATGAAATTGAAGGACATTATGCTAAGTCTGAGAAGCCAGGAACAGAAAGAAAAATACTGTATGATCTCACTTTGAAGAATCTTTAAAAGTTGGTCCCATAAAAAGAGAGTAGAATGGCGGTTACCAGAGTCTGGAGGGAAGGAATGGGAAAGAAGAGACGTTGTTCAAAAGGTACAAGATTTCAATCAGACTGGAAGAATACCTTTTCCTGATCTATTGCACTACATCTTGACCACAGTTAATAATAATGTATTGTGCATTTTAAAGTTGCTGAAAGAATAGATTTCTAATGTTCTCACCACAAAAAAAGATACATTGGTGAAGTGATGGATGTTTATTAGCTGGATTAATTCTTTCTACGATGTGTAGATAGATCACAACATCACAGTGTACCCTATAAATATACATTATTATTATTTGTCAATTAAAAATAAATCTTAAAATGAGATATAGCCCATGAATTGACTACATTCTGTTTATCTCCTTTCCCCATTTTATGTCTGACAAACTATCAATCTATGATTTTATACAAACTATAGTCATTCTATGAACATTAATTTTTATTTCTTTCTGAGAGGCAGGGCTGGGCTGGATCATAGTATTAACCCAGAGTTAACCACACATCACATAACCGTGCTAGAAAACACTTGCTGGGTTCAGACTCCTGTTACGAAATATCACATGTGTAGGATTCAAAACTAATTATGGAATTCACCTATATTGACATCTATTTGTGGGCTCAATGATACATGCTCTAGATAGAATTGCATCATGCAAAAACACCTTTGAGGATTCACGATTCACAGAAAACAAGCAAGTGTTTTGACATAAATACCTATAACTCCTCAGACCTTAGCTAGTCCAGGTACCACAGTCTCCGTCATTTCCAGAAAGTGTGCAGCGGACACACTCAGACCCCAGCATTTTCCACCAGCAGTGCTTCCCATGTTCAGCTGTAATTTTTTTTACCAGTCACCGTACTGAGCATTTTCTAAGAGCCAGGAATTGTGCCGAGTGTTTTATATGCATATACTTTGGCTCATTTAATTCTCAGGAAATCCCTGCAAGATTAGTATAATTATTGCTATTTTACAGATGAGAAAATTGGGGCTTAGAGATTTCAAATAATGGGCTCAAGTCTCCACTGCCCATAGGTGGAGCAGAGATGATGCCAGCGTGCTCCCTGTGTGCCCAGCGGCACTGCCTCTCTTGCTTGCTAAAGTCGTCCTGCCCCCAGAACCCCACCCAGCAGGAAAAGTATCACCCTGGTCATTTAACCCACAGGCTTTTGTACCCAGCTGGGCTTAGCTGAAGGTCTCTGCTCTTTACATTTCTCTTCTTTTTCATGGGTCATGGGCCAACCAAGCATGATCTTCTCATGGTGACGACAGAATTGCCGGGGACCCAGCCCCACGACACAAGCACGTTTTAAGCCCCTGTCTCCATATGTCTGCAATGTTCCAGGACCAACAGAATATTCCAGGGATGTACAGCATAGAGTGGGATGGAGTATATGTGGTTCTGAACATGAAAGCATTCTAACGTGAGACCAGCACTGTGTCCATGTGTGCTGCTAAGCCTGGCTGCCATCTGCTTCACATGTACCATTCATTCTGCAGGTGAGTCATAGAACAAATCCTAGTCTGGCCCATTTCTGCCTCCGGTATCTTTGGTCACTGTGGAATCAATAAACCACTTTAAATAGAACAGCATGAAAGACACACATGAGTTGCAAAATGCAAAATAAATACTTTAATCCAAAGCATAAAACCTTTTTATTATTCATTGCTTTGGATTATCCATGCCTCTGCTTCCCTTTATTTACATCATTAGTCGAGATGTGCTCTAGTTTTGAATTATTCCATTGCTGTATTTAAGGTCAGTTCTCATGCAAACATTTTGACGATGGTCACCCCTGCCTGATCTAAACTAACAAATTCTAAGGGACTTATTTATAGTATCATTTTTCTTCAGCTTCAAAGTCTCTTTATGTTAGTAAATCTAACATATTAATGATAGATATATGGTCAATATATAGTAAAGAATCAGTAGGGAAATAGTAAGAATAAAATAATGTGGTATAGATTTATTAGCATGGTTATATTTATGATTTTAATTTTATAAATTTACCTAATGTTTGTGATGCACCCAGTAAATAAAAAGTTAAAATGTAACCAGGCCACCTGAGAGCAAGAGCCACAGGGAGCTTCCTACCCCTGCTGCAGTGAAATATTGCTGTGTCACCTGGTAGCAACAGCCAGCGCCATTAAGAGAAGCAGAGCAGAGACAGGGATCCATGTCTTGTAGCACAGGGAGCCTGTGAAAGCCAGACAGAGGGAGGTGAGGGCTCTGACATGACAGGTGTCAGCTAGTGAGCTGGCAGAGTGTGGAAACAGGAAGTTCTCGTTGTTCAAACCCAGTAGCTGCACTGAGAAGCATCAGAGAGAGCTGGATCTCAGAGAGCTGGGGCTGGCCAAAGCTTCATGTGGTCTCATTCAGCAACCTCACCCTCGATTTCCTGAAGGAAGAGACAGACCATCTAGGTTGGGATTTGGGGCTGTGCAGCTTTGGGGAGCAACAGGGGGTTGCTTGTGGTTCCTCTGACATGGAGAGAACTAGAGGGGAATTCTTGAAACACCATGGTTGGCATTCTTGGCGTCACTTTCCCCTCTCTGAGAGGGCATGATTATGTTTATTGGGGTCTCCTTTTATTGTGCAACAGGGACACTGCTCCCCACTGCTCCTGCCCCACCCCTCCCTCAACCTTTAAGAACCCCCTTTTTAAGTTTTTTCTTTTTTGGAACACAGATTGTATTTTATAGTAATGGCTATTGCTTTCCTGGAGTGTGATGAACCACGTGGTCTCTTAAGTCCATGGGCAGAGATAGTTAAAGGTACATGGAGCCAACAATCATATTTTAAAAAGCTCAACATCACTGATCATTAGAGAAATGCAAATCAAAACCACAATGACAAGCCATCTCACACCAGTCAGAATGACAATTATTAAAAAGTCAAAAAATAACAGATGCTGGTAAGGTTGTGGAGAAAAAGGAATGCTTATACAGTGTTGGTGGGAGTGTAAATTAGTTCAACCATTGTGGAAGACAGTGTGGTGATTCCTCAAAGATCTAAAAACATAAAAATACCATTTGACCCATCAATCCCATTACTGGGTATATATCCAAAGAAATATAAATCATTCTATCATAAAGACCCATGCATGCACATATTCATTGCACCACTGCTCACAATAGCAAAGACAAGGAATCAACAGAAATACCCATGAATGGTAGACTGGACAAAGAAAATGTGGTACATATATATCATGGAATACTATGCAGCCATAAAAAAGAATGAGATCATGTCCTTTGCAGAAACGTAGATGGATCTGGAAGTCATCATCCTTAGCAAACTAATGCATGAACAGAACACTAAACACCATATTTTCTCACTTATAAATGAGAGCTAAATGATGAAAGCACAGGGACACATAGAGGGGAACAACACACACCAGGGCCCACTGGAGGGTGGAAGGTGGGAGGAGGGAGAGGATCAGGAAAAACAACTAATGGATACTACGCTTAATACCCGGGTGATAAAATAATCTGTACAGCAAACCCCAACGATGCAACTCTACCTACATAACGAACCTGCACATGTAGCCCAGAACTTAAAATAAAAGTTAACGAATAACAAGAAAACACAAATCAACCTCATGAATCTGAGAGTAAGCAAATTATGTCATGATTTTAACTTGCCTCTCATTATGTGAGCTTGAACAATTTTATGCGTTTACTGGTGAGTTTAATTGCTGTCTTTGCGGGTTGTTCTCTTTTTATTCATGTATGTACTTGTTCTTTCAACATGTATTTGTTGAGCATCTTGTGTCTCCACAAACATCATGTTGAGCATGCTCGCTTCTAGGTGTATCTGGAACAGAGCAGTGAGCATGTCATAAGTCTACTTCAGGAGCTGGCACACTATGGTTGGTGGGCCAAATTTGAACCACTTCCTAATTTTGTAAATAAAGTTTTACTGGAACACGCACACACACACACACACACACACAAGATCCAAGCAGCGGGTGAGACACAGCATGTGATTAAGGTACAAACAGAGAAGGGAAGGAAACACCCATTCCACCTACCTAGAGGGCAAGGCAATCGCTTCTCAGCATCTGAAGCTGAGGAGAGAAGATATGCAAGCCCTTCAGCCCATGATGCTGATGAGACAGACATAAACACAACCAGTCATAGCTTCACTTGCCTGAAAGGTAAGAGAAGAGAAATGGCACGGAAAGGGCAAAAAGAAACAGTGGTGTCCATACAAGATGTACATTCGCTGCAAGGTAGAAAAGCACAGGGAAGACCAGTGCTCCTTAAAGGCCCATCTACAAAGGCTTGAGCTTAGGCAAGAATCAAAACAGATACAGCATCCCTGGGAGGAAGCTATAGGCATATTGTTTTACAAGTGTAAAGTGATATCCATGTGTGTCACTTAAGATAAAAAATAAAAAACTTGGCTTGGTGCTGTGGCACACACCCGTAATCCCAGCACTTTGGGAGGCTGAGGCAGGTGGATCACCTCAGGCCAGGAGTTCGAGACCAGTCTGGCCAACATGGCGAAACCTTGTCTACTGAAAATACAAAAACTGAGCCAGGTGTGGTGGTGCATGCCTGTAGTCCCAGCTACTCCGGAGGTTGATGCACGAGAATCCCTTGAACCGGGAGGCAGAAATTGCAGCGGGCTGAGATCGCGTCATTGCACTCCAGCCCGGGTGACAGAGTAAGACTCTGTCTCAAAAGAAAATAAAAAAGGGAAAAAACTTGGATGGGAGCAGAAGAAAACATTAGAACAAGCCTGATCCCAAAATGTTTACAGATATAAATGCTGGAACATAAAATCCAATCTGTGTTTATTTCATGGCAAGGGCATGCTGGGTGAGTCTGTAACTGCCTGCAGTGGCACCCAGCACAGCTCAGGACCCTCCCTGGGGAGCATTCACAGCCTCACCACTGAAGGCAGGCAGGGTACTGCAGCATTCTATCATTTCTAAACTCCCACCACAAACAATTTCAACAACTCTGACACAGGAAATTTCTCACTCAGTCACAGAATAGATAAATCTAAATTTCTGAAATGGACAGGTGCAAAGAAGAGAAGATTTCATGTGGATAAACATGTGGCAAAATAGCCAGAGGGAAGCAATCGGCCTCGATAGCGAAAGAGGTACAGCCATTCGGAAGAAAAAACAGAAATGCTTGGGTAGGTAGGGAGGGTAATGAATTGTGTGGGAGAACAGCACAGCTATGCTGCCAAAGATGATGAATTCCCTCCCGCAGCAGGAAGAAAGGCATTTAGAATTAATGGGCAAAAATAGCCCCTTATTGGGTCTTGGCAAATCCATTTTGAAATCTTTTGTTCCCCTTTGAATTTCCTATTTTCAAAGGGAGCTTGAAATATCAGGAGGAAAGGCACAGTCATGGGAGATTATGTGATCCTTGGATCCAGCTAGAACAAAAGTCCCTAGAGAATGGCTTGATCAGGGGAGAAGACATTGGGAAGGACGAGAACAACATCGCTCCTTCTAAGGGAAGATGATGTAATATGGCCATGGACCCTGCTCAGGTTTAATCAGCACCCGATTTTTAGCTGTGTCCACACAATGGAGTCTGGCCATTGGGGTGGTGGTCTCCTATGTCATAAAGAATATTGAGAAATGGAGTTAACAGGTTACCAGGAAAAGACAGTTTTTACAAACACCTGAGTATGTTCTGGTGGCTGGCTCTCTCTTCCGCTCTAATACACTGTCTAGGCCAGTTGTTCCCAAACCTGTCTGTACATTGGAATCACCATGGTAGCTTCAGAACACACTGGGGTCTGAGTCTCAACCTGAGATTAGAATTTTACTCATGAGAGGCATGGCTAAGCTTTGAAATTTTCACAAGATTCCCAGGAGATTCTAATGTACCCACAAGTTTGGGAGCCATTGCTGTAGACAAGTTTTGTTTAACATGTGGGGTGTGGATAGTAGGATGGCACATGAACACACTTGCAGAAGCTGCAGTGATAGCAATGAAAGTGCAGGAGTATCAGCTGCAGGAGTGACATGAGGACCCTGCTGATGGAATGCCTCTCACCCGCCAGGCATCCTCTCAGACCTTCACATAAAGAATTCCAGCAGACATATTCCAGTAGTCATTACTACAAATCCCCAATTTACAGATGAGAAAACAGAGGCAGAGGGCAACTCTGACACTGACCATGATCACAAAGCAGGCCAGGGCTCCCAACCAGACCTGGACAGAGACCCACGGCACCACTGTGCCTCACCCAGCAAGACAAGCAGGAAGTGGATGCCCCCACTTACCGGGAAGGCAGCTCCAGGCACCTGCACTTGATTGCCCTCTGCCTGAGCCACCCTATCCCTTGCAATGGGACCCTCCCCAGCACTGTCTTCCCTATGCAATGCCTGCTCCTCTTTCCCTCCATCCTGAGGGAGGTATGACCCTCCCTTCTTTGCCTCCTGTGGTGCCCCCTCCTCCCCTCCATCCTGAGGGAGTAGTGACGGTGTGACCCCCTCCCCTCTTCTTCAGTGCTTCCCCCTCCTCCTCTCCATTCTGACAGAGGTGTGACCCTCCTCTTCTCCTCTCCTGGGATGCTCCCCCCTCCTCCCTTTCATCCTGAGAGAGGTGTGACTCTCTCTCCTTCTCTCCTGTGGTGCGCCCCCCTCCTCCTCTCCATCCTGAGAGAGGTGTGACCCTCCTCTCCTTCTCTCCTATGGTGCTCTCCTTCCTCCCCTCCATCCTGAGGGAGGTGTGCCCTTTCCTCTCTCTGACTCCCTGGTGGTTCCCCTGGCTCCTCTCCATCCTGAAGGAGGTGCAGGCAGCTCTACTCTCAGGAGGCTGCAGGGCACATGGTTCTGCTGCTCCTGCAGAGACCAGGTCATTGCCATCAGACTGCCTTCATTACTGGCTCCTCCTATGAGCAGAGTCTGGAGGCGCTGAGGTCTCAGGTTTCTGATCAGCTGGGGATGCCTCCTTTTTTCACTTCTTTCAGCCACTCCTCCCTCCACCTCAGGGCTAACAATGGGCTGAGAGGCTGTTGTCCTCTGGCCTGCACCCAGCATTGTCTTTGGACAGGAGCTGATGCCTGCACTGCATCCCAAGGCTGATCCGACAGGGCGGAGTCCAACAAAAACGCCCCCCTGTGCGTGGGTGCTGCGCTCCTGCTTGAGAAGGAACAGCCCCCCGACAGGAGGTTTACTCTTTGTGGTGGTTGTTATTGTTTTTCTTGTCTGGGTCCCTTTGTTTAACAAAGGAGAGAAGCTTTTAGTGTCTAAGTAATCAATATGCAAGACAGGATTATGTCATTTTGCTGTTCCCACAGCCCATTAGAAAACTGAAATCTGGCACTGATGTTTGGGGTGCTCCTCTGTCTGCTGGACGCATTTTACATCCCTTGAAGCTCCAGCTGCGGTGACACTGCACCTTAAGACAGAGCGATTGCAGTGAATTCAGGTGCAGAACCGCCTCACTGCGCTCCGCGGAGAGACAGACAGAGTGAGGCTCGGAAAAGTCCAGAGGGTGACAGAAGCCGGGCTCGCTCGGGTGTGAGGGTGACCAACTTGTTTTGAGAAGCGCAGATGTTGTCCTCTGAAGACACCCGGCCTGGATGGAGATGGAGTCCAGAGCTGGCAGAGACCCTCAGCGAGGCATAACCTGCTCTCCAAACAAAACGCCCCTGCTGCCCTTCACCAGGCCTTCTCCTCGGCGGCCACCCTCTGACCTCCTGAGGCTGTGGATGGTGGGGACTGATCGTGGCTGCGTGGCCTCTGCTGTGTGAGAGAGACTCAGCACGAAATCGCCCTGGATGCCCGGGAGGCTTGCCCAACTTGAGCTATAAAAGCTGACCCGAGCACCACACTCCGCACTTTCAAAGCTGCCTCCCGTATCATCAACACCTGGACGCTCCCGTCCCGGCTTCTGACCATGCCGCCATTCCCTCAGGGTCCCCGAGACCCCCACCCCTCTGGGAGTCCCGCGCCATCACGAGTAGTCACAGTGGATGGGCACCAGCCCTGGTCACCTTAAGCAACCAGCTCGCCAGGCTTCCCCGTGGCATCTGGAGAAACAGCTCACTACCTGCAGCCCACGCCAGGCTCGGGTGGCAGAGCGAGTAAGGACGCCCACATTCCCAAGATGCAGAAAGTGCTGCTGAGCCTGGGGCCTTGGTTTGTTTTTGTATTTTGAAAAATTGCAAGTCTCTGGCTTCAACGAATGGGCTCGGGTGAGGTCCGAATCAATGGGATGGTAACCCACTGCCCGGGGGGACCTTGTCCCCAGGTCAGCCTGCACACCCTGTCCTCCCACTCTGATGGGAGTGAGAAGAGGTGATGAAGTCCCTGGCTGCAGGTCTGCTACTCTCCTGGTTACCCTTCTTCATCTCCAAGACAGCTCATCCTTGAAGACTTAAAAATAAAGATAAATAGGCTGGGCATGGTGGTTCACACCTGTAATCCCAGCACTTTGGGAGGCCGAAGTGGGTGGATCACCTGAGGTCAGGAGTTTAAGACCAGCCTGGCCAACATGGTGAAACCCTGTCTCTACAAAAATACAAAAATTAGCCAGGCATGGTGGCGGATGCCTGTAATCCCAGCTACTTGAGAGGCTGAGGCAGGAGAACTGCTTGATCCTGGGAGGTGGAGGTTGCAGTGAGCAGAGATCTCACCATTATACTTCAGCCTGGGCAACAGAGCAAGACTCTGTCTCAAAAATAAATAAATAAAGACAAATAAATGTGAATCACTATACTCTATGGCAATTGCATGGAAAAGTAAATAGAAACAAGAACTATCACGTGTCCTCCTTACCAATTACTCTATAAATAAGGTAAAAGCATTGTGTATGCATAATGTGCGGTTTTTTTAATTTCTAAAATATGACAGAAATAAATATTCAGCACTATGTCTTTTCCTCCCCAGTGTCTAGTTTGGGTTGAAACCTCCTAGAGTCAACATTACATCCTGCTGGTGTCCTCTACAGCTGTGGGAGTGCGGCATTGCTGCCCGGGAGGTAAACCCTACTGGCCAGGATTTCTGAGTTGCACTGCGAGGAACCACTGCAGAAGCAAGGTTGTCACATCAGCGTCGTGCACAGGACATGCGAGGGGAAGGAGTGTGACTGCATCAGATTACCTCCTTTATGTATGGTAAATCTCAAAATGTGGCATAGAAGATTGCTGTGAAAGGAAAAAACACCCAGACACGGTCGCCGGAAACCAGTTCCCAGACCCTTTTCACGTGGGCTCCTCCCAGGGCAGTACTCTTTGTGATCACAACTTGAGAACTGCCCTGAGATGTGGAGATCCCTTTTGTAAAGTGACCACTCCCTGGGATGCCAACAATCACAGAGGGCCCCAAGGATGGACACTGGTGCGACAAGGGTCCCCTCTTACCTGGAGAGCTAATCGAGCCCCAGTAATTGGAAACAAGCTTCTGACTAGACAGAGCCATGAAACCCTGCTCTTTCCAGAATGTGCCGACAAGGACATGACCCCTAGCTGGTGATTGATGGCATGGGGCCCTCCTGCAGCCAGATAGGAAACAGGAGAGGAGGCAACCAGCCTTATCCCTGCATACCCCTCAGGGCCCCACCTGGCAGGTGTCTGAGCAGGCAGAGTGGCCTCTCATCTGCTTCCCCTGTCACCTCTCACTCAAGGATCTCCAGTAGTCAATGGGACCCAGCTCAAGGCCAGGGGCTGATGTCCCTGCTGCCCAGGCTCCGGAGCGTCCTCCTCACAGTCAGAAGCTGCCCCCATAGGAGGTGGCCCTGGCAGCACATGTTCATCCTCTTCAGTGGGGTCGATCAAAAGCAATTCTGGGCATGCTTCTATGGACAACCTCCTCCCTGTGACCAGCCAGCAAAGTGCCCCTCATCTCCTGCCTGGCCACAAAGGATGTCCTGATGTTGCCACCTCTCATCTCTCCTCTCACAACTGGGATTTCATCCCTTCTTCTTCCTTCTCCAGTCCCTTTCCCTCCCAACCTCAGTCCTCATCCTGAAACCTTCGGCTCTGGCCCAAGTCAGATCAGCACAAAGAGCCTGGGAGGGGCCTCCAGAGCTGCAAAGCATCAGAGAGTGTGGCTGCAAAATGCTCAAGGCCCAGGTATTGGGACCAGTTCCAAGAAGGGTAGGCCCAGGTATTGCAGCCAATCCAGAGGAAGGTAGGCTTCAGGTGGATTCCCTGATTCCATATTTTCCAAATAGCTGACTTCTAGATAGTACCTGCAACCAATGCTTTGTCCATTGTGGGCCCCTGGCTGAGATAGACAGCCAGGTGACAGCCTGTGTACCTCTCCTGAGGAAGGACTTGGGGATTCAGACCATTCAGGACTCACATTACCCTGAAACTTGGAGATATGTTAAGAGTGTTTGTTCACACGTGGAGTTTCTCTTCTCCCCTGAGTCCTAAGATGTCACAGGTCTTTCCGGCCAGGTGCCCAGAATGGGCATTTTCGTTCTTTTAGTATTATTATTTTTATTTTTTTGACAGCATCTTGCTCTGTCACCCAAGCTGGAGTGCAGTGGTGTGCTCATAGCTCACTGCAACTTCTGGACTCAAGTGATCCTCCCACCTTAGCCTCCCCAGTAGCTGGTACTACAGGTACGAGCCACCACACCTGGCTAACTTTGATATATTTTTAGAGATGGGGTCTCACCATGTTGCCCAGGCTGGTCTTGAACTCCTGGACTCAAGTGATTCTACTGCCTCAGCCTCCCAAAATGCTAGGATTACAAGCATGAGCCACAGTGTCTGGCCCAGAATGGGCATTTTCATTGTAATTTTAGAGAGGGAAAAGCTGGCTCCACTCTTTAAGTGAGCTGCCTAAAGTCATCTATTAATAACAGTGGGACGAACAGTACCAGGTCTCAAGTCACGTGCCGAGGTTAGTACCTCAGTGCGATGGAGAGATGACAAGGCACATGTGATTACAGTAAGCAGTGGAGAGTGGCTACCCATTTTAAAGAAAGGTTACCATTGTCATAAAAGAAAAAAGTAAAAAGACCTGAAGAGTAGGTGTGAGGTGGATTCTACCTGAAGAGAGGACATGAGGTAGATTCTACCTGAAGAGCAGGGGTGTGGTGGATTTTAGCTGAAGAGAAGGCATGAGGTAGATTCTACCTGAAGAGAAGGCAAGAGGTAGAATCTACCTGAAGAGAAGGTGTGAGGTGGATTCTACCTGAAGAGAAGGCATGAGGTGAATTATACCTGAAGAGAAGGCATGTGGTGGTTTCTACCTGAAGAGAGGACATGAGGTCCATTCTACCTGAAGAGCAGGGGTGTGGTGGATTTTAGCTGAAGAGAAGGCATGAGGTGGATTCTACCTGAAGAGAAGGCATGAGGTGGGTTCTACCTGAAGAGAAGGCATGAGGTGGATTTCACCTGAAGAGCAGCTGTGTGGTGGGTTCTACCTGAAGAAAAGGCATGAGGTGGGTTCTACCTGAAGAGAAGGCATGAGGTGGATTTCACCTGAAGAGCAGCTGTGTGGTGGGTTCTACCTGAAGAGAAGACATGAGGTGGGTTCTACCTGAAGAGAAGGCATGAGGTGGATTCTACCTGAAGAGCAGGTGTGTGGTGGGTTCTACCTGAAGAAAAGGCATGAGGTGGAATCTACCTGAAGAGAAGGCATGAGGTGGATTCTACCTGAAGAGCAGGTGTGTGGTGGATTTTTACCTGAAGAAAAGGCATGAGGTGGTTTCTACCGGAAGAGAAGGCATGAGGTGGGCTCTACCTGAAGAGAAGGCATGAGGTGGATTCTACCTGAAGAGAAGGCATGTGGTGGATTCTACTTTCCGACAACAGCCATGGTGATGGTTCCTGCCCTATGTGCTCCTTCAAAACCTCCCTCTTCACCAAGAGCTAGAGTCTTCTCTTCACCCTCCTTGTACCTGGGTGTTTATGCAGATACCTCTGAAAATAAACTGTGGCAGAAGTGGCACTGTGTGACTCTGAGGCCACATCATGAAAGGCAATGTATTTTACTGGGTGCTCCTGTCTCTCCCTGTCTCTCTGGCTGTCTGTCAGGGAAGATGCCTTTGAAGCCCTGAGCCACCTCCTAAGGAATCCAGCCCCGCTGTGCTGCAGAGACCACATGGAGAGACCATTGACGGACAAAGAGCCCAGCTTGGGGATGTCCCTCACCCAGGCACCACCCATGCAAGCAAAGAAGCTTTTGAGATGACTTCCTCATAGTAATTGTCTGGCTCTAATTTCATGGACGACTCTGAGCCATAATGTCACAACGAAACTACTCCTGAATTTCTGACCACAGAAGCAGGGAGAGACAATAAGTGGTCATTGTTATTTTAAGCTACAAAGTTTTGGGGCACTTTGTCACCCAAGAATGGGTAACAAATACAAAGCAGATGCACACACTCCTCTCTGCTTTATGATTTGTCTGACTGGGGATATGAAACAATAAAAAAAAATTTATATTTATACATAGGTTTCCAACTCTGGTTTCTGGCACCAAGCTTTTAAAACCCTTGGAATTTTCTTATGCAATAGGGGAGTTAGGAACATCTTCCGTTGTAATATTTGGTCTTTGACTGTGGTTCCTGACACAGAGTTCCTATGACCGTTGTAATTTCCTGGGTGATATGAGCATCTTTTTTTCTAGTGAGGCAACTCTTGGTGGGCTTCTGGATGGAGGCTGGTCACCAGAAATACCAGTCCATGATTAGAAGCTTAGGACTTTCAGCCCCATCTCCCATTCTCCAGTGAGGGAAAGGAGCTGGAAATTGAGTTAGTAACCCATCATGTCCTCGTGATGCAGCCTCCACTAAAATCTCAAAACTATGGAGTTTGGAGAGATTATAGGTTGACAAAGACACAGGGGTACCTGGAAGACAGCACACTCAGAGGGGCATGGGAGCTCTGCACTCCTTTCCCACAAACCCTGCCTTGTGCCTTTCTTCCATCCGACTGTTCATCTGTATCCTTTCTTTGTCTAGTAAATTGGTTAATGTTAGCATTTCCCATGTTCTGTGAGCTGTCCTATCAAATTATCCAAGGAAGGGGTCATGGAGATCCCGATTTGTAGCTGGTTGGTCAGAATTATAGACCACAATCTGGTACTTGTTATTGGTGTCTGAAGTGGAAGCAGATTTTTAGGGCTGAGCCCTTAACCTGCGGGGTTTGAGGGAACTCTGGTTAGTGTCAGAGTTGAATTGAATTGTAGGATGCCCAGTGGGTGTCCACTGGAGAATTACTTGGTGTGGAGGAAAAACCTCCACCCCATGAGAAGTGATCTGTGCTAATATAGCAGGAGGAAACAGCCAGTTGTTTTGTTTTTTCTTACTATTCAGGGAAAGTCTATGAAGACTTCCATCTTTCTTTCTTTTGTTTTTGAGACAGAGTCTCGCTCTGTAGCCCAGGCTGGAGTGCAGTGTTGTGATCTCAGCTCACTGCAAACTTCGCCTCCCAGGTTCACGCCATTCTCCTGCCTCAGCCTCCTGAGTAGCTGGGACTACAGGCACCTGCCACCACGCCCGGCTAATATTTTGTATTTTTAGTAGAGACAGGGTTTCATCATGTTCGCCAGGATGGTCTTGATCTCCTGACCTCATGATCCGCCCGCCTCGGCCTCCCAAAGTGCTGGGATTACAGGCGTGAGCCACCGTGCCCGGCCAAGACTTCCATCTTTCAAGTGCCATCTTTCCCCAGCAACCATCAGATTCATGGAAGAAGATCATCTCCGCAAAATAAGTGCACGACTGGACAACAAAAGCTTAAGCAACATAAATACCCTGCATGGGGGTCCAAGGACAAACATGCACCTGAACAACCCACTGCTGGTGCATGAGGGAGGGCCACTGTCCAGGGCAAACTCACCCTCACCGTGGGGAGAGGTCAAAGAACCACATCCCCTGGGAGCCCACGTGAAGGCAAGGTCTCCAGGGGAGGATGAGGCACAGAGGTGGCTGGGGAGGCAGCACTGTCCTCACATGCTACCCTGGTTGTTCAGAAGCCACTGATGTGTCTTCTTTAGTTTTAAATTATGTAGTTTATTAATTTCTTTTTGTTTTCCTTCTTGTCCTCTCATTTAGCTCCTTGTTGATGCTTAGCAGAGAAAACATTTCAAAGATTAATGAGAAAACATCAGGTTGGTTTGCCTGTTACGGACAGTCACCATGAAGGGTTGTGGAGGAGGAAGGCTCAGTCGTGGTCAGAAATAGCCTGAGTTTTATTCATGTATTTTTACATCCAGCGTGGCTGTGGCACAACACTGAGCACCCTTGAAAAGAAAACTTGCTTCTCCTTCATTAAACCTCACACATATTTTGCAAATCAGTAACAAGAGTGGTTGTCCCCATTTTTTAGCTAAAAGTTGCGGAATAGGGAGTGACTCAGTGCCCCTGATTTGCCACAACACAATTCTCCACCACTGGAAAAGCAAGTCCTTGACGTGCACCTAAGATCACAGGGAACCCAGCAAACAATCGTCCGTTACCTGCTATTCCTTAGTACAGACACAAGGCTTGTGGAGGGTCAGTTAATATTGTAATTTACCCTTGCACTTAGTAGTGAAAAGGTCATGCCATGTGACATGCTCTGGGGTCCCCGAGAGAGATATGAAAATAAATTTCTATGATCTGCAGGCCCGGAAGAGACAGTAAATGGAAGGAGACACCTTCACAAAGCCCCGACCGACAGAGCCAGAGCACTCATGAAACAGCCGAGACGGAAGTGAAAGGGCTCAGTGCCCATGACAAAGAAGCTGCTATTCTATCTTTTGAATAGAATGGACCCAGTCATCTTAAGTGGTTTTGAACTGTCAAAAAATAAATAGAGGAAAGGATCAAGCACTCACTTTTGTGTCTTCCCCACTAATGAGACACCAATAAAATGAAAGCAAAATGATTACTAGAGACAGAGAAAGAGACTAAGAAAAGAAAAGAACAAAAGAGAAGAACAGGGGAATAAACTCATAATGGCAAAGAGAAAAAAAAGAGTTCATTGACAAATGAGAGATTTCAACAAATCCCAGGAAGCTTAAAAAGTGATAAAAACAGAATAAAACATTATAGCCAAAATTTCACTGAAAAGGGGTGGAGCCGAGGATAAGAAAAATAACCGCAATAATAATAATGATTGGAGGACGGTGATATTAGGTGACATGCACCGAGTGAGGATCAGGTGTCTAGCCCAGTGATCAACCCTCGACTCACATTCTCACATCGAGGCTCACAACACCCTGAGATCAGTGCCATCATCATTTCCATTTGTAGCTGAGGAGGCTGAGGCACCGAGAGGCTACGTGACTTGTCCAAGATCCTAAGGCTGGTAAGTGTGGAAGTCAGGATGGGTACCCAGGAGACCTGGCTTCGAATTTCACACCATGCCCTGGAAAGGGAAGATAAATTGTTATGCACAGAACCTAAGAGAAGCTCTATACTCATAGATGGCAGATAGTGGGTAGAGGTGGAAGAGGAGCCAAAAACAGGGTGGGAGGATGGAGGTACGGAAAGTCTATTTTGGTGAACACAGAGCTCCAACATCTCAGACTTTTCTCCAGGAAAAATACATCGATTATGTGGGTGGAAGGAAGGAAGGATGGATGGACGGACAGGAAAATGGTTAGATGGACAAATGGATGGATAGACAAATGTAGTAACCCTTTTCCCAAAAGCCAGCCACCTACTCATTGACACTTAGGTAAGTCCTGTCCAGCAACAGTCCTCCCCTACATACCCAAGACTCTCCAGGGGTTCCATATTCAGGAGTTAGCTCTCCAGGCACAACAGCAGAGGAAACCTACACCCAATTTCTAGATATATTAACCCGCCCAGCCATTCTTAAAATGATTAGACTGCAGGATCAGGCAGCATGTGAAGAAAACCATCCGAATGAAGGAAATGGGCCAGATAAGAGAAACTGATAATTCAACAGACCTTTCAGAGAGGTGTGGGGGATGTGGTATCTCAGGAAATATCAAAACAAGACAAAAGACCCTTGATGAGATTTAACACATTACTGCATCCATCAAACATATCGTGGCTGGCTCCTTCCCTTCCTTCAGATCCACATTCCAAAGTCACCGTATCAGCAAGGCCTTTCCTGTCTGCACTTTATAAAATAACAACCCTTCCCCAATCTCCCCTGTCAGTCCTGCCGTTCCCAAGCCACCTCACCTGCATCTTGTCCCCATAGAAGTCAGCACTACATGGTGACATACTAAGCATTGACTTACTTGTTCATTTGCTATGGGTCAGCCTACAGAAGACATCTCAGCTCCACGAGGACAGTGGATTTGCTCCCTATTAGAGCTCTAGGGCTTAAAACAGTGTCTGACATATAGTAGGTTATAAGTCAGTAAGTGCAAAACTAATGATTTGTTTTTTAAAAAAGGAATAGTTTGCAAGGAAAAGAGAACAGAGACTAAGAACTCTTGGAAGTAAAACATATGCTTTCCTAAATTAAATAATTTCATAGGCCTGGCACAGTGCCTCATGCCTGTAATCCCAGCACTTTGGGAGGCCGAGGTGGGTGGATCGCCTGAGGTGAGGAGTTCAAGACCAGCCTAGCCAAGATGGTGAAACCCTGTCTCTACTAAAAATACAAAAATTAGCCGGGCATGGTGGTGCATGCCTGTAATCCCAGCTACTCCAGAGATTGAGGCAGGAGAATCTCTTGAACCTGGGGGACAGAGGTTGCAGTGAGCCGAGATCGCACCATTTCACTCCAGCCTCAGTGAAAGAGCGAAGCTCCATGTCATGAGGGAAAAAAAAAAAAAAAAAGAATTTAATAGAAGGTTGGGAAATTTCCCAGAACAAGGAGCAAAAAGATAAACAGAGAAGTACAAGAGACATCAAGGGCATCAACATTCAACTGATTCCAGAAAAAGAAAAACATGCAAAACCAAGAGGCAATAACTCAAAGAAAAATGGCCAGCTCTGTTGCACAACTAAGAACTCATCTTCCGGGCTGGCTGGCTCCTGCTCACCCCTTCAGATCCATTCTCTACCCTTCTCCACTCCACTCAATGCCCCAGGAGGCAGGTTCACATGGACCTCGGCTCTTTGCCCTCTGGCTTCCAGCTGGGCTTAGCCAATGGGCAGCAGCTGCTACAGAAGGGGAGGGGATGGAGATCAGGGTTCTTCCCACAGTCGCTCCCTGCAGGCTTGCAGCTGGCAGGCTGAGCCCCTCTCCAAGCTTCCTCAGAGTGGCTTCTCTATGGTCTGAGGATGTTAATGGAACTGGGTTATCTAAGTACCCCAAGGTCTTACACTATCCTCTCTGGTCTCCCACTTCCGCCCACACTTTGCAAATTTAAAAATATCTTTCAACATGAAGCTTTGAGATACATATAGATTTTTAAATCTATATATATTTTAAATCCATATAGATTTTTTAAAAGATTTAAATATACACAATAAAAATTATGTTAAAAATGTGAATCATACGAATGTTAAAAAAGTCAATACTCAAGGATAATCATCAAAGATTTCTTATCATACCACAACTGTGGAGTTGATCCAAATGATTACCATCAGTGTGGCGGTGTTAAGAATATGCATATAACAATATGCCATACGAATGTTAACATAAATAAATTATTGACAAGTTATCCTATGTTGAGTAGACATCTGTTTTCTGCTGAGACCATAACTGATAAATCAAAAGCCTAAAGGAATCTACTAAGCAGCATAAAAACGTATGAATAAAAAATAGTTCATTTAAGATATCTTGTACAATTTTAGCACACCAAGAATCCAGAGAGTCTAACAGCTGCTAGAGAAAGGGAGCAGATTTCCTATAAAGCATACTAATGAGACCAGCATCAGACTTCTCAGCAACAACTCCTGATATTTTCCTTTGAGTCTAGAAGTCTAAATCCAATCAACTTACCAACTCAGCTTCAAGGAAAATAAATATAGACTCAGAAATGCAAAAACTCAAAAAGTGTCTATGCTTTTTCTTAGAAAGTTATTTGAGGATTTACTCCAGTCGAAGAAGGATAATATCAGGAAAGAGAAAGATAGCAAATTCAAGAAGAATGACTTTAATCTCATAAGGAAACTGCAGAAGAAAAGTGCTACAGTGAATCTAGAAAGCTGCCCATCTAAACTAGAAGTGCAGTGATTGTACTCACAGTAGGTCTTCAAGAAAAACAGAGTGAATGACATCAGAGACACAGTGTAAAAGTGACATTCTCTTTAGACAATAATAAAAAAGATAACTAGAAAATATATAAAAATAAAGAACCTGTGCAAGAAAATCAAGCTCATAATGGGAAGCAAATAAAAATGCAACGCAATTATGAGGAACTGAATAAGATAAAAAATAAAATTGTTTCCATTGATGCTAGAAACATTCTCCGTCTAGTAACCAGGGTCATGCCAGGGTCATGACCCAGGACCTGTAAAGAAGGAAATATAAGATTAACATAATACCTGATTCCACAGGGTATGAGCTTTCAAAGTCATAATAGTGTATGTTCTGTGAAGATTTTCTACTTCTTGTATTAACTGATAAAAATAAAAAAGTAATTTCAAAGTAGACTGTAAATCTTATCAGCCTTGACAATGTGAAAATAAAGAACCAATAAAAACTGGGAGAAGAGAGAAGATTAGGCACAATATTATAGAAATTGGACATCAAGAGATGCTTTTAAAAGTTAATAAATTCGGCTTTTAAAATTTTTTTTAGGGCACTGAAACTATTCTGTGTAAGACTATAATGGTGCAACATGCTATTATGCATTTGAAAAAAGACGTAGAATGTATAACACAAAGAGTGAACTATAAGGCAAATTTAGACTTTGATAATAATATATCAATATTGGCTTACTGATTGTAACACATGTACCAAGGCAAGATGTTCATCACAGGGAAAACAGTGGGCATGGGAAGGGAGTACAAGGGAATTCAGCACTTTCTGCTCAGTTTTTCTGTGCCTAAAATTGCTCTAAAAATAACGTCTATGTAATTATCAATGTGGACTTTGAGAAATGTCACATTTTGACCAGCATTTTGAAAAGAATTTGGATGTATTCCCTAAGTAACTCACGTACAGGTCACGGGTCAAATCACACAATAAGATTTCTCATGAAAAACCAGCCTCCCGTGGACCCTTCTGACAGGCAATTCTGGTTCCTGGAGCACTCACCTTCGTTCTCCTAAGCTACCCCTCTCGCTCTAAATGAAAGTCTTAACGTCGCTATTGTTTGACTTAGTAACTTCAGAAACAACTTACTGACTCCCTTCTACAAAAAATGAACTTTTGGTTCCCTCATTCCCCTTTACTCAGCTCAATTTTGAATTGTTTTATATTACTTTTTAAATCGCTATATACTACTTTTGGTTCTCAACTATCTTTTTGTGTGTGTGTGTGTTTTTTTAATTAAACAGACTCCAGGCTCTCCTGTTTCAGCCTCTCAGCATCTTCCTCTCCCAGATCCTCTTTCCTCCACACCCAACTCTGGCTCCCCACACAGTCATCCTTCAGGTTGGGCCAGTTTTCTAGGTTTCCCTGAACGTAGCATGCACATTGCCACTTCCTTCAGTGCCCCCAGGAGGAAACATCCTCACTCCTGTCCTTCCCCTTTCCAGGTCCCTGAACATCTGGGGCCCACACAGGTGCTGGAGCAGGTGATTCCTCAAACCTCAGGTGCCCGAGAGGCCTCTCACTCCCTGTTCAGTGAAGATGAGTTTCACCTACTGTAGCTAGTCAATGAAGACTTAACTAGTAGAGCAAACACATTAGAAAAGATTAAATCTTTCATTTTTATGTTGGCCAAGGGTGTCTTTTATGCCATATTTATGTTTAAGCTTAATCCTATGTTAATTTATTAAGTAAATGTGTAGTTTCTGTTTTACTTACTGGTTTCGCCCCTGATTTCTGTGATTTTTACAGCCATACTTTGATGTTATTTAGATGTTATTAAATAAACTGAAGTTCCTACAATTTCTTTAAGTATTTTTAGATGGCGAGCTGAGAAAGCAAGCGGTATCTAAGAGGAGAAGAAATGGAAGGGAAAAGAGAGGCAAGCCAATGTGGAGAACGTGGCTTGGTTTGGGTATTGTATTGGAAGCAGACAAGTGTTGTGCAAGAAAGGTTGCATAGTGACTCTGAAGATGCCAGATGTCAGCCTCCTAATTTTCCCCATTTGTGGAAGCTGAAGGATTCTGAGGGGTTCCCAGTACTTCTTCTTCTTTTTTTTTAGACAGAGTCTCACTCTGTCACCCAGGCTGGAGTGCGGTGGTGCAATCTTGGCTCACTGCAGCCTCCGCCTCCTGGGTTCAAGCGATTCTCGTGCCTCAGCCTCCCGAGTAGCTGGGACTACAAGTGCATGCCACCACATCCAGCTAATTTTTGTATTTTCAGTAGAGAAAAGGTTTTACCATGTTGGCCAGGCTGGTCTCAAACACCTGACCTTAAGTGATCCACCCTCATCAGCCCCCCAAAATGGTTGGATTACTGGCGTAAGCCACTGCACCCAGCCTCCAGTTGTACTGCTGACAGCAAGAATGTTGACAACTATCAGTCCCTCCGAGGTTGTCTCATGCACAGCTCCGAGAGGGTGAGGCATGGTCCCAACAGTTCACACACCATTGCCTCCAGTGCTTTTAATCAGTGCTAAGAAGCTTCCTGCAAAATTGGCACTAATTACACATCCTGAAGAAACAGGTATTTGGTTTAATGCAGGCCTGAACCAGTGCAGCTATAAGGAATTGTTGCCTCCTGCTCAGAGAGAACACCTGTCTGTCTTCATGGTCAAGCAAAGCTGGGGTCATGAAGGATCTAACACAGGAGGCAGTTGATGCAGGGAGGGCTGCAGCCAACTGTGAGATGCAAAGGGGTAAACCGCCAACTGCAATGCTGCATCACGGGGCTGTTCTCACAACCCCTCACTCCTGTCCCCCTCGGCCCTTCTCCAAATAGGTCCAGCTTCTCCCCAGACACCAGAACCAAATCCAGTACATAAGAGAGCCAGCACCCCTATGGGAGCGTCTTCCTGCTGATGCAGCTCCTGTCACTGTCTCTGCTGGTTCCATCTCACCTTGACCCTCTGTTACTGGAAAGGGGTCCAGATCGAGACCTTAAAAGAGGGTTCTTGCATCTCATGTGAGAAAGAATTCACAGCAATTCCACAGGGTAAAGTGAAAGCAACATTATTAGCAAGAGGAGTAAAGTGAAAGCAAGTTTATAAGCAAGAGAAGTTAAGAAGCAAAAGAATGGCTACTTCATAGATAGAACAGGTCATTCTCAAAAGCAAGAGGAGGAATGAGTCCAACTTAGGTACAATGTTTGTTTAGATGTAACATAACTGATATGGTTTGGCTCTCTGTGCCCACCCAAATCTCATGTTGCATTGTAATCTCCAATGTTTGGGGAGGGACCTAGTGGGAGGTGATTGGACAACAGGAGTTGATTTCTCCTTTACTGTTCTGGTGATAGTGAGTGAGTTCTCTGAAATCTGGTTGTTTAAAAGTGTGGGCACTTCCCCCTTCACTCTCTCTCCTGCTCCGCTGTAGTAAGATATGCCTGCTTCCCCTTTACCTTCCACCATGATTGTAAGTTTCCCAAGGCCTCCCAGCCATGACTCCTGTACAGTCTGAGAAACTGTGAGTCAATTAAACCACTTTTCTTCATAAATGACCCAGTCTCAGATAGTTATTTATAGCAGTGTGAGAATGGACTGATGCAATAACAAAACAAAACAGCACGGGGAGGTGTGCTGTACGGCAAGGGCTCATGACAAACGATTGTTAATCTTTTTGTAACTAGTGTCTTCCACAAGAATCTCTATCATTATTTTTAAAACAGAATTTATTCTTAAATTAAGAATGACTTTACCCCTAAGATATCAGGACATCAGACCATTTCCTGAGTCTGTGAAGTCCTGGGTCTGTTCAGCAAACATTATTATCCTGTTTCTTTAACCATAAACATCCTGTGACTAGTAATGCCTAGCCTCCTAGGAATGCAGCCCAGGAGGTCTCAGCCTCATTTTACCCAGCGCTTATTTAAGATGGGGGTCACTGTGGTTCAAATGCCTTTGACATCTCAGCTCCAGATGCTGTTTTACCTTTTTTTACCCCTTCACCTCATGTCCCAGATACTTACTTCCTGGTTCTTATGTCAGTGGCCCAAACACCTGCGGACTTTGCTTCACAGATGCCCTACATCACCCTACACCATGCGCTTGGAAGCTCTTGGCTCCCCCTTTCCCTCCCTGGAGGCATCCTAGGGGCCAGTAGGATAATGAGGCTCCACCTAGCGCTATTCTGCAGATGCAGCACCAGGAGCACCAAATGGGAGGCAGGGCTGCTAACTTGACTTGGAACCTTGCAAGTTATCGTTCCACATCACCAAAAGTGGGACCAACAGAGGCATCCTTTAACCTATTTCCCATTTCAATCTCATGCCCCAGTTGATCTTATTGGCCATTGTCCGATTGATTAATTATTCAAGGGACTGAGTCTGACTGCGTGCTTACTGAGGACAGAGGACAAACTCCTCACTGGGAATTTCAATATCCCTTAAAATGGGACCCTTGTAAAAGACTGGTTACATCATGTTATGAACTGAATTAGGGCCCCTTCGCCAATGTTGATTTTGAACCCCCAACACATAGCACCTCAAAATGTAACTGTATTTGGAGATAGGGTCTTCAAAGAGGTCATTGCATTAACACAAGGCTCTTAGGGTGGGCCCTAGTCCAATGGGACTGGCGCTGTAATACCAGGACATTAAGACACACAGAAAATGCACCAGGGGTGCCCAGCAGGGGAAAGCCCGCAGGTAGAGGCAGCAAGAGGATGGCAGTCTGCAAGCCAGCGAGAAGCCCTGCAGGAAGCCAACCCTGCTGACCCCTAGATCGCGGACTCCAGCCTCCAACGCTGTTTGAGTAAATACGTTTCTGTTGTCTAAGTCACCAGATGGTGGCATTTTGTTATAGCAGCCCTAGAAACCAACACACATCATTCCACCCACACACCAGCAAACCAGGCTGCCCATCATTTCCGGGAGACGCTCAGGCTTCCCTGCTTTTCTTACCCTTTCTCAAACCATTCCTTTACTTTTGAAGTGCCCTCCTTTCCACTGCCCTAGTAACGCTGCCTGGGAGAGCCCTAGAGTCCCCAAGCCCACCATGTCCTCATGTTCTCTGATGACATTGTGGGGTACACTCACTCCCCTGCAGACTGCCCACATGACCTGGGAGAACCTCCCACAGACGCAGCCCTGGAGCAAATGTATTTTATTCATTCGTTCACATAACTGGCTTTCATGGAGCCAGAACCTCAGGCTCTGTTCTGCGTCTTGGATGACAGTCACCAGTTCACTTGGTTTATGCCCCTTACTCTATGCCACAGAGAGCCTTATCTCACACTCCTTTCTACAGTGCCCTGCAGCCTTGGGCACTGTGTTTTGCCCTTGCCAGCATGCGTGTAGGAGACAGCCGTCATTCTGATTGTCCAGGCCCCCTTCTAACCAAGAGCAGCTTTCCCCTTAGGGGCTCCTCCTCCTCCCACACTATAGGCTTTCATAGGAGTGGCCTTAGTCTAGTTCATGGGGGCTGCACCCCTGTTCCCAGCACCAATAAGCTACCACTCTGGGCTTCCTGATTCAGGACTAGGGTGGCACCAGGCTGAATCCTCTCAG
>NW_012109696.1:1328086-1349150 GCF_000951045.1 Mandrillus leucophaeus | reverse complement strand
TTATGGATGATCCAAAGGTCATTTTTCAGTTGCTGAGGCTCGGAACTCCCAGTGGAAAGAGTAGTGTCCACGAGAACACATTTCCTTGTCAGTCAATCTGGAAGAGGCTTCCTTTCCAACTCCCCACGTTGTAAAGAGTGGGTAAGGTTAATGGGTTCACATCTGAAAAGTGGCTCGGAGCCCAGTGATGAAACGCAGTAAATAAATATATGTTGTTCTTCATGTTATGAATTGTTTAGAGGAAAGATAGATTCAGGAAACAAGCTTTCATCCCTCCCTTAAGATTTTGAACGGTTTCACTAAAGCCACCCATGGGTGGGGAGACTGTAGGAACAAGGATGTGAGGAAGGCGGATTGGGGCAATCTCCACTGATGCAGTGGATGGAACAGTGGGCTGCCACTCCTGCCTCTGGCCAGACGCCAGGCCACTGAGAGCAAAGAGCAAGGATTAATTCCTATGCACGTGTTACAGCCACACATAAAATTTGGCCCGGTAACCACAGACCAGTGCCAAAATCTGTTTAGTTCATTTAAATTTTTGTATTTATTTTAATTAAGCACTAGCAGAATGCCATTTGCAGTGGCATATTGAATACCTTTGTAATTAACAATACCGAGCCAGAGAGATAGGCTTCCTCCGCATTCTTTTAATTAACTGAAACAGTTCAAGGACAGAATCAGCAATGATTTCTTTCTGGATGCAGAATATGGGGGCTAGGAAATATGCCCTTCATTAGAAAAAGGTGTAATTTTTCAAAATTCTAAAATCTATCAGAATGTATTTCCATTTTTATAAACATTATCAGAAGGAAGAAAGCTTAACAAATGTAATGCATTCAGTATTTTGAGTTATAACAGAAACTTTAAGCAGTGGAGAAGTAAGGCAGAATTTCTGATATGCTGGAATGGAATGAATAATAGTAATGATTCCACCCACTATGAGTCACACGGGTCCTGGCTGCCACTTGAAATCCAAAATTCCGGTCCCAACTTTATCCTCGAGGCTTCCTATAAGTAGACAGGATGCATTTTATAATCCCCAGCCCTCTTGCCCTCTTTCCTTTGTGTTGCCATTGTTCCTTTTTCTTTAACACCTCCTAAAACCTTCCAACATTTGAAGTGTTTAAGGGAAATACGTTTTTTTCTCTTGATCTGTTGAACTGGAATTAATCTCCCTACATATGTTAGATGCTGTTTCTGCTTCTGTTTGAAGGAGCAGGCATTCTTCTTCTGGGTGAAAATCAGCTCTCGTGGAAATCGATGTGGGTGAAAATCAGCTCTCATGGAAATCGATGTGACTGAAGGGGAGATTCAAGGGCAGGAAAGCAAAAGGAAGACTCAGCTCCAAGGAAGGGTCTTGCTGGGGGGCCGGTGAGGGGGCTCAACTTCAGGCCCATTCTAGGCTTATCCTGGAGTCCAGAGTGAGGATCAATCAATTTGGAGTGCTAACGCTACTTCTCCACTGGGTTGGAAACATTAGCACGTCTTCAGCACCACCGGTGGGTGTGCGGCAGTGAGGAGCACACTTGTGCAACTGTTCCTGTTGCACCAGGAACAGCAATGGCCCCTGCCTTTCCCTCAGAGAGTAGAACCCACTCACCAGCCCCTATCCACCCTAGCCCACCCCAGTGCCACCACATCACCATTTCTCACTGAAAGATGGCAGATACAACATCATTGAATATCCTCAGCTGCTACTGCACACAAAGAAACCAACCCGTTCTTTTGCCAAATGCATCCTCCCTTTAAAAACCAGAGAAGTACACTCTTGCTCTTGCTTACTGCAAGAGGAGCCATCCCGAGCATGTAGGAGTGTGGGGTGTTGTGATTCATGCTGTCTGTGCTACATATAAACTCCTGAGATTCAGCAAAATTTCTTTTTTCATTTGCTGAGTTCAACAACCTGGTCTCTTTCTCCCTCTTCCGAGCCACGACTCCGAACAGAATTTTCACAGATGCGAACTGCCAAGTGAAATCCCTTCAATATTAAATTCCACAACCATCATAAAAAGGGGAATCATTTGCTGCTCTAAGGAAATGAGATATATTTTAAATTGAATACCCTCATGAATATGCTAACAAGTCCTGAGCAGTTTAATAATAATAACAGACCTTGTCTTCATGTAGCCTCTTTCCCCAGTGAAGACTGACAGCACTTACTGGGGGCGTGGGGAGCTTGGAAGAACACAATTACTCTATTTTATAAGTGAGACCAGGAAAACCATCTCTCCCTGCAAACCAAGCTGCAGGCACCTCCAATCTGTTCATTCTTCCCTCAAAATAACAGGACCTAGGAATCCTTTCACTCTTTGGCAAGCTCTTCCATGGGGCTCTTCCTTGGACCTTGATAGTTTGACTGTGTCCCCACCCAAATCTCATCTTGAATTGTAACTCCCACAATTTCCACTTG
Source organism: Mandrillus leucophaeus (assembly GCF_000951045.1). NCBI lineage: Eukaryota > Metazoa > Chordata > Mammalia > Primates > Cercopithecidae > Mandrillus > Mandrillus leucophaeus. The sequence goes on along the minus strand of NW_012109696.1, from coordinate 1,346,740 downwards.
TCATGAGAGGAACCTAGTAGGAAGTAACTGAATCATGGGGGCAGGTCTTTCTCATGCTGTTCTCATGATAGTGAATAAGTCTCATGAGATCTGATGGTTTTATAAGGGGGAGTTTCCCTGCACAAGCTCCCTCTTTGCCTACTGCCATCCATGTAAGATGTGACTTGCTCCACCTTGCTTTTCACCATGATTGTGAGGCCTTCCCAGCCATGTGGAACAGTAAGTCCATTAAACCTCTTCCTTTTGCAAATTGCCCAGTCTTGGGTATGTCTTTATCTGCAGCATGAAAATGGACTAATGCAGACTTTATCCCTATTATAACAGCTCTGGGAGCAGCCCGTGTGCCAGGATCACCTCCGGTGTGAAGATGGCAGAGAAGAGGCACTCATCCCCTTCCCTTGCCAAAGATGGGACTGGGTCTCGTCTCAGCTCAGAAGCCAGGGAAGAGGTTCCTCTGGATGGCTCCCAGGGCAGACATCTCCGGCCACCTCCTGGTGGCCAACTGTGTTGGCTTCTGTTGGAAGGAGCAGGCATCCTTCTCCTGGGTGAAAATCAGCTCTCATGGAAATCGATGTGGCTGAAGGGGAGATACGAGGGCAGGAAAGCAAAAGGAAGACTCAACTCCAAGGAAGGGGCTTGCTGGGGGCCTGGTGAAGGGGCTCAACTTCAGGCCCATTCTAGGCTTTTCCTGAGTAGCCTCCCCATGTGACCTTATAGCAGCGAGGCCCCACACTGGAGGCTGGAGACCAGAAACAGACCCCCAAGGGATGGCTCCACAGGGCCCTCGAAGTTCCCAGGAACCACCCTTGATTGTATTCCAGGATCTGGGGTACAGTGTCTCTTAAATAGAAAGGTGTGCACAATAAATGAATGAGTGAATGAATACACATCTGTCTGGTTGGATGCTCTGGAAGCTTCTTTGTAGCAAATTTTCTCATTGAGGCTCAAGCAAGTCCTCAGCTTCTGTTTGCATCTTGTGGAGGCAACTCCTTTATCCAGTAAAGACTGACAGCACTCTGTCACCCCCACTGGGAAAACCCAGCTGACCCTGGCTGGCTCCAGCATGTGCAAGTTGTTGGACTTCCGCTCTGTGAACTACATCCAACCTCCTTCCAAAGGAGGGGTGCTCCCGCCTCTGTCTTGGCCTGAGAGGAAGGTCCAGTCTCTTTCCTTAGCATCTTTGGGCTGGTAGAAACCCTGCAGCTCCAAGAGAGGAGGCAGCATTCTCAAACAAGCCCCCAGTAAATTCCTGCGGTGGTAATTTGGCAGCAGATCAATTTATTTTTCATTTCAGGAAAAGAAAAGAAAACCAACTGAAAAATGCAACGGTGGTCTGGCCTGTAAGTTTGTTTGTCAGATCTTTCAATGGGTACAGTTTGTAAAGGATCATGGGGAGATCATGTAACATAGAGCTAGAGGGAGCAAAAGAGAGAGAGAGATGATTGCAGCCATGCTCACGGAGCCATCCAAGTCCTGCTGTCTTGCCACTGCAGAGATGATGCCGGGCCAGTCTCTGACATCTGATGGTGGAAAGACAGAGGGTGCAGAACTGAGAAACACTGTCCAAGGGGGCAGAAAGGCAGAGGGGTGTGGACCCACCTCCCACCTCCCGGACAACGCAATGGCCCTGGTGTCTTCAAGGTAGCCCACTTATCCCAGCCCTCTCAGTTCCAGGGACTAGCCTGTGAGATAAAAGCCCACAAATGCAGAGCCTGGCTCCCTGACGCCCAGAGGCACCGGCACTGGGAGTGTTTCTGACAAGGCCAGCCTCTCTGGCACTCACTCCTGGCTTGACCCTGGAAGCCATGCCACTGGCCCTTTGTGTGAGGTGAGACAGGCCCATTCCAGCACAGCCTGAGAGGGTGCATGCACCTTCTCTCTTTCCTTTCACCAGGCTCTAATTAGGAGCTGAGCCCACCGTGGCCAATAATGGACATAGATGAATGGCTTTCCCTGGGCCAGGAGATTGTGCCAGGCATCTGGTGGGCCTGGCAGATGCAGGCGCCCTCACAATGCCCCATGTCAGACCATTCAGGCCCAGAAGGCAGCCTGGGTGATTAATGAGGTGTGCACCTCCCCCCTGCGCACACTGCAGCCCCATTTGGTGCACCTCATTAGGTCTGCTTTGGGTTGGCCATTAGCACACAAGCATGGGCGTGCTGGGGTCACTGGGATGACAGGCAGAAAGCAAACAAGAACCAGCACCCAGGTGCACTAAAGAGGCTGACCACATGGGGGCTTTGGAGACTGGACATCTGTTTGGAATCAAGGTTAAGAGGTAACATTTGCAAAACCAAGAAGCAGGCAGCCTTTGTTTAAGTACTTAAAAAGTAAAATAAAATCATTCATACTTTACATTTCATCCAAACGTCCACTTCTAAAGTTTTGCATTTTAAGGGATAAAATCTAATTAGGAGGACCAGATAATCATTTCCAAGGGGCAGTTCCCACTGTAGCATTTTGGGGCTGTGGTGGGCTCCAACAAGGCCCCAGCTCTCAGGGACTTCGAGACTCTGGTTTCCGTCAAGCTATCTCTCAGTTCCCTCTTTCTGCTTAACCTACTTGCCTGCTCAGAGGATCTAGAAAGCATTTTGACCTTGGACAGCAGAGCACCAGGGCCACTTGCGGAGTCACCTGTGTAATGTTTCTGGGTTCTGCCTTGTCCATCTGTGAAAAGCAGATAACGATGCCTCCTACCTACTTGCTGGCAGGCATGGTGAGCAGGTTAATGAGCTGCTTGTCCAGCTCACGGGAGTGTCCGTGTAACATGCTGCTCCCAAGCTCTGGGTGCAAAAGCTTTCTTTTGTTAGAAAAACCTGCTGAGGTCTCTATACGGGGAGAGATTCCATCCAACTCATGTTTTCTGGTCTTGAAAAAAATCACAGGTTTTTAAAAAATATCTCCTGGTTTTAGGGGGTTTTCATTCCATCACAATTTGGTGACAGACATTGCAAAGACATCTCTTATTAACTATATTTTTTAACAAACAAACCTCCCTGATTTTGTTAAACAGCCACCAGCCAAGTGTGCATTTTTCACTGTTGCTATCAATAGCCACTCATCATGTTCTCATTGTTTTACACAAAAGCAGAGTTTGCTTCAGTATTAATATTGACAAAGAAAGGATTTTTTTCTTCTATTTCATCTCCTTTGCATGAAAACATTTATGTAAATGCATGACTCAACTGTAAGCAATTGGGGTTACCAACTTAAATTCCACAGCCCAGATCTGAGCTTTTTTAAACACTGGATCTTCTCAGATCCCACCATGGCTTACGTGATCACAATCCCTGCAGGCACAAGGGGCAGTATTGGCTTCTGCTCCTCCCAAGGTTCTAGGAGCCTGAGACATGCAAACGTGGACAGAGTCCCTCTGTACATCCTGCAAGCAGTTTGCTTTGTGCCAAAGGAGGCATCCAATGTACTGTTAGCAGGTAGGCTGGCTCCAGGTCAGCACATCTGAGAGACTGGGGAGACCCCACGGTGGGTTTGTAGCCTGCTCCTGGGGAGAGGCCAGCAGCGTTCAGTGCAATGAACAGGAGCTCCAGGGAGATCCTTGAGTCCTCACATCTTTCAGGAGAAGCAGAGGTTGTGACAGAACCCGTTTGTGCTATTTGGGTTGAGTTTGGGGCATAGTAAACTCCAAGCTCATTGAGAGCAGGAGAAGGGGCCTTTTATATACAGTGATTCCAAATTGGCAAAACAATAAGGAAATTAAATTCAGGTAAAGTTTGATTGTACTTCATTTGCACTTCAGAGGAGGCTCACAAAGTTTCTCCCCATATGTCTCTCCTGTTATCTACAACGGCCTGTCAAGAGGCCATTGCTGGAAACAGATAAAAGAACAAACCCTTATATCCAGGGAGCTCTACTAACACCTCAACTCAGGAAAGGGGTAAAGTGAAAATGGACTAGTACAGACTTTATCCCAATTATCACAGCTCCAGAGCAGCACATGCGTCTGCCAGGATCACCTCAGGTGTGAGGATGGTGGAGATGAGGCAATCATCCCCTTCCCTTGCTAAAGATGGGACTGGGTCTCATCTCAGCTCAGAAACGAGAGCAGAGGTAAGATATGCCAGAAGGTAAGGTATGCCAGGAGCCACCAACTCAAAAGTATAACTAGGATTTTTTTCCTTCCCAAGTCTGAACGGTGACCTGAATTTTTGTTTTGATTTGGCTTTTTGTTTTTAACCTTTTGTGTTAAATTGCTTTCAAAAATAGCAATCTTTATTTCCTTCTATGTATGTATCCCCCTTTTGCAATATGATTTTTCACCTTCTTTCCTCAAAACGTAGAATTTATTTCCCACACTTTGACTGCCCTTATGTGACTTGCTTTGGCCAGTGCAGTGTGGCAGAAGTGATGGGTGCCAATCCAAGCCTAGTACCATATTCCCTTGGGTCCCTGCCCAGACACTGTATATGAGCCTGCAGTTACCTGGTAGAGTATGAGGTCGTGCAGAACAGAGCATGTCAGGCGAGGCCATCCCAGACTGGGCAGTTCCCAGCCAATCCACATGGATGATCCCAGTCAAGATCAGCTAAGCCCTGCCCAGACCAGAGGAACTGCCACGAGAGGCCAGGTGAGCTGACTGGGGTCCCCACGTAGTAGGCAACATGAGCAGGTGTTTGAACTCAAGCTACCCTGATTCCACAGCCTAAGGTCTCTCCAGGCACTCCCTGTTTTAGAAACCCGGACCTTGATTCTGCCAACTAGAAGGGGAACTAGAGCTTGTACTATATTCCAAAGACAGTTATGTTTCTGAGCCATCTTAGTTCCTGGAATTTCAAATAAAGATGCTGGCTAGGGAACCCTTTTTTGAATATTTTTCTTCAGATCTCCATCTTTCTGTCTCTCTCTCTCTCTTTCTCTATCTATCTATCTCCATCTCTCTCTCTCTCTCGGTCTATGAATGATATTTTGGTTTGTGAATTATTTCAGTCCTGATGAGATCACATTATCTATATTTCCACTGCCAAAGTGATTTCCCAAATTATGTGGGGACAATGCTAGCTTCAGATGGGGCAACAAAGTAGTGACCTCCTGTGTTACAGAAAATATACTTTAGTTATTATTTCAGCAAAAGGAGAAATTTTCACCTTAGTAAATTAAAGCTAGAAGTTAGTGGATTTCTCCACAGAGAGGGCTTTTGGGACCACCAGAACCCAAGAGCTCTTGTTCCAAGATCACACGTGCAGTGTCTGTGGTGTGCTGAGAGCCTGGACCCCCTCTCTGCTCTCCAGGATTTCCCCATTCTCCTATAGGCAAGACCCTCATGGAGCTACAATGCTGGGGGTCTCCAGAGCAGAACAGCTTGCTTGTGCTGGGGTGTCCCTGCCAACTGTGACCCCCACTGGGTCTCTTCTAAGCTGAAATCATCTGAAATGGCTCCAGCACACACGGATGGGGAAGGATGTTATGACATTGGAGGGAGTCCAGAGAAGTACAAGCACGTTGGAAATACGGTCTTGCCAGAGGCTCCACAATGGAGCTTTGACTGGGATAGTAAAATTAAACATCCACCAAACTCTGAACAGTTCAGAAAACACGTTCTCAAAAAAGTTCTGTTTGGTAGGGTGCCGTGGCTCATGCCTGTAATCCCAGCACTTTGGGAGGCCAAAAAGTGTGGCTTGCTTGAGCAAAAGTTCAAGACCAGTGTGAGCGATATGACAAAACCCCATCTGTACCAAAAAAAAAAAAAAAAAACACAGAAATTAGCCAGGTGTGGTGGTGCACACCCATAGTCCCAGCTACTAGGGAGGCTGAGGTGGGAGGATGGTTTGAGCCTGCAAGGTTGAGGCTGCAGTGAGCAGTGATTGACACTGCTCTCCATCCTGCATGACAGCAAGACCCTGTCTCGGGAAGGGGGAGGGGAAGGTTCTTTTTGATTCTCTAGGCAACCCTAAATATAGGTGTGATTAAAATTACTCCTCTTTTACAGAAAAGGAAGCTGCATCTTAGGTAGCTCAAGCAACTTTGTCATAGCAAGAAGGGAGCAGAACCTGGGCCTACACTTCCTCTGCCTGCAAACACACCATCTGTTCTCATTTTCCATCGAGCTCATTTTCTGTTGACACGTTCTGGAATCAAACTGCCCCAAGACAAAAAGTAAAGAATGGTTAGTGTTCTGAATATGAGGAGGACAGCTCACCGGCAGAAGTTGAGGAGAAAGATGTTGGCAGGGGCTGGACACACGATGATTGAGAGATGGTAGAGGGCTCCTGAATTGAAACACTGGAGGGCTGCAAGCCCCTTTTCCAGCAGCACAGTAACATGCTACATGTGACAAAGTCCCTTGGTAAGAGGGAGCTGCTTTCATTCATCAGTAGGGCCACAGGAATCTTAACAGCACTGTTCCCGCAGCAGGCTGCTTGTTACCTACACCACTCGGTATCCACTTGCCATCAGGAGTTTTAAAGCATCAGCTCTCTCTGCTCCATTCTTCACTATTTAATAACATAGTGTCTTCTTATGGAATCAACCCAAATGCCCATCAATGATAGACTGGATAGAGAAAATGTGGTACATATACACCATGGAATACAATGTAGCCAAGAAAAGGAAAGAGATCATGTCCTTTGCAGGGACATTGATGGAGCTGGAAGCCGTTATCCTCAACAAACTAATACAGGAACAGAAAACTGAACACTGAAGGCTCTCACTTATAAGAGGGAGCTGAACAATGGAACACATGGACACAGGGAGGGGAATAACACACACTGGGGCCTGTCAGGGGTGAGGGGGAGGGAGACCATCAGGATAAATAGCTAATACTTGCAGGGCTTAACATCTTGGTGATAGATTGATGGTGCAGCAAACCACCATGGCACACTTTTACTTATGTAAAAAACCTGCACATCCTGCACATGTATCCCAGAACTTAAAATAAAAATAAATAAATAAATAAAATAGCATCTTCATAAGACCCTTCTTTCAGCTTTCAAGCTAAATAGCAGGGGAAATGTAGTCACAGAATAATTTAAAATAATAATTTTGTCATTTCTCGTGGGAATTGATCTTAGAAAGATGTAACGTATTTCTGTAAGGGCTCATCAGTGTTTGGGCCAGCAGCTGCAAGCTGGAGAAACATGCAGCCATTTCACTCTGTGGTGACTATTACTTCATTTTCTGAATGTTCCAGGCCATCACACACGCCCTTTGTACCAAGACTCTGAGAGAATTCCACCTCTGCTGGCAGTGAAGGGATGTGGATCCCTGGAATCTCCCTATTCCACCAGATTACTGTGATCCAAAAGAATTGAATATCAGGAGCCCTGACTTCCCCTCACTAGGAGACGGTTCCTGAGTCACAAAGCTCTGCAGTCCTTCCCACACACACTGCATCTAGGAAGGATAACCCCTGGACCTGCACCTGTTTGCACCTGGGCCTTTGAACTCTTCCTCTGTAGAGAAAATTAACTGCCTCAAAGACTACCATGGCTACCTGACACAGCCATTTTATTACTGCAATCTTGAATCTTCAGAGGGGTTTACATGTCTGTCTGAAGCATGATAGTATTTATAAGCCTAACACCTCTTTGCCCTCCCTAAAGTACAAATGAAACCTCTTACTCCCAGATGTCTTGAGTGTACACTATTTTGAGTATCGTTGTTCTAAATCCTCATACCATTCCTGAAGAAATACCTTGTGAAGTAGACCATTTGTGTTTTGGTTCCTACTGCCTGCTAACGCAGACCCACTAACGTTATGGTAGCTAGCAGAAGTTCTCTTTGGTTTCATCCCACCTCATATTCATGTTCCCTTCTCCCATGGGTCTCAAGTGCTTTTAAGACATGTGTTGCTTTCCAATAGTGTCAATGGTCCTCATCAGCTTGGAGGCTGGCTTGGACAGCATCCCAGAGTGGGATAATATGGATTCACACCCACACCACTCTCAAGTGACTTGGAGACTCACACCATCCTGCCCTCTCAGGCTCAAGTACCATGAGCACGACGACAGAGCCTGCTCACCTTCTTCTAGCCTCACATTGCACTGTGCCTAGCTCAGAGCAGACTTTCCAAGACATTTTCTGAATTGTCAGAACATTCAGACGTTTTTGAAACCTGGAACATTTTTGGAAATACTAAGGCCTCAAGAGACCTCTACAGAGACCAGTAAGATGATCATGCAGAGGATGTGCAGAGGGGACATGGGAGGACAGGGACACAATGCTCCTCTGCACAGCAAGTCTTGCTGCTGCTGACTGACATGTCCTGGGAGCACATGGTACTGCTCTAGGGGAGGCAAGAAGCAGTGTGGGCACACACAAAGGAGGACCTCCCAGATCTGTGCCTTCAAACACGAACATCTTACCATGCTACAGTTCAGACTACCTGGACTTTGCAGGCACATGATGACTTTGTAGACTCAGCCATTGCAGGTGCATGTGAGAGAGGCAGGTAGAACCACATGACGGAAAAACAAAGCTCAGAGGCAGAAGAACTCAGCAAAAGCTCACGATCTTACATATTTTTTCCTAGAACCTGGATACTTATATTCTCCCAAAATGACTATGTTGAGACATAACCCCCAACATGATGGTCTTCAGAGGCAGGGCCTTTGAGAGGCATCTGATTCCCTTCAGGCTGCGATAACAAAGTATCAAATACAAAACACCAAATGGTTTATAAATAGCACAAACTTATTTCCCGCGTTTCTGGAGGCTGAGAAGTCTGAAGTCAAAGTTCCACAAGAGAGGCTGTGTATAAAAGGTAGTGCTTACACACTGCTGGTGGGAGTCTAAATTAGGTCAGCCATGTGGAAGACAATGTGGTGATTCCTCAAAGAGCTAAAAACTGAACTGTCATTCAATGCAGCAATCCCATTACGGGATATATACCCAAAGGAATAGAAATCATTCTTCCACAAAGACACACGCACCCATATGTTCATTGCAATACTATTCACAATAACAAAGACACAAAATCAACCTAAAGACCCATCAAGGGTAGACTGAGTAAAAAAAATGCGGTACATATAGACCATGGAATACTACGCAGCTATCAAAAAGAGTGAGATCATGTCCCTTGCAGGAACATGGAAGGAGCTGGAGGACATTATCCTAAGTGAATTAATACAGGAACAGAAAACCAAATGCCACATGTTCTTACTTGGAAGTGAGAGCTCAATATTAAGTACAAATGAACACAAAGAGGGGAACAACAGATACTGGGGCCTACTTGTGGGTGAAGGGTGGGAGGAAGGTGAGGATTGAAAAACTACTTATTGGCACTATGCTTATTACCTAGGTGATTAAATAATCTGCACACCAAACCCCTGCGATATGTAATTTATTCATAGGACTAATCTGCACACATGTCCCTGAAACTAAAAGTTAGAAAAAGAACAAAAAAAAATTGCCAGAAGATTTGGTATCTGATGAGGTCCTGCTTTCTGATTCTAAGTTGGCTCCCTGTATCCTCACATGGTCGAAGGACTGAGGGAGTTTACTGTTTACTGGGGTCCTCTTTTATAAGGGCACTAATCCCATCCATGTGATTGGATGAACCACATTCAGGAACCAATCACCTCCCAAAGGCTCCACCTCCTAATACAATCACCATGGGGGTGAGGATTTTGACACAGGAGCTTTAGTGGGTAGACACAAATATGTAATCTACAACAGCAGGTGACGAGAAAGCGGGCAGAGAGGAACGCTGCAGAGCAAGCCTTACTTTTAGAAAATATGTAAGTCATCCCAAAGGTAGGTGGAGACATGGATGGCAAAGGCCATCCTGGTGCAGTCTCAGAACAAAATGAGAAACATGCCATTGGAAAATGGAGAACAAGCAACCACAACTCTTGCTATGAAACAGCAAAGAACGAGTCCAAACTGAATTTAAATTTTAGCGTTTTGTGCAAGCTAGGGCTTGCAAGCGATGAATTGGATACTGAATTGAAGCTACTTCCAAGCAAGGGGATGAAGGTGAGGCTTGTCTTCTCCCAACTGCCTACAGCAAACAGGAGAAGAGAGAAACAACTTAAAGACAGAATTATTCCTTGAAAAGGAAGCAGAACTTAAGGATTTGGGAAATTCTCAGCCTATCCATATTGAGGAGAATGAGAAAACATGTTTAGAAGAGAATGCAAAGGATGTGGCTAAGCGACCATTTGATACAGAGATTAGTAGGATCATCCATCCCAACAGAAGCCAGGACATATTCTCCGAGAGGGTGGAAGAATGACCCTGAAGGCAACTTGGAGATCATCAGGGCTGCCCCTCCTATCACAGGCTGAGTGCAAAGGCTAGGGGTGGGGTTACAGCAGTTTCAAAATGGAGGTCACTGGTATCCGTGGAAGCACCACATGTACTGGCCCACCATCATCTCTCATGGTGGGCTCTGCTCCCTCAGAGCATGGGAAGCCTCAGTGTGGCTCTGGCAGGAGCAACACAGGCTTCAATGGGTGTAGGTGAAGCAGTGTCATTGTCTCGGGTAATACCCAGGGATCCTTACCTCATGCCAAGGAAATCAAGGACATAGACACATGTGGAGTGAGGTTAAAAGCAGAGGTTTAATAGGCAAAAGAACAAGAACAGTTCTGTCTCCTGCAAGAGAAAGGGGCTCCTTAGTGGGACTTCTGACCCCTGGTGGAGTGGACAGAGCTTTATAGACAGGCCTGAGGAGGTGATGTTGGATTTACATCCAGCCCAAAGACTGGTTGGACCAGGTGTGACATTTACATAGCACACGAGGAAGCTGGACACCCATCCTAATCCTATATTATGCAAATGGGGTCTCCACTTGTGCGGCACCATGCTGCCTGCTCCTTACTGTGCAAGTGGTTGACAAAGAAAGGGGAAGATGGAGGAACCATGTGAGACATGCCTAGGCCCCAGGTAGCTTTTTCCTATTGGCACAGCTGCCGGCATTCACCTGTGCCAGCTTCCAGCTTCCTTTTCTATGTCTGCAGCTCAATTTTACAGGCTGCTCTTTGTTAGGAAAAAAATGATTTGAGAGTTGCTTTATATTAAAAGGAAAACCTTACTGAGGACTTCCATACCCTCACCATCTGCCTAAATAATTTCTTCTTAACTTCTATATCACAGGCAGAAAATTTTGCTGGCATTGCATGATGCCATCTCTGCTGGCATTCAGGGCTCACATGCCTAAGAAGCATGCCTACCTCCACATGGATTTCAACAGGCAGGGCCACCACAGACAGCCCCATACTAGGCTGATGCCCAGGGAAGCCATGGAGGCAGGACTACCTGGAGTCATGGGGGCTTGACTTCTGCCTGGAAAAGCCCAGTGTGTCTCAGAGGCAGGGTTGCAGCCCCGGTGAGGGGGGAGGGTCTCAAAGGTTTATTCTCAAGCTTTAGGCTCAATATCATTGGCCCTGCTAGATTTTGCACTTACCTAGAGCCTGTAACTTCTTTTTTTCTTTTCTGTTTCTCACTTTTGGAATGGGAATGTCTGTTCCATGCCTGCCTTACTATTGTATTTTGGAAACACATAACTGGTTTGATTTCACATGTTCACAGCTGGAGAACAATTTGCCACAGAATGAATCATACCTTGAGTCAAACTCATTTGCTATTTAGATCTTATTTGGATGAGACGTTGGACTTTGAACTTTTGAGTTGGTCCTGGAGTGAATTGGGATTTGGGGGTCTATTTGGATGGAACAAATGTACTTTGAGGATTTGGGGGGCCAGTGTGTGACGTCATAGACTGAATGTTTACATTCATCCAAATTTGTATATGTTGAAACCTAATCCCTAGTGTGATGATATTTGGAGGTGGGACCTTTGGGAGATGATTAGGTTATAAGAGTGGAGCCCTGTGAATGGGATTAGTGCCCTTATAAGAAGACAAATGAGAGACAGCTTGCTTCTCTCTCCCTCTCTGTTTTCTACAAGACAGAATGAAGTGAGACAGGAACCAGGAAATGACCTTCACCAGACACTGAATCAGCCAGGGCCTTGATGTTGGACTTCCCAGACTCCAGAGCTGTGAGAAATAAGTTTCTGTTGTTTATAAGCCACGTCGTTTATGGCGTTCTCTCACAGCAGCCTGAAAGAGCTAAGACAATCTGTGATTACAATCTCACACTAAATTACTGTAAGAGTGTTTGTTTTCTTTTATATTATTCATGAGATAGCTTTATTGGTCATTAAAAAAATAGGATTCGAAAGAAGAAACCACACCAAATTAATCTTGCTTGTCACTTAGGCTCTCATACTGCTCATAGGCCATGAAACTCCCAAAAGTCAAGTGTCCCTCTGGTTTCAGTTTCCTTTTCAATAAACTGGGGTCCAGACCTGTGGTCATCCTACTCCACAGCACTTTGATGAGTTTCAAATGAGATAACAGGTGAATGATGCTTTGGTGACAATAAAGAGTGAAAAGATAATTTTATTACCAAGAGTAGAGAACTCCCCTTATTTAACCACAGTTGACACAGACATAACAGTTAACACTATTATGCATTTGTAGAAATTGTTAGGATGTCTCAGTGCTGCCATGTGCCCAAGACAGGATGTGATGGCTCATGACAACTATTCCTCTTCCAGTTTCTACAAGGACAGCTAGACTCAATACCAGGAAGAACTCTGCCCCAAATTAATTGAAGTTTTAACTAGCAAGCAGACAGGAAATTGATACAATGTCTATGTAATTTACTAAATACAATGTTGAGTGTAATTTAACTGGCATTCAAGTAAGGTTCAGAAACCTTATTTTATAGGGTGGTTAAGAACTAGAGCTATAAATTGGAGCCCAAGCTTCTTAAATAATAATAATACCAATAATAAATGTGCATTGAGTACCTGTTACAGACCTGGCCTTGGGCCAAATGCTTCATATTAGACCACGATTTTCACTACATAAGTGATGCACTAATGTTAGTGGCAAGCGTTTTGATTTAGAATTTTTAAGGTAGCCAAAGTCATGATAGATGTTGGTTATTATCTCTAGTTTTTTTAATTGTAATATACTGATGTAAATGTTAATATCATATCAATAAGTTGATTATGCTACACATATTAATAAAGTCATGCTTTTGAGAAAACTGTTTACATTTACCACATTCCCTGCTTTCTTTCCCAAAATGAGAGTCCAGAGCAAAGTCATGATGACCCTTTTGGTTGCCTCTACTCATGCTCCCACCAAACTCTGCTTCATACACAGGCACCTGCTGCTTCCAGGCTGGCCCGGTCTTCCCCAAACTCCCCTCTTGTAGGGATGCCCCTTCTCGTGTCCCCTCTCCATGACCTCAAGCAAAAACTAAGTCTTCTCTGTCCCATGATCACAGTAACATGATTCGAGCTTTGACATCTTTGATGTTAAGAAGTCAAGTCAGCTAAGAGTAACCCCTCCTAGCAACATCTGTACTTTAATGTGGCCTTCTTGGCTTTGCGGTCCCCATGAACTCATTTGACTTAGGTATTTGTTAAGTCAATGCAATGTTCTGAAAAGTCAAACTCTGACCAGGTGAGAGAAATCAGATCTTTGACAGGAAAACAAAGTTGATTGTGGGGAGCCTTGGAGACCTGTGAGTATCCCTCCAGTTACTCTGCGTAGGCTATTGCTCTTGTGTCCAACCAACCTGCAGTTCATGATGAGCTGGAACAAAGAGAGCTCTGCCTGCAATAGATTTAACCAGCCTTGCTGAAGTACTTTGAATAACACATTAGGAGGAACAGCACTGGCTGTCCGGACTGGCTTTTCCCATGGTCTGCTGTGGTGACCACGTGTGAAAGTTCCCTAGAATACGTACAATCCTCCACTCGCCCTCTCAACAGTAGCCGCTGCCTGGGCTGCTGCTCTCACCAGATGTGGAAATACATAGGAGGGCTGTGAGTATTTGCACGAGGTCCACAGCAAGTGAGTGGCAGGCCAGGGGTCTGAACCCAGCCCTCCTAACTCCCCATCCAGTGCGCTCACCCCTTCATTTGATCATGACTTACTGCTGCATAGGATGAAGCGAAATTGACAATAGGGAATCTTTTTCATCCTCATCCAAAGATTCCAATTAACAAGGTCTTAGAGTAATTTCGGCATAAGTGGGTTTCCTCAGAAAATTTTACATAATAGTGATTTGAGAATAGTGTATCACTAATAATCTGAGTTTTTATTAGAGTAAAAAATCACCTTATGGTAAAAAATACGTATAAGGTAAGGGAAAAACATTTTCTTATGTGTTCGAGAAAACTATGAAATAAATGGCATGAAACTGTATATTACAAGCTTGTGAACCAACAGTCATTCTAAAAGCCCAAATCAGGGATGAAGAGAAGAAAAATTTGGAATTCAAATAAATATGGAATTGACAAAGTTAATGTGCACTTTTATGGTACATCTATTTTAGATGGCAAGATAAATGTCAGCGTTATAGAAACATTGACTAGACGGTTTATTTAATTTGACAAAGCTTACGGCTTTCAGCCACAAAATGAAAACTAAATTTAGATTACTCAAAAATTTTCTAGGTTTTCAGCAAAGCTGTGGAGGTGGACACTGCAATGCCGTCTTTGAGGCCAGCATACCCCATCACCCAGTTACTGGGGCATCACCTACTGATGACTTTCAGTTGGGATCTTCTTTGGTGTTATGGGTTGAATTTTGTTCTTAGAAAAATAAGTTGAATTCCTAATCTTCAGAACCTCAGAATGGCCTTCCTTGGAAATAGGATTGTTGCAGATGTAATTTGTGAAGATGAAGTCCTTAGGGGTGGGTCCCAATCCGATAGGACTGGTGTTTTTTACTTTTTTTTTTTTTTAGTATTTTTATGGTTTTTGTTTTTTGTTTTGTTTTGTTGTTGTTTGTTTGTTTTTGAAACAGCGTCTTGCTCTGTGGCCCAGGCTGGAGTGCAGTGGTGCGATCTTGGCTCACTGCAACATCCACTTCCCTGGTTCAAGAGACTCTCCTGCCTCAGCCTTCTGAGTTGCTGGGATTACAGGCATGCACCACCATGCCAGGCTAATTTTTGTATTTTTAGTAGAGACAGGGTTTCACCGTGTTGGTCAGGCTGGTCTGGAACTCCTGACCTGAGGTGATCTGCCCACATTGGCTTCCCAAAGTGCTGGGATTACAGGCATGAGCCACCACGCCTGCCCAGGACTGGTGTCCTTTAAAATGGACAAATTTGGACACAGAGATAGACATGCATAGAGGGAAGAGAATGTGGAGAGACACAGGGAGAAGTCTGCCACTTCTAAGCCTAGGAGAGAGGCCCGGTACAGATTTCCTCCCTACACAGCTCTCAGAAGGGGCCGGCCCTGCCAACACCTTGATCTCCAGAGGTGCAACTCCCTACCTTTGTTGTGTCCATCTCCTGGTCTGTGGCACTTCCTTACGGCAACCCTAGTTGACTAATACACTGGGCATTGCCCCGGCCACAGAGAACAGCTGCCTTGTGCAAGGGTGGCCCACAGGGGGTGGGCGATGGCAGCGACTGGCTGCAGCAAGGATGCTGCAAGGTTGCCAAGGATGCATGCATGCAAGGCCCCCTCCCTTTCAGTCTGTGACAACCCTGAGCAACCGTCCCATCAGGCTGGAGGTCCATGGGGACTAGGCAGCACCCAACTTACCAGCCCACGTCTCCCTCCACCTGGCCCTGCCACCCTCACTTCCTTAGAGGCTCACTCCCCAAAGCAGACACAGAAACACAGAAACACACAATTGCCTTGGAGCAAAACTAAACACTGGGTCTGAAGCTACAGAGGGTGAATCTCCAGGATGCCAAGAAACCCTTTGATGTCTGAACCCTGGAGGGTTTGGCCGGTGACTGGTGGCCTGAGGACAGCCATGAATCAGCAGTTCAAGAAGCTGGGAAATGAAGGACCAATATTGCTGGCTGCTAATAGGGAGGGAGGCACCCACTGTAGTGAGATGGATGGTTTCCCATCAGCAGAGATTCTGTTAGAGAGGGATGCTTGCTCTTGCTTTAACCTCTTAGCTGGGTGCAGATGGCACATAACCTGATCCTTGAAAGGCAGTGGAAAGGGAGGAGCCTCCTTGGAGCCCCAGAATGTCCTTCTTCCATCCTGGCTGCACCCACACTCAATGGAAGGACTCTTAGAGCCCCTTGTTTTCTGCACGCACTCACATTCGCAGAGGAACATGGAGTCATTGTTCCTTGCGTGCACATGCTGGGAGCTGGCCAGTCTTGGAGAAAGGGGATAGGGTGGCCAGAAGCATGCAGGAGGGACCAGCAGAGGGCAGCTGGCCTGGGCTCAAGCCCAGGGACCAGCCCCTTCACACCCATCTTTCTACACTGGATCCTCTTGAGCTGAGCGTGCTGCTCCCCAGTTCCAAGATCAACTTGGAAAGCGGGGATTGATACAGAGACACACAAAAGGATGACTACCATTCCAATAACGATGATGTTTTGGGTGGCAATATTTCAAATCGTCCTTCCTTTTTAAACAATATGTATTAAAAATATTGCTTGCCCTTTTTTCTACACTAAGTGTGAATCAATTCTTAATCTGAAATGCAAGAGAAAAATATTTTTATGTGAAAGAGAAAAAAGCATTTATGGAGTGGGACACTTTGGTGCTGTTTCCCAGTTGTGTGGGTTTTGCCCCTGACACCTGCCGCTTCCCTGTAGGGAGGGTAATGGCCCAAGGAGGAACAGGAAAAGGGTGCTGGTCTGATGCTGTGAGGTCAGTTATGGGAGCAGACTCTGCAGAAAGTGCCTCCAGGAAGGAGGGAGGCTTGGTGCCAGGTGGGAGGCAGAGCACCAAAGTTCCATGCATCCTTGTGGTTTGAAAGCAGGTCCCCATGCACCCGCTGTATGCACTGTGTACCATGTACCTCTGGGGAATACAAGTGGCTGCTGTCACCTATTATAAGAAGCACTTCTTCCCACTGCATCCTGGCATCACAGCTGCCAAGGAATACAAGCAGTTAAGCACTGGATGAAACAAGGCTGTATTCACGTGGAAAAGAAGCAGGAAAAGATCCATTTCCATGCTGGGCATTGGTCCCCCAGGATGAGTGGGTCCCTCCCAGCAGCCAACGCAAGGCCACCAGCAGGCACACAACCTTCTTCCCTCTTGTTCTGCAGCAGAA
Source organism: Mandrillus leucophaeus (assembly GCF_000951045.1). NCBI lineage: Eukaryota > Metazoa > Chordata > Mammalia > Primates > Cercopithecidae > Mandrillus > Mandrillus leucophaeus. The sequence continues at coordinate 1,329,717 of NW_012109696.1, read as the reverse complement.
GGACCTGCCCTCTCCCCACAGGGGACAGACATAGCAGTGGGACTGGCCAGGTGCCATGTGACACACACCCTGAAGCGGAACAGAGGACACACTGACTCAGAAACAGGGAGAGATGTTCCCGCACAAGGCAATGGGTCCAGCAGAGGTTGTGAGGATGCTGCCTTTTGGTAAGGATGTGTCTCAGGCCCATAGCCCATTTTTATGTGTCTGAGCAGGGGTGGAAAACCTGTGTCCCTGAGGTTGCCTTTCCCAATAGTGTTGCTGACTTTGACCCAGTGCAACCCCACCCTGCCCTCTAGAACTGCACATATGGTGGCCCTACAAAGGCCTCTTATAGCAGAGGATGTACCATTGGTCTGGTCCCTGTGCAGAGGGCCTGGAAGATGCTGTGCTGCTGGTGAGCTGAGCCACAGGAGCAGGTCCATGGGGAGTTGTGGCACAGCCTTGCACAGAGCCGTGCTCGATGGCTTTTACAGGTGAGTGTTAGCATCCACCCAGACCTGCAGGCTGGAAGGCAAGGAAGACAGGACTGAGAAGGGGATGCCCGGGAAGAAGCTGCCTGATTCAAAGAGAACCAAACAAGTAACACTGGCAAGGAGCCTCTCAGAACCTGGGAGAAGTTGGCAGCTGTCCTGAAGAGGCACAGAAACTGGCCAAGGCCCCACCCTGTCCGTGGGGTTTTGGCTGGCTCTTAACTTAGTGGCCCACATTCACTTCCCAGCCTCTGGATGCATGGGGGCTGTGAACACCTTTCCACAGGCGGAGGGGCAGAGCCACCTGCTGAAGCCTTCCTCAAACCTACATGCCCCCATGTGAGCCTCCTAGCCTGGCAGCTCTGGCCCTGGAATCCTGGCTTTGCAACCCCAACTGGGACTACTATCTGCCTCTGCTGGCCTTTGCACACCCACTTGCTGTCCGTCACCGTAGTCCATAAACCCTGCTAACTTCTTAAAGTGCTGCTGTGCTGGAGTGGAGGAGGCCAGATTCATCAAGCCTTTAGCAATGGGAAACAAGAGGACATTGGATAAGTCTCAATTGAGGCCCTTGTATGATGACACTTTTCTACCACCGAGAATTTGGTGATCAGTGGCAGGAAGCTATCTCTGAAGTCCTGTGAGCCCAACTAGCTTGCCATGTGCAGAGCAGGGAGCAGGCAACCTCCACACCTCCCACTGCCACTGTGGTTGAGCCAGCCTCAGCTGTCTGATGCCTGCAAGCCATTCCTGGTAGCACAGAGGGAAATAATGCCAAGGTAAAGAACAAGTCAGCTCTGACACCAAGGAGACGGATGAGAAATTGAAATGATGAACATCTAATGGCAGTGCAAAATCGGGTAGGAGGGATCATTCGTCAAATTTCCAGCACATCATACAATGGAAAGGTTTTTGGTTGCTTGATAGGGAAATAGAAACCTTAACCAAGAGTTTAGATAAAAATCCGGTGTGAGATGTTCATTTGGTAACCTATGCTTGGGACACGATTGAACAGGCTTATTTTATCCAAGTGGTATTCCTCTACATTTATGGTGGCTCATAAACTGTTTATCACTGTTCCTGGTGTTTGTTGATGTGCCATTTAGTACAGCACAACCTGCTCCCCAGGAAGCTGAATCGCTGTAAGCTTAAAACGTG
>NW_012109696.1:1315739-1328036 GCF_000951045.1 Mandrillus leucophaeus | reverse complement strand
AGCAGAGGTTGTGAGGATGCTGCCTTTTGGTAAGGATGTGTCTCAGGCCCATAGCCCATTTTTATGTGTCTGAGCAGGGGTGGAAAACCTGTGTCCCTGAGGTTGCCTTTCCCAATAGTGTTGCTGACTTTGACCCAGTGCAACCCCACCCTGCCCTCTAGAACTGCACATATGGTGGCCCTACAAAGGCCTCTTATAGCAGAGGATGTACCATTGGTCTGGTCCCTGTGCAGAGGGCCTGGAAGATGCTGTGCTGCTGGTGAGCTGAGCCACAGGAGCAGGTCCATGGGGAGTTGTGGCACAGCCTTGCACAGAGCCGTGCTCGATGGCTTTTACAGGTGAGTGTTAGCATCCACCCAGACCTGCAGGCTGGACGGCAAGGAAGACAGGACTGAGAAGGGGATGCCCGGGAAGAAGCTGCCTGATTCAAAGAGAACCAAACAAGTAACACTGGCAAGGAGCCTCTCAGAACCTGGGAGAAGTTGGCAGCTGTCCTGAAGAGGCACAGAAACTGGCCAAGGCCCCACCCTGTCCGTGGGGTTTTGGCTGGCTCTTAACTTAGTGGCCCACATTCACTTCCCAGCCTCTGGATGCATGGGGGCTGTGAACACCTTTCCACAGGCGGAGGGGCAGAGCCACCTGCTGAAGCCTTCCTCAAACCTACATGCCCCCATGTGAGCCTCCTAGCCTGGCAGCTCTGGCCCTGGAATCCTGGCTTTGCAACCCCAACTGGGACTACTATCTGCCTCTGCTGGCCTTTGCACACCCACTTGCTGTCCGTCACCGTAGTCCATAAACCCTGCTAACTTCTTAAAGTGCTGCTGTGCTGGAGTGGAGGAGGCCAGATTCATCAAGCCTTTAGCAATGGGAAACAAGAGGACATTGGATAAGTCTCAATTGAGGCCCTTGTATGATGACACTTTTCTACCACCGAGAATTTGGTGATCAGTGGCAGGAAGCTATCTCTGAAGTCCTGTGAGCCCAACTAGCTTGCCATGTGCAGAGCAGGGAGCAGGCAACCTCCACACCTCCCACTGCCACTGTGGTTGAGCCAGCCTCAGCTGTCTGATGCCTGCAAGCCATTCCTGGTAGCACAGAGGGAAATAATGCCAAGGTAAAGAACAAGTCAGCTCTGACACCAAGGAGACGGATGAGAAATTGAAATGATGAACATCTAATGGCAGTGCAAAATCGGGTAGGAGGGATCATTCGTCAAATTTCCAGCACATCATACAATGGAAAGGTTTTTGGTTGCTTGATAGGGAAATAGAAACCTTAACCAAGAGTTTAGATAAAAATCCGGTGTGAGATGTTCATTTGGTAACCTATGCTTGGGACACGATTGAACAGGCTTATTTTATCCAAGTGGTATTCCTCTACATTTATGGTGGCTCATAAACTGTTTATCACTGTTCCTGGTGTTTGTTGATGTGCCATTTAGTACAGCACAACCTGCTCCCCAGGAAGCTGAATCGCTGTAAGCTTAAAACGTGGTATCTGCCTCTGCAGATTTTATTCCCACTACACACAGAATCCAAAGAGAAATCCTGCAAACTGTGGGAACTGGAGAAGTCCTTGAACATGCTGGGGGATCCCACCCACCCCACTGATGGATTCCAGCCTCTCTCCACTCAGCACCTGTCAACGCTCTGGCCATTAGCACCTGGGCTGCTGTATTTAGAGTTTTGGGGCAGTTGAGCACCACCAGTCACCTGGGTGGCCAGGAGAGTCCTCTCCGCTGCTCTGCTCACTTGATGGATGCCATGGAGCCACCATGCCCGCCATGTTTGTTCATATCTCCTCCATAGGGCAGGACTCTTAGTCTTGTTCATTACTAATTTGCATTTGAGAACACAAAGATGTGTCTCTATGTGGTGCCTAAATCCCAATCTCAGAGAAAAACAAGCATACTATAAAACTGTGAAATATTAAGACAGGATATTAAGTGATCTCATTATACTGTTGAGTAAACTAAGGCCTGGGAAGGCTGTGTCATGTAATCAAAGTTATTGGACACTCATGGGCTAAGGTTTAGGTCTCTGAGCTTTCAATCTGGTGCTTGTTCTGCAATTGGTGAAGGTCCCTATTTCTAAAAGCCTCATGACTTCATACTGTACAGCTCTCCCTTTGTGTGTGATGGTGCCCAGCACTTAACAAAGCCCATTAAATGGAGGCGGTAACTGCCCTTATGAACTCAAAACCCTCTGTGTACAACAACTGTGCAGAGAAAAAGCAGTTTGTAATTTCTATTTTTGCAAGCCACTTCAGTCTGTCTGCTCTTGGTTTTGGACAACCTCTGGCCCCATAAAAGGCTGCCCCCATTGCCCTGGCTCCCATTAGGTCTGGGGGTCCCCATGGGTGTTGTTTGTGTGTTTGCAAGAGGCAGTCTGAGGACAGTGTTGCCCCCACCATGACCTTTCCCCGCTCCTTTGCTGAGGGCTCTGCTGTGAGGCTGTCACCCCGAGGCTGTGTCCAGGAGCCCAACCCAGCCACTCCTGCCTCTTCCCACCTCAGCTGGGCCCAGGCCTTGCCACATTGAGTTGCCCATGAATGCCAAGTGGTGCCAGGGCCTCTGGAGTCAGGGGAGAACTGACATCACACCTCCTCCTCCCTCCTCACTCAGTGGGTGCTGCATTTTGCACTCTGAGCACCAAAGCAACCATACTTGTCAGGGCCAGGGGCTGGCGGGCCCCCTAATGCTGCCTCATGCTGGACAGCTTCAACAACACATATTTATTGTCTCATGGTTGGGAAGTCTGAGATCTGAGAGTCTGGAGTCTGAGATCGGGCTGTGGTCAGGGCTGTTTCCTCCGGAGGATCTGAGGGAGCCTCTGGCCCTGGCCCCTCTCCAACTTCCAGTGGCAGCAAGCACTCTTTGGTGTCCTTTGGCTTGGAGATGCATCTCCCCGACCTCTGCTTCACCTTCATGTGGCCTTCTCACTGCATGCAAGGCCCAGTGTCCAAACCCTCCCTTCCTCATAAGAACACTAGTCACATGGATTAGGGCTCACCCTAACAACCTCATTTTAATGCGTTACCTCTGCAAAGACCCATGTCCAAATAAGGTCACATTCTGAGGTTCTGGGATTAGGACGCCAACATTTCTTTTGTGGAGGGAAATACAGTTCAACCACTGAAAGCTGATACTAGGGCGAGTTCAGTGAAGCCCCCAGGGCATGGTGGAAGGAGGCCCCACTCTCCAGGTGGTACAAGCAGAGCATCGGCCATGAGACAAAAGTTGCCTCCCTACGTTTTGTGCCCTAAGCCCCTCACTCACCTCTCCCGCACCCCAGCTCTGCTGCTTGTTTAATGAAAGAAGTGAGGTCTCACTCACACACACCTCTACCCGCTTTGGACCCAATCTATGAGGAACCAGCCTGGAACTTGCTGGGGTGACCAAACACTGCTGCACTCAGAGCCCCTTGTGCCCCAAGAGACTGGGGTGCCCCTCTTGGGAGCTGGTAAGTGGCCAAATCTCTCCTGCTCCACCTCATGCTCTCCCTGGAAACCCTGCAGTCTCTTGAGCAATCCCTGGTGCCCACCTGACTGCCTGGGCCAGTGGTCACACAGAGGGCACTCTGAGACCAGACCCTTGGCCATTTTGTCTCTAACTGGTCCCTGCTGCCCTGGAAAGATGTAAGAACAGGCCAGGCTGAGGTCAGTGATGGGGCATCAGAATGTACCTGGGGCTCTTGATGTGGTAAATGGAGGAAGTGGTCCTAGGTACCTAAGAGGAGACCAGGCAGGCAAAAAATGTCTTTATGGCAACATTTTGTAATCTGCGTAGCAAAGAGAAGAAAGAAGACTGACAGCATAAAGCAATGGGAATATTCCAGCTGAGTTTTCCCCTTAGTTAACTATAGAGGGAATGAGTGGGATGATTGGAACAGACACGAGAAGCAAGATTATTTGGAGCATTTGACTTAGAGCCTGCTGAGTGTCTTGACTTCGACCACCATGGACACACGTAGGCATCTCTGCTGCACTGATGTTGACACTGATGTGGTCAAGAGCAGGAAAGCTGCAGCCAAGTACCCTCCCAACCCCAGCTCTTCCCGTTACTCACTACATGGTCCTGTTCACACCCCTTCACCTCTCTGTGCTTCTTTATCCATAAAATTTGTCTAATAATGGCTCCTGCCTTCCTGGTTTGTTGTGAGGTTCAAATGAGGCGGTGCATACAAGTGACTTAGAACAGCACTTGGCATGTTCAAATGCTCAGTAGCTCTTAGCCATTATCATTACAGTTGTTAAAGATAATCCGTTGGGAGGCCATTAGGCTGAAACAGTTCCAATGACTTGAGTTCCTGCACAAGTAATTGTAACCCTACTCAGAGTAAACGGTCACAGCCTGGGAAAATGAAATTAAGCTTAGCCAATCAGAAACTGCCAACTAACCTCTAACCAGAGACTTAACCAATCAGAAATCACCACCTAACCTCTAACCAGAGACTTTGCCAAGCTAAAACTACCAACTAAACCTCTAACTAGGGACTTTCCACTTTAACCAATATTTTCTTGATCTTGCTTCCACAAGCCTCTTGAACCTCACACTTCCTCAGTGGAGCCCTGAACCTCTTGTGGTCTGGTTGTTGCCCAGTGCATGAATCACTGAATGCTCAAATCAACTTAGGAAAATGGTAATGTGCCCAAGCTTTTTTTTGTTTTGTTTTGTTTTTTGTTTTGTTTTGAGATGGATTCGTGCTCTGTCACCCAGGCTGGAGTGCAGTGGTGTGATTTTAGCTCACTGCAAACTCCACCTCCCGGATTCGAGCGATTCTCCTACCTCAGCCTCCCAAGTAGCTGGGATTACAGGTGCCCACCACCACACCCAGTTAATTTTGGTATTTTTAGTAGAGATGGGGGCTCACCATGTTGGCCAAGCTGATCTTGAACTCCTGACCTCAAATGATCCACCCATCTTGGCCTCCCAAAGTGCTGGGATTACAGGCTTGATCCACTGCACCCAGCCCAAGCTTATCTTTTAACACCGTTCTTTGGAACTCAAATAATTTAAAATGAGTTTTTTTAAACATTCTTCATTGTCAGCTACTCTAGAGCCCACATTCAAACCCTTTTGAAAAGAGAATCCATGCAGGGCAACCCACAGTGACATAGCAGTGCAGTTGTGAGAATGTGCCTCCTATGAAGTGTGAACTGAGCAGAGCCGAGAACTTGGCTCCAGGCTCTCAGAACTTGACCGTGTCTTTGATGTTGCCCCACCGATGACCTGTTCATCTGAAGAGCCAGCCCAGAAAAGGCAGGTCTGCTTGACTCTTGGACCAGACAGCCAGTGTCACTTCCAACCCATTCAAATCCTCACTTCTCCTCCATCTTTTCACAGGGGTTGTTTTTCCTTAATGCCGATCCACAAATGCAGAGCTTCCCATGAGAATGCCATGAGAATGTATTACTTCGTTCTGAGTTTTGCAACTTCCTTTTTGCATGGAGTGTCAAGAAATGTAGTGGGACTAAGTTTCTTTTAATCTCTTCAGTTTAACTCACTCTAGTTCAATCTGTTGTGGAGTTAGAGTTATAACCCTTGATTTCATTTTTTGTTTGACCATGCTCATGGGGTAAATGGATGAGCTCTTTGTTCAAAGCATTTTGAAGAAATTTGCTTTTTCAGCTACTTTAAGGGCATCTGCACTGCTGCCAAACACAGGTTCTGCCGCATTCCTGGAGAGGGCTTCCTGGGACCCACTTAGAAATGTAAATTATACTGCAGAGAAAAGAACTACATCCAGAAAAATAAATGCAAATAGTGGAAGGCTGAGAAATTGCCCTTGAGAGATAGGCAAAAAATTAAAAAACAAACAAACAAACAAAAAAAAAACAGATTAAGGAGAGGGAGGCTGAGTCAGGGAAGGGCTGGAAGAACCAGGCACAGCAGGCAAAGGGAATGTGGTGGGTGGGACTGAAGCCACATTCAGGAGAGCACACATTGAGACCTGCACCCACGGGCATTCCCAGCAGCAAGGACAGTTCCACGTGCCCCTGGGGCCTCCAGAACAAGAACAGAGGAGCATGCCCAGAACCGACAGAGCCCATGCTTTGAATTAGTCGGCTTGGGCTGCCAAAACAAAATACTGCAGACTGAGAACCTCAAATAACAGAAATTTTTGTTCTCACAGTTCTTGAGGCTGGAAGTGCATGGCAGGGTGTCAGCATGGTAGGTTTCCAAGGAGGGCTCTCTTCCTTGTTTGTAGATGGCCGTCTTCTCACTGTGTGCTCACATAGCCTCTTCTTAGGCAGAGAAGAGAGAAAGACAGAGAGATCTCTTCCTCACAGGCCACCAATGCTCTTGGATTTGGGCCCCACACTCATCCTTATGACCTCATTAAACCTTCGTCACTTCCTTCAGGTTATATTTCCAAATACAATCACAATGAGGATTAGAACTTCAACATATGATTTTGGGAAAACACAGTTCAGTCCATAGCTTGCTTGTCAAAGTAAAGGAGATTAACAGGGAAAAATGAATTTATTGTGTATATATAAATATATATATGAGAAATTAACAAATGCTCCATGATGATAACTGATTAGAAGTTCATTGAAATATTTCTATTTCAACTCCTTTTCTAGGAAGAAACTTAGAAACATGAGTTACATGTAAATATCCTTTCTAGGAATCCTGTGGAACTTTTTTCCTGGACATTTAAAAGAGAACTATGATAGGATTTCTGGTAGGTTATATGTGCATAGCTTTGGCTGAGACTCTGAAATCTATTAAAAATTTTAGAACATAATTATGAAAATGAAAACATCGTGTCTGCTGCTCACATGGTTCTGGCCAAGTGTGTGCGCCTGGAATTCTGTGCCTTTGCTTTTCACACTGTTCAGCTCTGCATACTGGCGGAAGAGAGGGTAGCCCTCACTTGTTCTCCCCAAGCAGGTAAGAAATTTCTACTTTATGCCTGGAGCCAAGACTTACGTGTGGGACGGGTGTGGTGGCTCACACCTGTAATCCCAGCACTTTGGCACTTAGGGAGGCCAAGGCAGGTAGATCACCTGAAGTCAGGAGTTCAAGACCAGCCTTGGCAACATGGCGAAACCCCATCTCTACTAAAAATACAAAAATTAGCTGGGTATGGTGGTAGGCGCCTGTAATCCCAGCTACTCAGGAGCCCAAGGCACGAGTATCACTTGAACCCAGGAGGGGGAGGTTGCAGTGAGGCGAGATCATGCCACTGCACTCCAGTCTGGGCAAGAGAGGGCAATTCCATCTCAAAAAAAAAAAAAGACTTTCATGTGAACACCCCAGACCAATCCTGGGGCCACAATCCGTTCTTCAGGAAAATGTAGAACAAGCAATTATTGGACCATGGGAGCTTTTCCACACTCAATAAATTGCTTTTGACCAAAGCATTGAGCATCTGCTTGGTCATATGTCTTATCACCACACAGCTCTCTCCTGCCCTCCACTGCTCCCTGCCCCTAGATCTGCTCCAATCACACCTGTTTTGGCTCCAGCCGTTCCTTATTTTAGGAAGGAGCCTGGCACTTTGCTCTGTGTTGACTGTAATTAAAGACACTGCAGAGAGTCTCCTGGGCTTTGGACACAGGCAAGAGCCCAGAGGACCTGCTGGGATCTGCTGCCACTGGGACTTCTCTCGGGAGGTGGCTCAGCACCTTCGCCCCAGTTTTGTTTATCTTAGCATCTTCCACACGGCTCCCAGCCTCATTCCATGGAAGCATGTCCTTTTCAGAAGCCTTTCTGTGAAAAAAGAGCCGAGAGTGCTTTTGCTTTACAAAATATTTGACTGTGTTTACCTCCCTTTATGCCAATTTAGATTCCTAATGGTGGTGCTGCTGGGTGGCTGTTTATCATTTCTTACTCTTAACTAGCAAAATTTTACTGAGATCAATCAAGTCTAAGTCTGGCTTTTGCATCATTATATTGATTGTCATACATAAGATAGTCATTCGTTGTTATCGTTGAACAAACATTCACATGTTCCTTTAACTGGTGCATTTTACATTAAGCAATGGTTTGTTCTCATCCGGGCTGAATCACATTGTACCACTTGCCCCCACAATATTTTTGTTAAAAATCCACTAGTTTTTGCCCTGAAATTGACTGGGTAATCCAATAAGTATGTTTATTTAGTTTATAAAGGTCTCTGCTAACATCTGACTTACATACACTAAGAGAACACTACCCCTTTCTCTTTCTCCCACCTGCTTTTATTGGTGCCTGCTTTACTGGCATTTGTGCTTACCGCTGTCATCCAAGACTTCTGTCCTGGGTTTTGGTCATGCATTCCTTCCAGCACCCCTCCTCAGGAACAACGACTACAGAAGTCTCATTGCAAAAATTTTGTTTGTGGAATCTTTCTCTACGAGTAGCTATTCAGGGCCCAGCACAAGCTATTCTCGGTCGGAGTTAGGTACAGTACAGACATTCTACTAAATCAGTACCCTCAGGAAAGAGGGACGGAGATTATTAAATATATACATTATCCACTTTTTTATAATTCTAACCCACACACTAAAAGTTGCATAATAACTCCAAATGAGACAGAGATGTTAGCTTTTGAAATTATTTTCTGAGCTTGCCCTCCTGGGGATTAAATTTCAAAATACTTCTAAATCATCTTTTCCAATGCAAACACAATTTCTTAGATTAATACCATTAATGCCTACACTGAAAGTTAAGTATTTTGAATAGGCAATAATTGGATTATGGTTTTGAAAAGCAAAAATGGAGAAAAGGAGCATGACTGCTAACTTTTTGTCTGTGCTTAATAGAACCAGCACTCATTCATTCCCCTTTGTTTATTCATTAGACCCTTGAAGCTACCTGCACTCACGTGCAGATGCATATTTCTAAACTAAATATTTCTGCACATTCATTTTGCATTTACATTTTTTCTATTTAGTAAAATGAGAGGACACTAAATTATATGAAAATAAATGAAGAGCCATTAATATCTGTTCTTGGCAATGGAATCTCAGGTTATTATTTTTCTTATGAGTAACTGCATTAGTCAGGATTCTCCAAAGAAACAGAACCAGGATGCATATCTAGATGTAGATATATATTATCTATCTATCTAGATGGATATACAGATACACATACATATCCTGGCTCTGTATGGTGTGTGTGTGCACTCGTGTGTGTATGTATGAGAGAGAGCGATTAATTGATGTTAAGCAATTGGTTCATGTATTTATGGGGGCTGATAAGCCCAAATTCTGCAAGGTGGGCATTCAGGCTGAAGGCTCAGGGAAGAATGGCAGTGAAGTCCAAAGGCCATCCACTGGCAGATTGCCTCTTCTTCCTGGGCAGATCAGCCTTTTTCCAACAAAGCCTGTGACTGGATGAGGCCCACCCACATAATGGAGACTAATCTACTTTCTTCAAAGTCTAGTAATTTAAATGTAGATCTCATATAGAAAATACCTTTACAGCAACACGTAAACTGGTATTTGACCCCATGTCTGGGTGCCCCAGCCTAGCCAAGCTGTCACATAAAATTAAACATCACAGGAACCTAGCCAGTGGCTGCCGTCACTCAGTCATTTGTTATGAGCACTGGGCTTCTTTCTATATGGTTTCCTGAGGATGCTTTTCCATGCCGGTCTCAAGGTGTCTTATTAGGCACGACTGTGGCCTCTGCAGCCTCCTCCAGAACCCTGTGCTTGTTCATTTCAAAAACTTTTCTGACTACAAGAACAGCCATGACTCAGATGCAAGAGTAGCAACATCTGCAACTGGAGTCTGATCTCAGAGGATGAGTGACCCGGACATTCCCAAAGCACCAGTGGTGCCTGCATCCCATCACCACTGAGGTTCCATGACAGTTTCTAGTACCCTACAAAGGGTGACATCCCTGTGAGCTGCTGCCTAAGCTAACTATGAGCCCGCTCGAAGCTCACACACCCCTACGTGCCTCCCTAGCGCCCTCCTTGCAGGACCGCCAGAGCCTCATTTCTGGACCATCAGCTTCCAGCAGTAACAGTGCCAGCCCCTCACCAAGCCCCCTGCCTATTTTGTGGCCAGCAAGAGCGCAGCTGTCATCAGTGCAAGTTGATGAATGGAGGAATTAATGAATGGACACAAGTATTCTGTCATGAAAACAATGGAATTCTCTCAACCCTTATAATGATTTTCTAGAAACTCCTTTAAGGACCCAAGTTCTACACTTCCCAAATTTTAATCAGACATTCTGTCTCACTCTTGCCATTTTCGCGAAATAGCAGAGACACCAAGCAGGCCTCACAATGTATTAATAGCAGACAAAGGTGAGGTAAGAACAGACGATTAAATAGACAATTACAACGCACAAGTGTTTAGGGTAACTCAGTCACGGTGGTACTAACTCCGCATCCCCTCCCGCCACTGCACACTCCTCCTCTGCCCAGCTTTGCCCAGCTCTGTGCCCAGAGAAGTGAATACCTGCAACTGACTTATCAAGGAGGCTTTGCCCTCTGGCTTGAAACTGGTGTCAGCCACGGGAATCACTGACAATTTGGGGCTAGGAAGCAGGAGGGGAAAAGCCTTTCTTCTCCACTTTCCACCAGCTTCAGCACCGTTGTTCTGCCAGTGAATGTGTCCAGCCAAGATCACTGTCCCCACCACCCTCTGCCACCGCGGTCCCTCCCGCAGCTCCAGCCATCACTGGAATCGAGCGACGGCTGGGAATGGCTGCTGTGTCTGCTCCTCCCTCGGGCCTCAGCAGCAGTTGCTGATTCTCTCAATCCTGACCACACCCCTATAATCTGTTTACTAAGGGATACTCCTGGATACTGACTCCCTTCTCTCCCCTTATATCCAAATGAACTCAAGACGTAAATATAACAATTTAGACCATCTAAGCGCTAAAATGAAGCTTAGGTAACCAGTAGGGGCTCTTAGACACTGTGAAGGCTCTCAAGCCTTTGCACTAGTGCTGGGAACGGTAAAGGAAAACAAGAGAGTTATGTTTAAAAACAATTAAGTTTCTCTCTTATAAAGATACCACATATGACAAATAGAACAAACAGCTTGTAACAGACACATTTGTCTTTTAACTCAACCTCCAATTCCCATTCTCTCCCATTTTTTCCTGGCAGAACTGGGTTTTGTTCAGGAATTCATTTAGCCAGCTGTTTCCACGGTGATCACTCACTCTCAGCCCCTGGGTCCAGATATTAATGGGTCCACACCTGGGTGATCCTCTACCCCCACCAGTCATTTTCCTTTGACATGGTCATGGACATGGCTGCGGAACTGTTGGGAAGTTGGCCGTCTCCTCACCTGCTGTTAGGTTCCACCTTATCCCTTTGTTCAAACCAATGGCCTTTCATTCATTCACTGGCTCACTCATTTATTGGTTCCATGAGTACATAATTTAAATACTGCCAATAAAGACTTCAGTGTATACATACAAGACAATATCTATTTGTCACTGAGAGACAGACTTGAGTTGAGACAGAGGTTTTCTCTACCAATGGAGATCAATCCTTAAAATAAAAAAAAAAAAACCTCATTGAAAACCCCATCGTCTCTCTTGATTGTAGTCATCCGGGCTAGAAGATGCTTGAAATTATTTAACAAGGTCAAAATATAAAGAAAAGAGAAAACAAAAACAGAGAGAAGTGGGGATTCTGGGGGTTCCAGCGTTTTCATTAGGTTCCTCAGAAACTTGACTGTCTTTGCTTTAGGTTTTCAACGACACACCTTATTTGCTTTCAACCTTTAGGTCTTTAAGTCCCAATAAAAATATACCAAGGGCAATGTGAATTTTGGACAGTGCTATCTGTTTTGTTTTGGTGACATTTACCTCTTCGGCCAGAAGGAATTCTAAGCCCATGGGATAACTCAGTAACTAACACTGGCAGTATACAGGATGAAAAGCCTGTTTCTGTGACTGAAAGCTGGGAAAGGTAAAGAGAGTGTTGCAGAGAGTGGCCGTCAGGAACCTGGGTCCTAGAAACCCTAAACATGAAACTGAAGCCCCAGTTCTTCCATTTACCTGCTTAATCTGTCATGTTTCAATATGAAATAGATGAAACATTAGAAATAGGGGCACTGGGGTCAGGCATGGTGGCTCACACCTGTAATCTCAGGACTTTGGGAGGCCGAGGCAGGTGGATCACCTGAGGTCAAGAGTTTGGGGCCAGCCTGGTTAACATGGCGAAACCCTCTACTAAAAATACAAAAATTAGCTGGGTGACTGGCACACACCTGTAGTCCCAGCTGCTTGGGAGGCTGAGGAAGGAGAATAACTTGAACCTGGGAGGCAGAGGTTGCTGTGAGTGGAGATTGCACTACTGCACTCCAGCCTGGGCAACAGAGCAAGACTCTGT
>NW_012109696.1:1310266-1315689 GCF_000951045.1 Mandrillus leucophaeus | reverse complement strand
TTGGGAGGCCGAGGCAGGTGGATCACCTGAGGTCAAGAGTTTGGGGCCAGCCTGGTTAACATGGCGAAACCCTCTACTAAAAATACAAAAATTAGAGGAGTGGTGGTGAGCACCTGTAGTTCCAGCTACTTGGGAGGCTGAGGCAGGAGAATCGCTTTAAACCTGGGAGGCAGAGGTTGCTGTGAGTGGAGATTGCACTACTGCACTCCAGCCTGGGCAACAGAGCAAGACTCTGTCAAAAAAAAAAAAAAAGAAAAGAAAAGAAAAGAAAAAGAAAAAGAAAATAAATAGAGGCACCAGAGCAGAATTTTGTCATTAAGGGACTATTTCAAAGGCGGGGGTATAGGAGAACCACAAGGGAGAGCTCAGTAGCCCAGGACTTGTAGCAGAAGAGCTGTTACCAGGTGGTAGGCCTGAAAAGATGAAATGAAGGTACAGGTACCAGATGATAGAAAGAGAATTGTGTGGATCTGGTCACCTAGAGAGAAACCTTCCCAAGGGAGTGCCAGAAAGGAAGCCAGGAGAATATGTGCCTTTATCTCCTGCCAGAGAAGAAGCCTGGAGAATAAATGTCTTTATCTCCTGACTAGAGCTTCCTCCTGGGTAAACCTGCATGGAAGCCAGAGATCAGGGAGGACCTTCCAGAACAGAGAGCAGTGCAGAGTGCAGGAGGCTGCAGAGGGGCTACCAGAAGAGACCCCACATCCCCTCCAATATTACTTACGCTGAGCCTCTCTGCTCCTCACCTGTGAGGAGCAAGGAGGTGGCAATGCCCCTACTATGGTAATAAAGTTAGATTGCAGAAAAGACACTGAAACACAGACACTGGCAGGTACAACTTCATCAATAGGCAGCTGCTGTCAATGCTGTTGCCATCCATTTACTTCAGAAAGACAACAGTATCATTTGTATGATGTAGAACAGATTTGATAAAAGCTGGGGGGGGGCAAGGGAGCATGTGATTCATGTAAGCTACAGCCTGACCACATCTCAGGTTCTTTTCTGCTTTTTCTGCTGCTCAGCTTTGTAAAGGAACAGCAAGGTGAATCCCCAAGGAACTAAAACAAAGAAGGGAAAATGGGAGGCAGAAGTCAGCAGGCAGAGGAAGTGGTGTGTTGAAGGCCAGAGTAGGAGGGTGCACAGTGGCTTCCAAACTCCAAGTCTTTCCAGAGTAGTTGCCAAAGCGGCTTGAGGAGCAGGGAAAGGTGAGCTAGCAGGAAAGACAGGGGTGAGGTCGGGGCACACCCTGGGTGACCTGCCATCCATGAAGTTGAACTTTTATAAGACAAACAATGGCAATCCATTGCATGATTTTAAGTAGGATTTTGTTATGAAAACCTTCATCTTTTAAAAAATCAATTAATACCATTAGAAATAAAACAGGAAAGATCATCATAGATCCTCCAGTCATTAAAAACATAACAAGGAATACTATGAACAACTTTATACCACAGATTCAACAAGGTAGATGGAACAGACTGTTATGATTTCTATGGTTACAATTTGTTCCTAATTTGATCTTAAGGTCCCCCTATTCAGAGTAGCCATAGTCCAGAGAACCACACTTCAGAAGAAACCTGAACAGGGAAAATTAGATTTCAGTGTGTGCTGCAGGTGAGGCATATGAGGAAGTGAAACCAAAATGTGTAACACAGAAGAAGATTTTTACTCACAAGTCCCAGAGAGGTTAGCCGTGCCAAAGGGAGGCTGATGGAACGTTCACAGGGAGCCAGAAGCTTAATCAGTGGGTGGAAGCAAGAGAGAAAGAGAGGAACCATGGGACCAGGCCTTTATTGAAGTCTATCAATGTCACTCCTTAGGCTTTCCTGAGGAGGTTGTGAGTGGCTTCTTTAAAGAAAGCACATGCGAAGAGAGAACTTACTTGCATGACTTTGGGGCTGACCATCAGGTTTAACCACAGTCAGCAGCTGCGGGGTTTGGGAGTCAGTGGGATGAGGAACACGCAAGCTACATCACAAACAACCACATAGAGAGGGGAGACTTTAACCAGGGCAAAAGTCTCAGGGTACAACTTGCTTTCAAACCACTTATGTCAGGCCTAAAAATGGTATTTGAGGCAGCGACTGTATTAAACTAATTCATAATTAATAATTCCTAAAATAATTCCTAAATAATAATTCCTAAAATAATAATTTCTAAAAACCACACACTACTAAAATTCAAACAAGAGAAAATACTCCAAACTTCCACCAAATGCTAGAGCCTTTTTCTCCTCTGCATTCACCTGGTGAATGCGGAAGACAGAGGGTGGAGATGGGCACATTCTCCTTCAGTAGCTTGAACTCAGTATTTCACACATCACTTTGTCTTACACCACGTTAGTGAGAACCAGTCATATGGTCCCATTTAGATGCAAGAGCTGAAAAATATAGTCTTAGTTGTATATCTAGAAAGAAGAAATCATGGATACAGGTGAGGGCACAGAAAAACCTGTGAGGACTGCCTCCTTTAATGTTTGAGATTTATGTTCATACTAACCCACATCACTGTTACTGGCATCATCATCATCATCATCATCATCATCGTTAACATTAATTGATCATCACTATGGCAAGGCACTGTTCACTGTTCTCTTTTTTTTTCTTTCTTTCTTTTTTTTTTTTTTTTCACAGAGTTTTGCTCTGTTGCCCAGGCTGGAGTACAATGGTGCAATCTCAGCTCACTGCAACCTCCCCATCCTGGGTTCAAGCGATTCTCCTGCCTCAGCCTCCTAAGTAGCTGGGATTACAGGCATGCACCACCACGCCCAGCTAATTTTTGTATTTTTAGTACAGACGAGGTTTCACCATGTTGGTCAGGCTGGTCTCGAACTCCTGACCTCAGGTGATCCACCTTCCTCAGTCTCCCAAAGTGCTCAGATTAAAGGCATGAGCCACCGTGCCTGGCCTCGGAAGGCACTGTTCTAAGCATTAAAGAACCATTAATCCATTTAAACCTCACAGTAGTCCTATAAGGTAGATGCCATTTTAATTTCAGTCTCTAAATGAGGAAACTGAGATATTTTCTGGGAATCACATAGCCAGGAAGCAATGAAGCTGGAGGATGAGGCCAGACAGAGCTTGTACAGTGTCATCCCAGGGACATTTTTGGTTCTTCCATAGCTCATCTCTGAAACTCTCAATAATATAACTCAATTTCCTGTTCATAAGCTGTCATCAGGAAGCAGCACCTATGTTAACTTAAGAAGATGGAAAAAAAAAGCCATGATATCTATATCTGTCTTAAAATAGCTAGATAGATATGGATACAATTTTTCACCTCTGAAACTCTCAATAATATACATGTAACTCAATTTCCTGTTCATTGGCTATCATCAGGAACAGCAGCTATGTTAACTTAAGATGAAAAATATATATATATGTATATATAATTATATATAGATACAGATATGGAGATATATATATATATATCATGAAATAATAGTCATAAAAAAGAATGAAATCATTTCTTTTGCAGAAAAAAATGGATGAAACTGTAGGCCATAATCCTTAGTGAGATGATACAGAAACAGAAAATCAAAAGCCACATGTTCTCTTTAATAAGTAGTAGCTAAACAATGGGCACACATGGACATACAGAGTGAAATAATAGACACTGGTGATTTCAGATAGTGAGAAGGTGGGAAGGGGGTGAAAGATAAAATGTTAATACTACCTATTGGCTACCATATACACTATTCAGGTGATGGGTACACTAAAAGCCCAAACTTTATTACTATGCAATATATTCATGAAACATAACTGTACTTGTACCCCTAAATCCATACAAATAAAAAATTTAATTTCAAAAAAACAAGAAGATGGAAAAAGAAAAACAAGGACATATAAACAAACAACAAGGCTGAGAAAAACATAGATAGAAACAGAAGTATCACAGAGAACCAAATCATACAAAAGATTAACAAAATCAAAAACTGACATAATAAAACATTATTTATACAGACCATGGCAAAAACTAATCAAGATAAAAAATTAAAAGATGCAAAAAGCAAAAGATGGAAAAAAAAGAAAGTATAATTGCAGCTAGAGATTAAAATAAAAATAACATAAGAATATTATTAGTAATTATACACTAATAAACTTAAAAACCTACAAAACAGTAATAAACTTGAAACCTTAGTTGAAATAGATGCAATTCTAAAAATATATAAAATACCAAATTGGCACTAGAAGAATAGACAATATATATAAAATCTGTAAATATTAAATAAATTGGCCTTTTCTTATTAAAATTTTAAAAAAGCACAACACAACAAAACAAAATAGGCCTAACTTGCTGTCCAAGTGCATTCTACCAAAGTTTAAGGAAGTTCATTTCTTTCTTATACAAGTTCTTTCAGAAAATACAATTTGAAATACACAGCTTATTTTATGAGATTACTAGTACTCATCTTGAAACTGAGGAGACCAATATAAAAAAATAAAATCTATAGCCTCATTCACTTACAAATGTTGGTATAAAGTTCTCAAAATAAAATAGTGGCTAATCAAATCTAACAGTATATTAACGAAAATAGAACACCATGAGCAAGGAAAATTTATCCTAGGAATGCAAGGATGGTCCACTATTTTAAAACCTATTAATTTACAACATCAATATACTAAAGAAGAAAATATCATCTGAGTACTGAGTAGCCCAATTTATGCAGAAAATAATTATAACTAGGTGCTGAAATGTATCAAATAAAATAATCTAGTAGGAAACAAGAATCAATTATGAAAGCATTCAACAAAGACCTGCCAATAAAAACCAAAAGTTGATAGTGTAAGCACAGGTAAAAAGACCAATGGAAGAGAACAGATTCAGACTCTTACATATATAGGAAATAGTTATGGCTCCACAGATCATGGAGAAAGGTTGCTTCGTAGACATCTTTGGGAAACCTGGCTCAATATGTAAGAAAAAAAATAAAACTGAATCCCTACCTCACATCATACATGGAATAAAGATCTAAGTGTAGTAGATAAAATGGAGTTTAAAAAAAAGAATAGAGGGAAGACTTTTTGATTTAGGTATGAGAAAGGCTATTTACAGCTTTCTTATTGTCTGTTTGTCCCTTTCTCTATGTTGCGGATAATTTCCTTTACTTCATTCAGTCATTCTACTGGAATTTTTATTTTAGCAGTCATATTTTAGCAGATAATCTAATTAAGTGTAAACACTCTGAAGACACTATGGACAGGTTACTTTATGTCTCTGTGGCTCAGTTTCAACTTTAAAAAATGAGAGAAGAAACAGTATCTACTTCAGAAGATTGACATGGGGATTAAATGAGGGTAGATAGATAGGCAGATAGAGAGACATGCAAACACACACACACACACACACAGACAGATGAGACAGATAGATAGATAGATAGATAGATAGATAGATAGATAGATAGATAGATAGATGGATGATAG
>NW_012109696.1:1306719-1308396 GCF_000951045.1 Mandrillus leucophaeus | reverse complement strand
AGAATGTATTCTCAATTGCATTGCACCCTGTGCCCAGCTACAAAACTCGAGACATCCTTTGCATTATAAATTCTCATTATGATAGATTAATAAATATAGTGTTAAAATGTCCTGCTGAATGCAGCATGCACCATTTTAAATGAAGAGACCGAAACATATCAGCCTTTCTTGCAGGAATGGCAGAATTAAAATTGCCCCTTATTTATACAAGGCAACTATAAATGCTAAAATGCAGATTATCATGCATTCAGAACGATCCTGCCTATGTAATTCCCCTACTAATTTATACATTCTGCAGTTCCCAGAGCAGCAAATCTCTCATCTTCTCCTGAACTTTTCAGAAAATACCAGTATTTGAGTCTTGAAATTACATTGCATTTAAGCAGCACTATGAATTCTTCACCTGTTAAGATCTTTTCATCCAGTGCTATTATGACTTGCTTTTATGATCCTCTGCCCTGATTGGCTTCTATTCTGTAATTTAGACCTAATAAGACATAAGGGGTCAACGGCACAAAGGCAGAAGTACTATTCACCTTATCGTGGGAGCAGTAATAAAAAGATGTCAGGTGAGAGAAACATCAGAATTTCAATGAATTAGAATTGGAAGCGAGAAATGAGTCTGCTGTTTATTTTGCTGGTTACAGAAAGCTTTTTTTTCTCTACGTCCAGGAAGAAGTGCTATTCAGATACAAGACTGTCATCAAAGGGAAAAAAAATAACTGAATTAAACTTTTAAGTGTGTCATTGTGTGTGCAAAGAAATTCCCAGATCAAGTCACAAATACTATATTAATAATGGCTCGGGATTTTCTTCCCTATCTTCCAGAGCATACTTTGAGAAACTCTGTGTGTGTGTGTGTGTGTGTGTGTGTATGTGTGTGTAGAGAGAGAGAGGAAAACAAAATAAATTCCCTCTCAAGCAGTTATATTATTTTTCTTAACAGTTTTGAGATGAAAGTGGGTACAGATAAACAAAAAGGGGGAAGTTCAGTTTATTTA
The DNA here is from genome assembly GCF_000951045.1 of Mandrillus leucophaeus. Lineage (NCBI taxonomy): Eukaryota > Metazoa > Chordata > Mammalia > Primates > Cercopithecidae > Mandrillus > Mandrillus leucophaeus. The sequence goes on along the minus strand of NW_012109696.1, from coordinate 1,307,395 downwards.
ATTCCCCAGCTAATATGCACGTGATATTTCTGTACTTTAATATCATAATGGAAATATCACTTGATTTAAGTCTCTTTAAAACTGTGAAATTGAGCAGTGTAGGGTTTGCATATTTGTGCCTGAGAGCCACGTGGGTTAAACCAGTTGGTACACTTACTTCCACTGAGTTTGAATTTGTGAATAGCCTCCAATGGGAACATAAAGCAAGAAGCGAAACACGCATGGGAATTTGGGGCTGACCCAAGGGGACAGGCTGGCTGGGCAAGGCCAGGACAAGTTTTGTCTGCCTGCTGGTTCAAGAGTGCCGTTGAGTCTGGCTTTGTCAGACTGAGCTGCTCCCCTCCCATCGATGGCATCCACCATCTCCTTCTCCTTTGTGTCTATTGTAAAACAAAATGCAAGGACTCTGATGCATCCACCACCACCTTCCCCCTTGTGCATATTGTAAGTTAAAATGATAGGACTCCAAGCAACATTGCGCAAAGGGTACCTAATTTTCTCCTTGTTGTTCACCAAAACTGAAATCTTAATTCAAAGGTGAGTTAGGACGGGGGTTGTCTCACTACAGCATTTAAAAAAAAAAAAAAAAGGCCGGGCGCAGTGGCTCAAGCCTGTAATCCCAGCACTTTGGCAGGCCGAGACGGGCGGATCACGAGGTCAGGAGATCGAGACCATC
>NW_012109696.1:1299577-1301879 GCF_000951045.1 Mandrillus leucophaeus | reverse complement strand
CTACCCATTACATGTGGCTCCACAAGGCCCAACAGGAGAAGCGGGTACCAGAGGGTCTTGCACCAACTCTTAAGGGCTTCAGCTCAGAAGTGGCCCACGTTAATTCCACCACAGGCCACTGGGAAGAACTAGATGCAGGGCTTATACTTGGTTAAATAGTATCCTCCCAAGACGTATGTCCTCCTGGAACTTGTGGGTTTGACCTTATTTGGAAAGAGGGTCTTGGTCTATTCACAGTTTTAGTAAAAATGTACAAGATTAAGGGATCCTTTGTTGAATTTTACTTAGAATCCTACAATTTCCATTTACAACATGGGTTGCAGCATAGGGTGATGGTGGATGTGTGAACAGAGACAGGGTCATTGTGATCAAGTTAAAGTGAGATCATGCTGAACTAGGGTAGGCCCATGCAATGAGTTTTCTCCTTATAAGAAGAGGAAGATTTGGACACAAATTGGAGAGATGCAGCCACAAGAACGCCAGCAACCACCAACAGTTAGAAGAGGCACAGAAGAAGCTTTTCTGGAGGCTTCAGAGGAAGCACTGTCTGCCAACACCTTGATTTTGGGCTTCTGACCTCAACAGAGAGACAAATTTCCATTGTTTTAAGCCACTAAATTTATGCTACTTTGTTAGAGCAGCCACAGGCAACCAATTCATGGCCCCACCCAGCTTCGATGCCTTAAATGGGCCACATGCCCAGATGAACTTCACCAGGTTGTCTCCAGCACTAACTCTCTGTTGTGCTCCTGAGCTGTTCTGCAATCCACCCCCTCTCCTTCCTCCAGGGCTCCATGCAGTTCACCAAAATGCCCCTTCACATTCACTGGTGTACATCTGTGCAGCTTGGATATGTATCCTAGGGTTCAGACCAGTGACAGTAGCAGATGCAGCTCATTCCTACAGAGAAAGACCAGGAACATCAAGAGGGTGCCATGGAAACCACAGAGTCAAATTAAACATGAATCATGGCTTTTCATCCACAGCACCAGTACACACATGCGCACACACACACACAAACGTGCCCACCTCCACTAACTGTCGCGCAGAGTTCAACTGCATATTCCTAGGACGTGTCCATCTTTTGGATGCACAGCACCCCTCAACCGGGTTCAGCAAGCATGACATGGGCTAGTGGCCTGGCTAAGGGCTACAGCCACTAATAGGTTGTCTGCCGCTTTGGGAAGGCGGGGTCCAGACCATTGCCATTCATTGATTCATATCCACGCTTTGCTGCAGCAAACGGTTTTAAATTGATGCTTGGTATAAAGGCTTTTATGACTGCAATCCATATTTCAATTCTTGCCATAAAATAATAATTTGAGAAATGCAGAGAAATACACTGTTAACAATTTAACATTTACTTTCAATAAATAGGAAACATTTTACAGAGAACTGCAGCCCATTATGGAAACCATAATTCATGCTCTGTGCCAAGAGAATGTATTCTCAATTGCATTGCACCCTGTGCCCAGCTACAAAACTCGAGACATCCTTTGCATTATAAATTCTCATTATGATAGATTAATAAATATAGTGTTAAAATGTCCTGCTGAATGCAGCATGCACCATTTTAAATGAAGAGACCGAAACATATCAGCCTTTCTTGCAGGAATGGCAGAAAATTGCCCCTTATTTATACAAGGCAACTATAAATGCTAAAATGCAGATTATCATGCATTCAGAACGATCCTGCCTATGTAATTCCCCTACTAATTTATACATTCTGCAGTTCCCAGAGCAGCAAATCTCTCATCTTCTCCTGAACTTTTCAGAAAATACCAGTATTTGAGTCTTGAAATTACATTGCATTTAAGCAGCACTATGAATTCTTCACCTGTTAAGATCTTTTCATCCAGTGCTATTATGACTTGCTTTTATGATCCTCTGCCCTGATTGGCTTCTATTCTGTAATTTAGACCTAATAAGACATAAGGGGTCAACGGCACAAAGGCAGAAGTACTATTCACCTTATCGTGGGAGCAGTAATAAAAAGATGTCAGGTGAGAGAAACATCAGAATTTCAATGAATTAGAATTGGAAGCGAGAAATGAGTCTGCTGTTTATTTTGCTGGTTACAGAAAGCTTTTTTTTCTCTACGTCCAGGAAGAAGTGCTATTCAGATACAAGACTGTCATCAAAGGGAAAAAAAATAACTGAATTAAACTTTTAAGTGTGTCATTGTGTGTGCAAAGAAATTCCCAGATCAAGTCACAAATACTATATTAATAATGGCTCGGGATTTTCTTCCCTATCTTCCAGAGCATACTTTGAGAAACTCTGTGTGTGTGTGTGTGTGTGT
>NW_012109696.1:1293658-1294318 GCF_000951045.1 Mandrillus leucophaeus | reverse complement strand
ATAATGCGCTTAGAACAATGCCTGGAACATAATAGCACTATGTAAATTTGAGTTATTGTTATGATTACTATTACTATTATTTACTAGTCTGCCAAGTAGACTCACCAATCCCTGGCCTCAGAATTAGTGGGATTCACTTAGTTGTCATCACTGGCAGTGCTGGACCACACAGCGCTCCCCTGGCTAGGACAGAATCTGCACCCTAAGCTCAGCCCAGGAAAGAGGAGAGGACATAGGTCCTCAGAGGAGCAGGTCTGAAACAAGGGTGAGGAGGCACCTCTACCCCATAAAGTTCCCAAATTCATCAACCCAGAAGACTGCTTCTGCCCCCAAGGTGGCTTAACACAGCACAGGGTTGCTTTTTACTCATTCTCGCAATGTTTGCTACAAGACCAGGAGACTACCTAAAATTACTCTCTCCTGCACAGAAGCCCAGGGAGGCTCCACCAGCATGTAATTGCCTCCTACCCATTACATGTGGCTCCACAAGGCCCAACAGGAGAAGCGGGTACCAGAGGGTCTTGCACCAACTCTTAAGGGCTTCAGCTCAGAAGTGGCCCACGTTAATTCCACCACAGGCCACTGGGAAGAACTAGATGCAGGGCTTATACTTGGTTAAATAGTATCCTCCCAAGACGTATGTCCTCCTGGAACTTGTGG
>NW_012109696.1:1272350-1290608 GCF_000951045.1 Mandrillus leucophaeus | reverse complement strand
AAAAAAAAAAAAAAGAAGAAAAGAAAGGGAAAAAAAAGAAAAGAAAAAAGAAGAAACAGCTGGAGAAGCCTGAGGAGTGGTCTGGAACTCTCCTCTGCCAACTGGCCCATGATGGGGAGCATTATTCTGTGTAATTATAAGCAGGACCACCATAAGAAGAGGAAGCTAGAGGCAGGCAAGTTTCAGCTGACCATAAAGAAAGAGCCCCCTTACACTCAGAGGTGCTGAAACTACGGTGGCCTGTTGTGAGGGAGGGCTTGTGCCCTCTGGTTCCAGAAGTGGGGAGCAGGCCTGCCAGGAAGTCCGGAAGTGGGGAGCAGGCCTGCGGGGGAGTCCGGAAGTAGGGGGCAGGCCTGCGGGGGAGTCCGGAAGTGGGGAGCAGGCCTGCGGGGGAGTCCGGAAGTGGGGAGCAGACCTGCGGGGGAGTCCGGAAGTGGGGAGCAGGCCTGCGGGGGAGTCCGGAAGTGGGGAGCGGACCCAGACCTGTTGGGGGTCTGCATGTTGGGGATGGATTCAGAGATTCTGGCCTTCTGTGGGGATTGTCTGTGTGTTGACAACATTGTGGGAGCCCCAGGGTGTCCTGAACTGGACTTTAGTTTACAAACCTGAATGTACCAAGAAATGGAGGTGGAATATCCATGGCCAGTAGGTGGCATCTCTTAGGTGAAGGAAAGTGAGATTTGATAGGTGGATCCAGTCCTATTTGCATCTCACACAGACTTTCTTAGCTAAAGCAGGCTCTTCTGGAACATGGTGCTACAATAAAATAAAATGAAGGCCAGGCTTGACAGTTTCTTGAACAGACAAAACTGGCTAGGCCACAAAAGGAAATTTAGTTTGTTTCTTGTAAATGCCTCTGGTCATTAAAAAACTTCAGTCACCTTCCAAAAATGGAGTAAGATGATCCCTTTAAACCAACCTCTGCTCTCAGAAAACCCCATTGTGTCAGCAGTCACTGCAAAGGGTAAATGACTGCCTCATTTTTGCATTCTAACCCAGCCTGAGCTTCCTCTTACCACCTTAGGTTTGAAGTCTCCTGGTTCTCAAATTGTTCTTTTGCATACGCAATAAACTTCAAATTTTTAAAGTTTATCTGACTTTATTTTTGACAATGGTCAGTGAAATCTCCTGGGTGGTTTAAAGGTTTGTGGGTGGCTGAGCTGAAATTTCCCCTTGCTGAACCAGAACAGGATGAGAACTCTGCAGGAAGCCCAGGGAAAGGAACGCTGGCTTTGGAGTCAGCCAGAATTGGGTCGGAATCCCCACTTCATAAGCCACTTAACCTCTCTAAGTTTTACTTCCTCATTTATAAGATAATGAGAGCAATACTTTCTCACAGGGTTGTTATAAATTTTAAATATCCCTAGCACTTATGAGGCACCCAATAAATTTTAGCCATTATAATAAAGTTAATTGAGAATGCTACAGATTGACTGCAATTGACATCTTTGCACAGAAAAGACTTCCTCAGCATTTTCTAGCTGTCTCTTGGTTTAACTTCAGATGCTCAAACCAATCACAGGGGAAACCATCCACAATCCACAGAGAGAAGATCCCCAGAGATGACATAGGAAGGTGTACACCCTTCTCATGTATTCTAAAATGTCCAATGGGCCAGCATTGCCCAGGGAAGAGGGATGATTAAAACAAATAAACAAACTTCTACTCTGCCAAAAACACTGTCAAGAGAATGAGAAGACAAGGTTTCTTGTCTGAGGTTTGAGGTTTTCACAGTAATCTTTCTGCAAAATCCTGCTGACCAACAAGAACCCCAAAACACTTAAAAACCTTGTCAAGATGTAGCCAGAGCATTCAGCCAGCAGTCTAATTTTTCCAGCAGCATCACAAAAAGATGGAAAATGCTGGCTGCCCATTCAGGCTTCATCCACGTGTGCTCCCATCTGAAGTAATTAGTCAAGAAGTTGGTCAGCTCTATGCAAAAACGACAGGCACACAGCTACACATGATTAAAAGTGATGATTCTCCAGTAATCTTGAGATCTCAATCTTGAGATGCAATATTGTTCAAAGTCCTGTGTATTTTTTTAAATTCATAAGCTTTATTTTTTAGAGCAGTTTTAGAATCACAGCAAAATTGTTTATAAAGTACATAGAGTTCTGGTATAGCCCCTGGGCCCGGGCACACACAGGTTTTTACATCATTAAAAGTCCCACTAGAGCTTACTACAATTTGTTACATTTGTTACAACTGATGACCCTACCTTGACACATTAGTATCACCCAGAGTCCACGGTTTACATTAGGATTCACTCTGTTGGCTTGAAGAAATGGTCAATGACACTCATCCACCATTATGATGTCATACAGAGTAATTTTACTGCCCTAAAAATCCCCTATGCTCCACCCATTCATGCCATCCCTCACCCCACTACCTGGCAACCACTGACCTTTTTACTGTCTTCATAGTTTTGCTGTTCCCAGAATGTCATATAGTAGGAAATGTACAGTAGTCAGCCTCTTCGGACTGACTTCTTTCACTCAGCAATATGTATTTCAGGTTCCCCCATGTCTTTTAATGGTTTGATGACTCATTTATTTTTAGCATGGAATAATACTATATTGTCTGGATATACCACAGTTTATTTATCCATTACCTTCTGAAGACATCTTGATTGCTTCCAGTTTTAATATACCAATAAAGCTACTATAAGCATCTATATGCCTGTGTCCATGTGAACAAAAGTTTTCAACTCTTTTGGGTAAATACAAGAGAGCACAATCGCTGGATCCTTTGGTTTAGTTTTGTAAGAAACCACCACACTGACTAAGTGGCTGTAGCATTTTGCATTCCCGTCAGCACCAAATGGGGGTTCCTGTTGCTTCATACTCTTGCCAGCATGTGGTGGTGTCAGTGTTCTGAAATCTGACCATTCTAATGGGTGTGTAGCAGGATCTTATTTTTGTTTTAATCTGCAGCTCCCTAATGCCATATGATGTCAAGCATCATTTCATATAAATATTTGCTGTTTGTTTGTTTGTTTGTTTTGAGACAGAGTCTCACTCTGTCACCAGGCTGGAGTGCAATGGCGTGATCTCAGCTCACTGCAACCTCCGCCTCCCAGGTTCAAGCAATTTTCCTGCCTCAGCCTCCCAAGTAGCTGGGATTACAGGCACATGCCACCATGCCTGGCTAATTTTTGTATTTTTAGTAGAGACAGGATTTCACCATGTTGCCCAGGTGAAACTCCTGGCCTCAGGTGATCCACCCACCTCGGCCTCCCAAGGTACTGGGATTACAGGCATGAGCCACCATGCCCGGCCATTATTTGTCCTTTGTGTGTCTTCTTGGTGAGTTCTCTGTTGAGGTCTTTTGCCCAATTTGAAAGGAGATTGTTCACTTTCTTATTGTTGAGTTTTAAGAGTTTGTATATTTTGTATAGCAGGATTTTTTTTTAATCAGATGTGTCTTTTGCAAATATTCTAGTCTGTGGCTTGTCTTCTCGTTCTCTTGACAGTGTTTTTGGCAGAGTAGAAGTTTGTTTTGTTCATTTGTTTTAATCACCCCTCTGCTCTGAGCAATGCTGGCCCATTGTAAATGTTTGAATACAATTTTGGTTTTCCACCTCACAAACACCCCGTTGACTCCTGAGAGATTCAGTTGTAGCGTTCACTATTGGAGACACTCCTGCCTTTTGTCCAGAGCCCCTAGTAGTGATGGCACAAGACTGGCAATGTCCTTGGTGTCCTGAAATACAGCCCCACTGTGGGTGCTCTGCCAATACCCAGCCCACGTTTGTCTGGATTTAGAGGATCCAGGGTGCTAACGGAAGGCAGCCTCCAACTGTTCGAACACATCCAAATGAGAGAAAGAGCAGTGGTGTGTCATTACCGGCACCGAAACTCCGTGATCGTGCCTATCCTCTAAACAACTGTGCTGATTCAGTAGTAATTAATTCCTCAACAGCCTGAATTAAATAATCAAGTATATTGCAGGTAATGCAATTACAGTAGTTATTTAGCACTTAATGAAACATTCTTATGAGTATGGACATGGCAAGTCTTCCCTCTGTCTTGAAGTAACCCCGTGTCCATGGAATGAGCCTCACTCCCCTGAGGACCTAAGGATTCAATGGGTAATTCATGGTCCCCCGTGGGACCGCATCACTAGGTGAAATCTAGCCCAATTTCATCAGCCTCTGGCCCAGGTTGCCCTGTATGCCAGCACCATGCCAGTACTGACCACCAGCAGTCAGCCCAACCAGCACCCCAGGGCCTACCGTACCAAAACAGGGATGGGGAGGCTCAGTATAGATGCCACACCAGCAGTGGACACAGGGCCCCTGATGAGGATGCACAGTGCAGGCTTGGTGGAGCTGATGAAAAACAGACAGAAATGAAGATGAGAGCCAGAAAGAGGCAGTGTCCTTCACAGCCGTCCCTCAGGCTCCAGAGTGCACCATCCCAGACTCAGGGCTCTAAGATCAGACTCCTAGGACAAGTGTTCAAGGCCATGTTTTAGGTTTTGCCTGAATTTGACTGTGGCCAGGCCTGTTTCTTTCCTTTCAGACAGTCTGAAGGATCAATAGCAGGATTTCAACGGCACCTCCAAAGGGTACGGCCTTTGGCAAAGACGCCGCTTCTGCCTTGGGATCATCTCATCCTGACACATCCTCATGGGGTAGAATAAACGTGTTTATACGACCAGAGATGTTGATATGACTCGGGAGACTGGATTATGTGTGGACTGGATCTCAGGGTTTTAATCGCCTTCCCTTGTGACTTGACATTACTAAACAAATGGATTGGACTGGGCATGTATTTCCTGTTAATAAAGATTATACTGTGTTCTTCCCATCTCCATGGGAATAGTTGATGTTAGGGAAGTCAAAATGCCATAGCTAAGGCGTGTTGGCCCTTCCTAGGTATTTTTCTTTAGAAAGTTTGGTATTTTTGTTTGTTTTAGCCTTGAAATGAGCAAACTTCCTGTGTCCGGCTTTTATCACTTAATATAATATCTTCCAGCTTCACCCATGTTGTGGATAATGACAGGACTTCCTTCCTTTTTAAGGCTGAATAGCATTCCACTGTGTAGATGTATCACATTGTCTTATCCACTCGTCTTTTGATGGACACCTAAGTTGATTCCATAACTTGGCTATGTGACTAGTGCTGTAATAAACATGAAAGTCCAAGTATCTTTTTTACATACTGATTTTATTTCCTTTGGCTATATACCCAGTAAAAAGTTGACCTCATAGAAGTAGAGAGTAGAACCACCCAGAGGCTAGGGTGGTTAGGACAGAGAAAGGGTTGGGGAGATGGTGGACAAAGAACACATATTTATAATGAGATAGGAGGAATAAGCTCAACTGTTCTGCTGTATAGCATGGTGACTACAGTGAATGACAATATATTGTATTCTCGAAAAATACTAGAGACTGACTGGTAAGTGTTCTCACCCCAAAGATGAAAACTATATAGGTAATGCAATTATGTATATATACTTCAAAACATCCTGTTGCACATGATAAATACATACAGTTTCATACTTCCATTTTTAAATTAATTACTTCATCTTTTTAAAGATAAGCAAACGCCCTTTCACCACTCCCGCCCCTCCAGGGTGCCATGCTGACAGTGAATGGTGAAACTCACAGACAGCCCTGTCTATAACCTTGAGGTCTGATCAGGCTATTGATGCTCTGGCTGGGAGCCGCACAGGGCAGCCTCCTCTGTAAATTCTCGCCTCTGCCCTAAAAATCCATTGTTAGGAGAGCGCTGCCATAGCAACAGAGGGCCACAAAAGGCAAAGAAACTGACAGTTACCCACACAAAGCGGGCTGGATCTGCGAGCTAATTAAAAGGTTCTCTGCTCAGGGTCACCTTCTAAATGAGGAGTGTCAGTCAGAAACCCTTGGGCATAAGCGGCTCCCCCCAGGGGCCCCCGGACACCCAACCACCCAGGCAGGTACTAGCTCTTCCGAGAATCTGCTCTGCCATTCCCCGGGTGAGGACCCCACAGGGCCCTGGTCACGCTTTGGCTGGGCCGTTTTGTTAAATGGACTAAGTCTACTTTCTGCCAGTAGGAGCACAAAGCGGCAAACCCGAGTGATTGATTAAAAGCAGGCTGCTGTCCTCAGATCCTGATTTAGGTCTGATGTCATTTGAAATTGAAATTGCTTTCAGAAGCTTCTGCGGGTTCTTGAAGGCTAGCTCTTGGAGTCTTAGAAGATAGTAGGTTACTACCAGGTCTAAGCAAGGCTGGAAGCCAGAGCTTTGGTGGTTGTCTTCCCTACTCTGGGTTCTTGGGACAGGTTGACTCCAAGCATCTCCAATCGGCCAAGTGGCCTCTAGAACACGGAGTCAGGACCTTGCTCAACAAAGCCCTGGCTGCCCACTAGCATTCCTACCCCCATCACCCCCAGCCTATCCCTGCAGGCATAGCTCACACTGTCGCCCATACTATATCCTCAGCTCCAAACAAACAGCTTGACCGAAAACACAGAAGGACTTGAATTTCTATCATCATGCTGAAGTCTGACCCTTTAGAAATCAGTGGAAGTAATGCAGGAACAGAAAGTGAAGTCCTGGAGACATGAATGCAGCCTCAAGGAGAGGCCATAATGTTATACAGGATACAACACTTACAAAAGAAATCTGACAGCCCTGGAGAAGCAGCCAGATAGCTGAGACCAAAAACTTTGCAGCAACCTACGTGGGTTTCCCAACAGACTAAAGCAAGGAACTCCATAGCAGCTCAGCTCTGCCGCTGTCCTGGTGATGTGTCTGCAGCAGCCTCCTAGGACAATGCAGCCCCACATCTAAAGTTGCCTGGGGAGTATTTGTTGAGACTCAAGATCTGGAAAGACAGCCTCATTCAGTCATCCTTTTCCCAGTGACCAGAGGTCCTTGCCAAGGGATTCAAACTACTTAGTGCTATGGGTTCTGGGGTCAGAACATTTACATCCCAGCTTCATCCCTTGTCTCTGTGTGAGACAAGTTACCCAGTTTTCCTTCGCCTCTGTTTCATCAGCTTAAACTGATGACAATAGTTATTCTTCCTGAAGTCATGAAGGGAATTAAATAAGATAATCTGTATAATGCTTAGAAGGGTGCCTGGAGCATAGCAAGTCCTTAGTAAGCATTGGTGTGTACCTTTAGGTGCATGGTAACAAACTCTAACGTCAGAGCCTTCAAAATGCAGTTGCTTAAAAAAGAAGTATCTCTCACTAACCAGTTGCATTGTGTGCTGGCCCTGGGCAGGTGGGACAGCGCTACCCCAAGAGCCATTCAGGAGGCCCAGGTTCTTTCTATCTTGTTGCTCCACCACCTGCATTCTACCCCATGGGAAGGAAAGGGAAGGAACAGAATCTGAGATTAGTGATATCGGGCATCACAGCTCAGGACACAACCTGGGGGTGCAGAAATCACTTTCACCCATGTCCTGTCAGCCCAGACTTAGTCACATGACCACATCTGGTTCCATGGTGGTGGCAAACGTAGTCCCCAGCAGTCTCCATCATGACATTTATCACTCAATGCCACATTTCATGAGAAAACAATGCAGAGATTCATTCATGTCAAAACCAACAGCATAGACATGTACTGTGTGAAAGGCAAAGGTGTGACAGACATCCATCCAGGCCCACTTGAGGATGCTCCCTGTGGTCCCCAGACACACTGAGGCTTGCTGTTTTGGAGCTCCGTGGGTACTAAAGTACACAGGGGAGGTAGCTCCCCATGACCAGAGCTGCACGTCCCCAGGGCAGGGTCTGGAAGTTGACAGTGTATGGAACAGTCCTTCCCCATCCCTCCCTGGGGACCCTGAGCAGAGTTCCTGGGATCAATGTGCCTGGCAGGCGAGAAAGCTGTGAGCAGGGTGCATTCCAGGCTCCTATGCCCCGTCCCCACAGGACTGCATAAACTCACAAAAGCCAGGAGCGGAGGTGTGGATGAGAACTCCTGACCTTCACCTCCAAGGTAGCCTCCAGTCAGACTCCCAGTGCTAAGTGCTGCTGCTTTCTGTTACCTTGTGCACCTGCTGGTCCCTGGCCTTGACCTACCCTGGCGTTCATATCCTCTGGTCAGGCACTGTTTGGGGACTTGTGCAGGCTTCTGACTGTACCCTGGCTTCCATGGAGCACATCACCTCCCATAGACCAGAGCCCTGTCTCATGTCCAGCTCCAGCCAAGCAATGCCTCAATCTCCTGTGAGCAGTTACACTTCGCCCTGATCCTCCTCCTCTTCAAATCCTCAAGGCACCTCTTGAGCCACCAGGAAGCAGCCTCTGTGAAATGCCCAGCGCAGCCTTCCACATGCAGCCAGAACTCATGGGCTGCCAGGGTCCTTGTCCTTTCACCCAGCAGCTAGGCGGAATCTCCCCAGAGGAACATGCCGATGATGCTCCCAGCTAAGTGGCCATAGCTGCTCTGGACTTCAGGCTCTCTGTTGGAGAATTAAGCCTCCAGCAACTGCTTTAATGCTCCCTATGGCCTCTGAGAGTCAAATTTCCATTTCTGTAGCTGCTACAAGGTTTGGCTCATCCATCTGCCTGGCTGCTTTATTAGACTCTATTTTTACTTATCACTAAGAGTTAAACAGACAAGGACTTCAAGATGGATGTAAACCTTTGTTAAACTTAGCCATTCTTTACTAACTGCCTTAGAAATGAAAGCCAAACCATGCACTTTCTGAAATAATTTGGAGCATAAAGATGAAACTATTTATCAATTAATTTAAACTTAGGTGAGGCTTTTGCATACAGAGGAGCTTTAGGATTTGGTCTAATGGATTAAATTTAGACTACCCCACAAATGAATTCCAAGATCCTGGTCATATCTATTCACAAAGCTGTGACTTTCTGAAGTTTTCTTGGCAGAGTGAAAGAATATATTAAAATCTGGACTCCTTGCGTGTTTCCCAGAAGAAATCAGCAGGCAGTTTCTTCTACCATAAAATTAATCCATAAAGTAAATGAGCATAATAATGTAGGAAATAATTCTGTTGGGGCATTCCAGTCCTTTAATGCCAACAATATCCAGTGGAGATTTTTCTTTGTCATTCTAAGACCCTTTGAAAAATATGTCAAATCTTATCGAATCAAATTTGAAACAGACCATAAAAGATTTCCAGGAAACTCTTATGAGGATCAAAATGAAGATTTATAGCAATGGAAATAAATTTGATTTCTAAAAACGATTTCTGATAACATTGCATTAATGACCTAGGGAAATTCTTCTCAGGAGAAGTATTAGGCCACAGGTATTCAATCAGCAAAGCAACGTTGAAGTCGGGAACTTGCAAATTAAAGATAGCACCATTTGTCTTAAATCAATAAGTGGAAAGATTAAAGCAACAAAGCTCCCAAGATATAAAGTGGGAAATGAAGCCTGATTTGATTTGATTTATGTCATCCAGCTCTCAGAGACGTAAGTACCGTAAGTTCTGATTCCAAAGATTCTATAGAAGAATCAGCGGCCAGAGAAAAGGAGCAAATGATTCTACAGAAGGTGGAGGAAGATGAGGAAGAGAGAAGGATGAAGAGGAGGAGGAGGAGAATGCGGGGGATTAGAAGAAGGAGGAGGAGGTTTTTAGAGTGAAATGCCTGAATTTATTCCCCCCAAAATAGTTTGAAAAAATAGTACCAGTAACTTGGAAATTGGATTTACATCAGAACTGGAAAGACCTTATCTCATGCAGATTTGTACATCACAAACCTCAGCCCAGAAGCCGGTAGAGCCCTGGCCACCTGGTTCCAGGAGGGGAGCCGGTGGCCCAGTCTCCCCACTCACAGAAGCCCTGGGCTACCATATGTCCACACAGCAGACCCAGAGATCGGGAGAGGGGGCTCCACAGAGAGGCAATGGCAGACCATCAGCCCAGAGCCTCACAGCTGTAAGTTCCTCAGACCATGGACTCCCAGGCTCCAAGGCCACCCAAAAGCCCTGTACCTGCTCGCTCCTGAGGAGTTGGGGCCTCCTCCACAGGACCGCACAAGGAAGATGCTCAAAGACTGGAGGTTTTGGTTGCATGTCCTGCTGTTCCATCTTTTTAAAAGGAGACATTGATGCCAGAAAATGGTCGACAATGTCCAGTCAGAAACCTGGCCAGGTAGGATGCTCCCAGATGTTTGTATAACATAGAATAAGCTCAGCTTGGCTCCCCTGCTGGAGGGGTCAGTGCAGCTGTTCCTCCAGGGATGATGCATCAGAATATCCAGGAACTCAACCTCTGATGGTGCAGCTCACAGGCCGTGCTGGCTCTTGCTCACATTTCTGCATTGCAATTGTGTTAAGACCCAAGAGGCATTTCAGAGTAAGTATGGATCACAGTTTAACAAGTACATGTCATTGTACCCAGCACAGAAAACCAGTTAATCCAGAAAGGAGCAGAACACGTGTATTAAGGTGTGAAGATAGAAGAGGAATCAACTTAAGATGCATACTTGCTGTCCCTGCATTTCCCCAAGAGCTTCCCTCCTTCTCATGGGTCCTGGGGTAAAATCCAGGCATCTCTGGGAGAATCAAACAGGTTATTTTGAGATCAACATGAGCAGGTGAGTTTGAGGGCCTATGAGAGGATGGAATATTCATTGAGATAATGGCAAAGCAGGTGGCTGCGGCAGGTAACAGGCATGAATATTAAAGGCATGAGAAGAAGATAGTGTGGACTGAGCCTTAACCAGCTCCAGAATTTTCTAGAGATCAAACAGCCTCTGTAATAGTCAAGTGTGGCCACTTAGGAGGCCAGGCCATGGCCCAGAGAGCTAGTAGGAAGTTTTCACTCTTCTTTCATGCTAAAGTTTATGACAAGGCCAGCTCTCTCCTCACCCTACGCACCCTTCCCTGTCAAATGCCTTAGAAGTATGAAGAAGATGGAAAACTAAAAGAATCTACAGAAATATTTGAGTTTCCTTTGGTGATCATTCCAACCTTAATTTATCTGGATAATCATGTGTGTATGGAGCGAGGAAGGACTGGAGAGAAGGAGCTACATCTTGAGACCCGTCTCTTCCTCCTGCTGTCCTAAGGCAACATTTCAGAGTGCATGAAGGTGGCTTAAGCAACAGGGATCCCAATTCTTGGAATATTCCCCTCCTTCCAGCATCTCTCTGTGGTCCTGGGCTGCTCACAAACTCTATCCCAATCGCCATCCCTCTCCCTGATGCCTCCACTTGGGTGTTGAAAGGTGACATAGTTTGGCTTTGTCCCCACCCAAATCTCATCAGGAATGGTAGCTCCCATAATCCCCACATGTTATGGGAGGGACCCAGTGAAAGGTAACTGAATCATGGGAGTGGGGCTTTCCCCTACTGTTCTCATGATAGCGAATAAGTCTCAGGAGACTTGATGGTTTTATAAAGGGCAGTTCCCCTGCACATGCTCTCTTGCCTGCTGCCATGTAAGACCTGCCTTTGCTGTTCCTGTACCTTCCACCATGATTGTGAGGCCTCCCGGGCCATGTGGAACTGTGAATTCATTAAACCTTTATAAATTTCCCAGTCTCGGGTATTTCTTCATAGCAGTATGAAAATGGATGGTTACAAACGGGCATCTCAAACAGCACAGCCCTCCCCCAGAATTCTGATCCCCTCCGGCCTCCCAGTTCTGAGCACTGGCACACCATGATCCTAGTTGCTCAGATAAAAGATCAAATAATTATCCTTCATTTCTAAGTTTCTCTCACATCCTACATACAACACTTCAGCAAATTCTATTAATTCCGCCTGCAAAATAGCCCAAAGCCAAGTCTGGAGCAACAGCATCTCTTACCTGGATGATCAAAGTAGATATACTCAGTCTCCCTGCTCCCACTGACACCCCCTCCAGCTCCTGTCCATTAGCCACACAGCAGTCAGAGGGATCTTGAAGATGCACACATGAGATTGTATCACTCTCCACCTCAGGTCCTCATCCACAGAAACTCTGAGTCCAGTGGTGCTAGTAGCTAAAAATATTAATATGGTGATGATACAGCAATGCAGACTGTAGGCAGCTCTTGAATGCCACATGCCTCCCCAAAGCCCCCCAGGTGCATTTCTCAGGTGCAGACTTTGCTCCTGAGCTCTGGGTGCTCACTTCTAAGTGCATGCTCATTACCTTTACTCCAGTGTCTCAACGCAATCTAGCTCAGCATGCCAGTGGCTGAAATCACCCTCACGCACACCCCTTCCACCACAAACACAATCCCCAATGTTCCCTCCTTAGTGAATGGCACTCCCACAACCCAGCTGCACAAGTCACAGCCTGGGCATGGTCCTTCCTTCTCCTTCTCCTCTCCCAGTACCTACTCAACAACAATGCTGACCAATCTCCTCTCCCTTCCTAAATATCTCTTGAATGAGCCTATGCCTCACCATCACCACATCAGCTACTGGAGTACACAAGCATCCTCTCACCTAGTTAGTTTCCCTGAGTCCACTGCAGCTTCCCAGGCCCATCTACTTCCAAAGGGAGGACACCTCCACAAGAGGACCCTCCCCTCTCCCCAGGGAATCCCAGCTCTGGGACGCATGCTGTCAGTGCAGTGTCTTCTACTGCATGAAAGAATGTGTCTAATACATCCTTCAGTGCAATTATCTGTTCAATAACTGCCTTCTCGCCAAAGTGTGGGCTCTAAGTGGGCAGGGAAGGGGGCTGCCTCTGATTCGCTTGTCTGCATCCCAAGGGCACAGTGCAATATCTCCATCCATGTCCAAGTTTTGAACTACTGTCTCCTGGTTGGCAACATATTTTCATGTAGAATCCAAAGTCTGAACACAAGAACTGCTGCTATACCTGGAGGACTAGGGCACCTTGGCAGAACAGGGATCTAGATATGCTGGTGAAGGTAAGCCTTCTCTTTATGAGGAGGAGCTACTAACTTTGACACTTACAACACCTGACAAAATGCTGCTGGCACAGAATCAATTAAAATAGTGGTAACAATAATTGGTACTAGTATTTGTCCAGAGTGTTAGAATTCCCGAAGTATTTCACGTGCATTACTGAATACTGCAATGATGTCTAAGGGAACTCAAAGACACCAAACAGAAAGGACGCAGCCCTGCTCCATAATCTATTGGCAACATTGATTGAACAAGCGGTGGAAATGGCCCAAAGAGTGCACTGCACTGATACAGGCTCAGAGAAGCACAGAGTGATATGGAAGAGTTTTACAGCTCAGTGAAAGATGACACTGCTTCAAAAGATGGATTAAAACTGTCCAGAGCATGGCAATACCTTCCTCACACGTTCTGACCTGCCTTTTAAGGCTCTTGCATCCTATGTCATCCCAGATGTCACCATCGGGACTTTCTTTCTAGTTGTTCAAGCCATGATCACTTCCCCCTTTGTAAACAGCCCCTGGGGAGAACTCATCCTGGATTGCATGTGCATCGCATTTGTGGGAGGAAGAAGCACCAGTAAAGATCATTTATTGCCAAGCGATGCATATCGCGAACCATGAGCAACTCTCTCTGCATCCTAAACAGCCCTCATAAAACATCGTCAGCTGAAGAGACTGGGGCTGACAGTGGACTATGTCCCAGCAGAGTCAGACGCAGTGTCGCACTCCTCCTGCAAGGGGGCCCCTCCCCACCAGAGAACTTCCTAGCTTGCTCTTTTAAGGAAAACAGAAAATAGAAAAGGAGTCTGAAATGTATCTTGCATATTTGCCTGATTTCAATGTAACAGCACTTCACATCGGCTTTGCAGGAAAGTCTTGTTCTAAACTGCTTTTGCTGTTGTCGTTGTTTTATCTGAGCTGTCTCCTTTTGTTGCATTTTGCTCCCCCAGTGAGGAGGTGTTGGCTTCATGTAGCACACGCTCAAGGATTCCATAGGAAATAATCATAATCTGAGATTGGCACGAGCACACATATATGCA
Source organism: Mandrillus leucophaeus (assembly GCF_000951045.1). Classification (NCBI taxonomy): domain Eukaryota; kingdom Metazoa; phylum Chordata; class Mammalia; order Primates; family Cercopithecidae; genus Mandrillus; species Mandrillus leucophaeus. The sequence goes on along the minus strand of NW_012109696.1, from coordinate 1,276,782 downwards.
CACACAAGTACAAGTAACACAGAGATGTGCACACAACACACACATACACCCTCACATAAAAGTAACATGGAGAGGTGCATGCTACACACACATACACATACAAATAACATAGAGATATACACTCAACACAACACACACATGCACACACATAAAATAACACAGAGACGTGCACACAACACACATGTACACACACAACACACATATACAAACACAACACACACACACACGCACACACACACGCTTCCTATAGCTACTGGTGTAATAATCCAAATATAATCCTGCCTCGTAAAGTAACCAAGACACGTTCCACTTAGGAAAAGGTCCAAAGCAACAAACAAAGAGCAGAGGAGAGCCGGTGTGGGGGGAAGTCTTTGCCGGCAGCTTCCAAGTGACTTCCCACAGATGCCAGATCCATGATTCTGAGTCTCCAGTGTGCCTCTGGATTGCTTGGAGAGCTTGTTAAAAACTTAGATTCCTGGCTCCCACCCCAGAAAGTCTGATTTATTAGGTCTCGTATGTGGCTATAAGTCTGTGTTTCTAACCAGCACCCTACTTGACTAGGAAGCTGTTGGCCCACGGATGTGAGGCTGCACACCCTGCTCTCCTCCTCAATGCTCTTCAAGCATCCTCTGAAGGCCAAGATGAAACGCCTAGGCCAGGCCCTGGGTTCTCTGGCCCTGCTCCAGCACAGGCCCCATCTCCTCAACAACATACCTTTAGCTCTCTCTGCTGGTCCTAAAGTGTAGCCCATAGCTGAGACACCTCTAACCCCAGGAGAGCAGTCCACATCTTATGGCACTAGGCCTTCATCTGTTCAGCAGCTCACCTTACTTCCTGGACCTTCTTCTGCCCAAGTGCCCAACCCAAACCATGCATGGTCACCCCAAGCATGGCCCTTTCTTATCACCCCCCACCCTTCTGTGGCATGTCTAGGGCAACCCTGACCCAAGCTGAGCCAACCCAAGTCCCACCCCAGGGAATTCTGAAACTTAAGCTGGGCAAAGGATATGAGTTCCTCTCTAGGTGGCGAAAGCTCTACAACACACACAAAACAATGCAACACAATACACAGAACACAACACAACACAACACACACCTTCCACCATGGGAATATCAAAGAGCGAGCAGAGGATGGGGAGAGAAATAAAGGAGGTGGGTGCAGTGGGCTCTTGTTCCTCCTTGGATCCCTATTCCTCCTCTCCCTGCAAGTCTTTCCTCCATGATGCTTCCTGTGTGAGTCAGCTAGGGCTGCTATAACAAAATACAAAGATGCAGCAGCTTAAACAATGAAAACTGTCTTGCAACTCTAGGGGCTGGCAGTCCACAATCAAGGTGTTGGCAGGATTGGTTTCCCTCTCCTTGGCTTATAGATGGCATATTTTCCTCGTGTCCTCACATAGTCTTCCCTCTGGGTATGTCTGCGTCCTAGCATCCTCCTCTTAGAAGGACACATGTCAAACTGGATTAGGGCCCACCCAGATGAGCTCATTGTACCTTAATGACCTCTTTCAGGACCAGCCTCCAAATACAGTCACAGTCTGGAGTACTGGAGTTTAGGATTTCAACTTACGAATGTTGGGGGGACACAATTCACCCACAGCACACTCTAGCATTGTTATAATAAATACCTCTTTTGGGTTTAAACACCTTTGAATTAGAAGGAATTTGTGCTACAAAACATAGCTTCTCTACATTGCTGGGCAGGTCCGGGCAGGAGAGCTTGGGAGCTGCTGATTTGGACTGGCTGCTCCCACTGGACTGGGAGTGCCTTTATGTCACAGACTGTGTTTCACTGGACGTGTCTCCACAGAAGAGGCACAGCACCGGCCCATGCTCCCACCCATCTGTGTAATACAAAAGTGGACACCACGTGTCCATCCTCCTGTCTCATGAAATTCAGAGAAGTCAGCCCCTGAAGAAAGCTTTGCAGAGATTTGCAAACCTTCTATGTTTGTGCCTGGCCTTGTTCCTAACAGTCTTCAGCCAAAAAAAAAAAAAGTATTGTTAAGAATTATTGCTTAGAAATTCAACGTTTTTATTGGGGTTCTAGGAAGCCAGGGATTTCTGAGTACTGTATGAATCACAGAAAAGAACCTTGGTTATTTTTTACCCAGAAATTGGCAGCATTTGATCATGGAAAAATGTAATAGCTTACGAAATGCAATTTCCTTTGATGCTATTTCAGTGTTGACTCAAGACCACCGTTACCAGAGCAGGAAACGGTTAGGAAGAAGCAGTCCTGTCCTCTCTCCTCCGTCTGGCCTTGAGGTCTGACTGGATTGTGTCCAGAAACTCCAAGTCCCTGCCTTATAAAACAGCTTCCACCCAGGTGAGTGTACACCTAAAGAACTATAAAATTAAAGAAGCCCTCTCCTTATTCTTCTCAAATCAGTAAAACTTAAACTCTGACAATGTCAAGCATTGGTAAGGAGGTAAAGAAGTGAGCATTCACACTTCTGGTGAGATGATAAAGTTGGCACAATTTGGAGAGCATACCGGTCATGCCTAGCAGAGAGGAAGATGTGCACACACTATAGTTCGGAGAAACTTGTATACATGTCCAAGAAGATATCCAAGGATGGTTATTGCATTATTGTTTGCAATGGTGAAAAATAAGAAACAGCTTAAATGTTTATTGAAAGAGTAACATAAAAAAGTTAAAATATCTAAATGTATCAAATACGTGAATTTTCAAATCATAATCTTCATCAAAGAGGGCAAGTTGCCATATGGATTTCATACAGGAAAGAGTTAATATCACAGGCCTGTGGCCACTCTCCCTGGAAAGGCCTGTGTGTAAGGTGGGCCCTTGGCTAGTGTCTGAGACCTTGAATGCTAAGAGGGTTCCCACTATTCCCAGGCTGCTAAGAGTGCCTCACTGAGTCAAACTGTACTGACTACATGGTTTTGCTGGACACCTGCTTTCTTTCTGAGAATTTGGAATGTGTGTCAGGCAAAGGGTGCTGATATGATCAACCCCAATAAAAACCTTGGGCACTGAGTCTCCAGTGAGCTTCTTTGGTTGACAACCTTTGCACGTGTTGTCTTAACTCATTGCTAGAGCAATTGAATGTATCCTGTGTGACACCACTAGGAGAGACCCTCAGAAGCTCGCATCTGGTTTTCCCCCAGACATCTCCCCACGTGCCTTTTCCCTTTGCTGGTTTTGCTCTGTGTCCTCTCCCTGTAATCAATCATAGCATGAAGTCAACGACTACGTGCCAAGTCCTGTGAGTCCTCCTGGACCAATCACTGAATCTAAGGGCAGTGTCCGGGATCCCACTCATAGATATAAAAAAAATTATAATTTAAGTTTGAAAACATGCAAAACAAGATGATTCATTGTTTATGGAGACATGTATATGATGTGAAAATATAAAACATGCCCAGGAGTGATAAGCAAGTGAATGGGGTTAGGGAGGTGACATAGTTTGTAATCCCCATGGTAGAGCTGGGTCCAGGCGGGAGGTATTGGATCATGAGGCCAGATTTCTCATGAATAGTTTAGCACCATCCCCTTGGTGCTGTCCTAGCAATAGTGACTGACTTCTTGCAAGATCTGATCATTTAGAAGTGTGTGGCATGGCCGGGCGCAGTGGCTCACGCCTGTAATCCTAGCACCTTCCCAGGCCCATCTACTTCCAAAGGGAGGACACCTCCACAAGAGGACCCTCCCCTCTCCCCAGGGAATCCCAGCTCTGGGACGCATGCTGTCAGTGCAGTGTCTTCTACTGTATGAAAGAATGTGTCTAATACATCCTTCAGTGCAATTATCTGTTCAATAACTGCCTTCTCGCCAAAGTGTGGGCTCTAAGTGGGCAGGGAAGGGGGCTGCCTCTGATTCGCTTGTCTGCATCCCAAGGGCACAGTGCAATATCTCCATCCATGTCCAAGTTTTGAACTACTGTCTCCTGGTTGGCAACATATTTTCATGTAGAATCCAAAGTCTGAACACAAGAACTGCTGCTATACCTGGAGGACTAGGGCACCTTGGCAGAACAGGGATCTAGATATGCTGGTGAAGGTAAGCCTTCTCTTTATGAGGAGGAGCTACTAACTTTGACACTTACAACACCTGACAAAATGCTGCTGGCACAGAATCAATTAAAATAGTGGTAACAATAATTGGTACTAGTATTTGTCCAGAGTGTTAGAATTCCCGAAGTATTTCACGTGCATTACTGAATACTGCAATGATGTCTAAGGGAACTCAAAGACACCAAACAGAAAGGACGCAGCCCTGCTCCATAATCTATTGGCAACATTGATTGAACAAGCGGTGGAAATGGCCCAAAGAGTGCACTGCACTGATACAGGCTCAGAGAAGCACAGAGTGATATGGAAGAGTTTTACAGCTCAGTGAAAGATGACACTGCTTCAAAAGATGGATTAAAACTGTCCAGAGCATGGCAATACCTTCCTCACACGTTCT
>NW_012109696.1:1258582-1267645 GCF_000951045.1 Mandrillus leucophaeus | reverse complement strand
AAAAAAAAAAAAGTGTGGCACCTCTCACACCCTGCTCCTGCTCTCTCCATGTGATGCATCTACTTCCCCTTCCCCTTCTGCCATGATTGGAAGCTTCCTAAGGCCTCCGCAGAGGCAGATGCCACTGTGCTTCCCATACAGTTGTTATGGTTTGGCTGTGTTCCCACCCAAATCTCATCCTGAATTGTAGTTCCCATAATCCCTGCGCATCATGGGAGACCAGGTGGAGATGACTGAAACATAGGGGACGTTTCCCCCATCCTGTTCTCATGATGGTGAGTTAGTTCTCATGAGATCTGATGGGTTTATAAGGGACTTTTTCCACTTTGCCCCCAGCGCTTCTCCTTGCTGCCACCACATGAAGAAGGACATGCTACTTCCCCTTCCACCATGATTGTAAGTTGCCTGAGACCTCCCCAGCCATGCTGAACTGTCAGTCAATTAAACCTCTTTCCTTTATAAATTACCCAGTTTCGGGTATGTCTTTATTAACAGAGTGAGAATGGACTAATACAACAGCCTACAGAACCATGAGCCAATTAAACCTCTTTTCTCATAAGTTACACAGTCTTGGGTATTTCCTTATAGCAGTGCAAGAACCTAACACGGGAGGTTTGCGAGACTCATCTGAAATAGTTTATGCCTTTAAAGGAATAAAGCAGATATGGTAAAATACAAAAATTCGATAAAACTGAGTGATAGTTCCTGATGGCCTCATATTATTCTCTGTATTATTCTGTCTGTTTTAAGTATTTTCATAATGAAAATACTGAAAGTACAAAGAAGGCACCTCCACAGCGATTCGGATGAGTGCATTTCAACTGTAGTTCGCCTTTTCCTGACCTTGTTCACGGAGATTTCCTGCAGGACAACAAACAGCCTGGAAGAGGAAGGCGTGAGACTGCAATTTCAGAAAGTAGCACAAACCTGACATTCAACGTTTCCCTAAGCACGGATTTGACTGTGGGAGAAAGGAGCAGGTGTCAGCACCCTTTCTACCTGAAGAAGGTTTGAGTCAGAGTGGCAGGAACAAAGGAAAAAGCTCATGTCTGCAAGGGAAGAAGTGCAGGGAAGGGAAAAAGATTAGTCTTTTATTTTATTACCTACTGTCTGCTGTCATCTTAAGAATTACCCTGGGCTGTGAGTGGCACTCACATATGAGAGATATACTAGAGGATGATTCTTTTTTCCTTTGAAAGAGTATGCAGGGAGAAATGGTATGGAATGAAAATTGAGTTTGCAATCAACTGTAATGGCAATGATAATACTGATGCATTATAATTTCTCAACACTCTGCTCATCTGCAACAATAACAGCACAAATCAACAAATATCTGTTCAGTATCTACGAGGTGCTACCCATGAGGAATGCAGAGAAACTGAATTATAGTTTTTATTTTCTAAGAGCTCACAATCGAGTGAAGAAGGCAAAAGAGGACAGATTCAAAGGACCTGGAGTTGTACGTGGAAGGCATGGCAATCATGGCCCTGTGTCTGTCTTGTTCACAATTCACTCATCCCCTGCACTCCCTCAGGACTGGAACATCAGGTGTCTCAGCAAGCATACACTGAATTAAACAGAAGCACTTGATTCTGTCAGTAATAATTACATGCCGTTGTACAAGTCAGTCCCAGGATTGGTCCAGTATTAGTTCCAAAAGCTGTGCATGTGCAAATTACCCATGCATCTACACAGGAGCCCTGGACATGCCCCCATGGAGGATCACCACACTCTGCATCCCAACCATGTGTGTGTTTCTTGAAATCAGACACTGAGTCTTGTAGGTTGCCGTGGCTGCCATGAAGATGCACTCTCTGCTTTCCTGCTGCAGGGGGCAATGCTGACTGGCAGGGTCAGTGCTGGCCCTCTGGACCCAGCACTGCATTCATGCCACAGCCATGCTTTCCCTGGGATGCTCCAGCCAATGCCTGAGCATAGCAGGTGCCGGTACCTGCCCATTCCTAGCCGGCCAGGACTCCTCTAACAAGCAGGTTTGGCATAAGGAGACATCATCAGCCTGGCCAAATCCTTCTCAGATCTGCATTGTGACATGAGATGTTCTACTCAGCCCTTTCTTCCTCCTCTTTGTTCACAGATGTCAGACCCACATCTCAGTCTGGAGGCTCTCCCTGCCTCCTCCTGTGGCTGGTCCCTTACCCTTCACAGGTGTTTCCCTGACAGTCTCTTGCATGTCTAAACCTACTTTAGTGTCTGCATCTCAGAAGACCCAAGGCAGCACACTGTATTTTCAGCCCCAGCAAAGAACAAAAAGATCATAGAAGAAAAATGCTTATTTTTAAATGAATAAATGACTCTTTGAGTAATAATAATAATTTTCAATGAATATTAGTCAGTTCTCTACAATGAAAATGTAAACTATTCTCTGATATCTATAACTAAAATACCTCTTTAGTCTAAAGTATTTCGTATGGTCAGTACGTTGTTTGCAATTACTTTAATTCTCTGATCAACACTTCTTTATTCGTGAATGGTAAGCAATCAATACAAAAATCACTAGATGGAGCTACTAAATTAAAGAAATAGTTGATAACTTAATTCTTGCCTCATTGATTAAGCCATGCTGCGGGCACTGGGATCCATCAGGACAACAGGAGCTTGAGGTATCAATACTGAGAAGGAGTGAGCCAAATCTCCATTGACTTGTGCTCTCAGTGGCATTATATGGGAGCTAAATTTTGTCTTCTTTGCAATAGTTAGCATCTGTGGGTTCCTAGGATTTAGTGTCAACCCCTTCTATGTGGGCACTTTCTATGCTGCAAACAATTGAAAAACCTAACACCTGGATCCATCCAGAGTAGATGATGTCTCCCGAGAGCAGGAATTCCACCTCATTGCCTAGGAACTCTGCAGGAAAGAACCAACGGCAGCCGCAGCCCCAGCCCCTTGCAGTTCCAGAAATCCTATTGGTGTGGTTCTGACTTCATATTGGCCCAGTTCACCATTGTACACTGTGCAAAGAAACAACAACTCTAAACAAGTTTGTTCTGTGAGCCTCCACACCATTGTCCTTTGTCAGGTATTCTTTTTTAATCTAAGATTGTTCTCCTTATCTACCTTACGTAAGAAATAACGATGACCATCGAAACATTTATTGATCACTTGTTGTGGGCTAATGTTATCTTGTTTAATTCTCACAACAACCCAATGCGATGGGAGCTATTATCATTATCATTTGACTCAGAGATATTAAGTAACTTTTCCAAGGTTACACAGCAAAAATAGCCAAGACAGGTGTGAAATTGAGCACACAAACCACAAGTACCTGCTCTTAACAACTCCTCTGCATTCCAACTCTACATTTAAAGGCCAATAGCTTAAAATAAAGATTTTTTTAAAATTTAATTTCATGACGGAAATAACAAGACTTTGTGTAAAATTCAAATCTAGATGATGTCATCATGGAAAAACAAGAGCTGCCAACACATGCCCTTTTGAGCAAGTCAGTGCCTTCATAACAATGTTCTCTTCCTCTGATAAAGAGAATTTTTTCTATAAGTGGACAGCCTGCTTATAGAAACATGTTTAGTATCTGTCCTGTTCAAATCCCTCTTCCATATCCAAATGGGAAAACATCTTTATTGTCCTGAGTGATGGCAAAATCAATGCCAAACTTGGGGTCAGGGAGAAGTCAAGGTTAACTTTCTTAGCAGCAACAGGCGACATTTGCAACGTTTAACGAAGTGAACACTCTGTGTAATTCAAGGAAGGTCATGAAGTTGAAATAGACATGGTCATCAACAAACTCTCCCTATCACAAATTTTAATTAAAGAGTTCAAGTTGTTAAAGAGCTCAAATTTTATTTAAAGAGTTCAAGTTAAACATTTAACATGTTTTTAATTTAAATCAAATTATTTGAAAATCCAGCTATCAGCAGTGACCTGTAGTTCACCGTGCCCAGGGCTCCTGAGCCCCTCCACTGGCTCTTGCCTGCCCTGGCTAGAGCGCAGCTCACAGACACATGATGGTAGGAGAGAGAGGGATGCCTCCCTCAGAAAGCCCCAGCTTTAATGCAGCTTGAATTTCGGTTTTATTCTTGACTTTAGCAATCAGACTTTTGAGGATGATGCAAAACAAGCATTACGTGGACAGAAACAACTCACACAACTGCTGCCCATGTCTTGCGGTTCTCAGCTCAGCACGATCTGCAGTCCTGTGTCTGTAAAACCCTCAGAAAGCCAGTTTCCTCTTCTATAAAATGGAACAACTGAGTGTGGGGGCTTAACATAAATAACAGCTTTGAAGTGCTTCACATAAAGCCTGGAAAGGGTTCATGTTAGAAGACATGGTTCCGCTCATTAGAAAGCTTATCGGAATGGTGATTTTTTAGGAGTGAGTGGCTCGGTTGATGGGGCTGTTTATGTTCATCTCCTATTTCTGAGCTACTTGGCATTTCACATTTTGCTTAAATGAAAGAACTAGTGTCCACTGATCATTGTTTTAGGCTCAATATTTTCGAAGAAGAATATATTGATAAGTAAGTTTGCAGGTTTCTAAAAATTATATCTAAAGGTGAAGGTGAGAATTTGATGACAGAGAGAAATCTCCCGCAGAGCCGTGGATGCGAATGGTCCCTGGACCAGGCCTGGGAGTCTCCTCTGATGGTCCTTGGGAGACAACACACAGCATTTGCTAAGGAACATGGTGAGGATTCAGAACCTACTGTAGAGATGTGAAAGACAATCACGGAATTTTGTGCTGAGAGAATCACAAGTTACTAAACACTCTGCTTTACAGATGAAGATGCCAAAATCCAGTGGGTGAGGGAAGGGGAATATTGTTCAAGGTCATGTAATCAGTCAGAAAGGAAATTGGAATCTCTGACCCTGACCCAAGGCTTCCCCACTAAACACTATTAATGACTTCATTGGGGTTTCCTGTGCAAGTTGGAGTAGAAAATCTTAAACTGGATCTTACAGCCTAGATGCATTTTTTATTAATTCTGGATACATCCAATAGATGAAGTAAAAATTATTATTTTACCCAATAAAATTAATTTGTAAAACAGAATTATTCTGCTGCTAGGTTTACTTAACTACATATGAATTCAATGTAGAAATATGTAAGCATTTTAACTTTATTGGCAAACTTTATATGAAATATTAAAGCTGAGTCCAAGAGCAGCATTCAAAACACGGTGTCAGGAAAAGTACAGAAGACTTGGAAATGAGCAAAAATAATGACTAGGGCACCCTTCTAAGTGGTCTCTGCCTTTGGTTGTCTTCGAGCAATTATACCAGTGTGTAAGTTGTAGAATACTAACTAATGCAGTGAAGCTTATACAAAAGAAAATTGTGTTTTTTGGAGATGTCTTTGATTACAGCCCTGTGGATAGTGACTAACTTTGCATCTATTTGTAAATAGGTTTCCATATCCCTGAGGGTCTACACATGTGTGTATTTGTTTGTTTGTTTTCATTTCCCTTTGAACTAGTTATACCATCATACTGGCTCAATCATTAATTAAAAAGTTAAATAAATCTTTGATGTATGTTCTGTATATTTATATGAGTCACTGTTTCGCTATTTCTGAAAGTTATCCAGTAGCACATACAAAAGACAATGGACAATTTTCAAGGAAAAACAAAAGACTAGAATCCAAGCCTTATCTCTAATTAATGAATGAAATACCACCTCTGCCTTCAGCCACTACAGCTTAAAGCTATTTCAGGTACAGGTGTGCTCACCACCGAAGCAAAAACCATAATGCAGGGCAGGGATGAGGGGGTGTTTCTGCAGAGCCTTGGAGGGTTAGCACTGGTTTTCAACATTCTGATTGGGGGAATCTGGAAGTGAAAGGCACCACAATGTGAAGAGAACAAAATTTTGTATGGAATGGAGTAGCCAAGTATATTCTTAGGCCACATTAGCTAATGCCAGGGAAGCCCAAGACCCTAAACTGGTTCATTTCCTGTTCCCCCACCATCATTTCCTTCATGCACAACACAAAATGGCATCTTCATCCCTGGGAAGGGATCGTCACTTGTGAAATCCTTTATGAAACTGTTAGAATATAGCTATAAGGATGCAGGCAATTGTTTAACCTCTCAAGTCCCTAAAATAATCTCAAATGAAATAATCTCAAAGGTATTTTGCAACTCTAAATATTCACAATTAATTCTATGGTTATATATAAATGGTTGTGGTCATGCATGTTTCTTTTGTTTAAATCTGTCAAAAAATAACAAATATTTATTTGATTTGAACAAGGATTAATTCAATTTCATTGCAATGCATGGAAGAATTCTTTGTGACGAGCAGTTAAAAATTTGCCTCGGCGTGGAAGCTACCTAAAAGTTATCAATCTGATGCTAATCTTAGAGAATAGTTTTTAATGAAAATGGAAGGTTATGCTAGAGTAAGAAAATTCAGAGGATGGGAGCAATAATAATTCTGATTGGCAATTTCATGGTGCCTGGCGTCACCCTGGGAGGCACGTACAGTTCCTCCTTCATCCCTGTGTTTAAAGGTGATAAATGTCACTCATTCCGATGGAAGCAACAGGAACTTGACAGCTGGCGAAGATAATGATTGTCTCAAACTATGTTTATGTATAGCGTCGGCTCTGTGTTTCAACAATTTGGGAGTCACTTGAATTTGACCTCCCTTGGAATCTTACTGGTAAGTTTTATCTGGAATATGAAAAGTCTTCCTGGTTTCGCCTCAGTCTTTATCAATGTAACTTAATGCGCTCAGCAGAAGAAAGGAAGTCTGACAGTTAGAGCCCCAGGGGCTGTCTGAAGAAGATCCAGGTGAGTTTCTTGCAGCCCCAACTTGTTTAACCCCAGCAGCAATCTCACAAATGTGGCCCGATGCAGCACTCTACCTAGCGCAAACCCAGCAAACAAAGGCACTTGTTTAAGATGAAAATAACTTTGCACCACAGCCCAGTTGCTTCTAATAATGGTGCCAGATGGGAGAGATCGCTCTCATCACCTGTAGCCTGGAATATTGGTACATGCCATGGTGGCTGGAAACGGGCATTCCTCTGCTCCTGACATACTCCCCACAGATGTCCCAACGTGACAACTTAGGCAGGGGCTTTGGAAATTTGTTTCATTCTTTATTACACAAATGGAGACGTGTAGAAAAAAAAAAATTAAATCTTTAATTCCCATATTAGCCAGCCACATAAGGGAAGAAACGCATGTGAAAGATTACAATGTATAGAGGCCCTGGCTGCCAGACTGTGCTATTCCTCAAGAATGACATCAGTAAACAGAAGCCAGCAATTCCATCTCAATTGCAAAGAGCTGAGATTAGAGACACGTCCATTTTGGGAATATACAGTGAGTAAAAGTGATGTATCCTTATGTGACACATATTTGTATAGATTGTTATAGCTTCAGCCACACTTGGGAAGAAACACGTGATAAACACCGTGATATTGAATTTTTTGTGTAATTAGTTTTCCATGATGAGGAAAGTATTGTATGCCAATCAGTGTTGAGTACGTAGGAAATACAGCACAACGGATACTATTCCTACATATCATTCATATTATACAAGTCCCATAGAGAAGCTATAAAGAGCATGAAATAGACAGCATATGCTAAAGTGTCTTAGGAACTGAAAACCAGACAACAAACGTGAGTTCTGTCTGAGGGTGCTTAGGAGTGGGGAGAATCCCTATGAAAGCACAGCACAGTCGTGATATGGTAAAGCTAGGGTAGCCCTGCCATTTGCATATATTATTCTGTTGATGCCACATATGTCCCACGTCCTATTTATTTTCAAAGTCCCCAGAGAAGGAAAGAACCTCCTATATACTTAGCAACACCCAGCATTATGAGCCCTGTGGCAACCACACGAGAAATCCAGTCCTGCAAATGCTGATTGAGAAACTGTGCAGAAAACGCCAGGCATGCTGCCTAATGGAAGCGAGTACACAGGAAAACCCAAAGCAGGGAAGGGGGCACCTCCCCACCTCAACCAGGGACAAATGACATCTTTTCAGGAAAATCTTTATAGCTTAGTGAATAACAAAGTCTTTAGCAAGGTGCTTATAGAATAAATTCCATTTCAATGAGCAGAGACAAGAGGTGACATTTTGAGGAAAACACCCAGATTAAGCACAGCAAAGGAGAAAGCAAGCCCAGGAAAGCCGGTCTGAATGGCAGGGTGATGGCCAGGCGTGGGGACAGAACTGAACAGCTGGTCTGAAATCACATGGAAGAGGCCTGGCTCTTGCCTGCTACGGATTTTGAGGGCACAGGTGAGGTACTGAAGCGCTGTGATCAATAACCTGACGTGATGACTTGAACTGTCAGAATGGAGAATTAATTGGAGTGAGCCTAGCCTGGGACAGAGAAACAACATGAACCGTAAGGACAAGTCATAAGCAGGTGTGATTAGGATAGTGCCTGACATGCGGTGTGAGGTCACAAAGGAGCTGTGGGTCAAGTAGGTTGTGAAACAGCCATGGAAAGAGGGAGACAGATTTGAGAGAGGCTGAGAAAGCAGAATCTACAAGGTTCACCCATGCACTGGATTTGGGGGTCCTCCAAAAAACGAGGGAAGCTACTTTGAATGGGGAGAGGCCAGCCTATCCAAGCACCACGTCTGCCTTCCAGGACTCAACATTGACAGCGGCGGGTCCAGCCTTCCCCCAGCAGCCATGCAAAGACTGTTCTAGCATCATTTTCTCCTTCACAGCCTGAGCCTCAGCTCTCTGTCACTGACGAAACCTAAGGGTTTTTTTTTTTAATCAAGGTTCCCAGAGCCCACTCATTATCTCAAAATGTACCCATTGTACAAAGACAGACAAAAGTTTTGCTGAAAGCATGAGTTGGGTGTATTGTCCTGGAAGCAACTGGAATGGGATTATAATTCAGTAAGCAAAGCCCTAATTGACCATATAGTGTTCTCTCCTGCAAAACCACACAGGCAGAAGAAGTTGTGGTCAGGACTCTCCCTTGCATTGTGGGAGTGGTTTGCACCCTTGGCCCAAGCCACCAAATCCCAGAAGCTGCCTCAGTAGTGATGAAAACAAAAACCACCCCCCACCTTTCTGGATACCTCCTAGGAGAGCAATACATTTCCAGG
>NW_012109696.1:1255378-1258532 GCF_000951045.1 Mandrillus leucophaeus | reverse complement strand
TTTTTTTTTTTAATCAAGGTTCCCAGAGCCCACTCATTATCTCAAAATGTACCCATTGTACAAAGACAGACAAAAGTTTTGCTGAAAGCATGAGTTGGGTGTATTGTCCTGGAAGCAACTGGAATGGGATTATAATTCAGTAAGCAAAGCCCTAATTGACCATATAGTGTTCTCTCCTGCAAAACCACACAGGCAGAAGAAGTTGTGGTCAGGACTCTCCCTTGCATTGTGGGAGTGGTCTGCACCCTTGGCCCAAGCCACCAAATCCCAGAAGCTGCCTCAGTAGTGATGAAAACAAAAACCACCCCCCACCTTTCTGGATACCTCCTAGGAGAGCAATACATTTCCAGGAGAATCCTAGCCACATACAAAAGCGAGGGCAGTGATCCAGAAGGCAGCCAACTTTGTACATTGTTGTCCAAAAGAAAGGCCCAGAATGTAAAGGACACACTTTTTCTTGCCACTGTAGAAGAGAACAATTGATGGTCCATCAGGATTCTTTGGAATTGTGTGGGCAGAATTCTAAAATGACCAGCAATGACCCAAACGCCTCCCTGTGGAACCCCCCCACCTCCTTAGTGTGGGCAGGACCTGCAAAGATGCCGGGACATCACTCAAGTGTTGAGGTCATGTTTTGTGGCACAGTTGGCTTCAAGTAAGGGGGATGGTCCTTGCAGGTTTTACCTCATTAGGGAAGCCCCTAAAAGGGTGTGGCTCTCCCTGGAGAAAGATGTTCAGAGTTGAGGGGAATTTGATGCAAGGGAAATTCCCCACTGCTGCCTTTGAAGACAGAGAGGTCACGCAGCAAGAAAAGGGGTGGCTTCTAGCCACTGAGAATGGCCCCCACATGACAGCCTGAGACAGAAAGGAGACCACCATTCTACAACCACAAATAATTGAATTCTGCCATCAACTTCAATGAGCTGGGAAACAGACTGTCGCCCAGAACTTCCAGATAATAAAGCAGCCAAGCCAACAGCTTGATTTCACTCTCATGAGATCCCAAGGTGAAAGATCGATTAAGCCATGCTTGGACTTCTGACCTACAGAACTATGCGATAATAGGTGGGTGCTATTTCAAACTGCCAAGTCTTTAGTGATTTGCTGTGCCGCAATAGAAAACTAAAACAAAGGTCTTGATGAATGTTCCTTAAGACAATTGAACTCCTTTTGCTGGAATTATTTTTATTATAATAACTTCTTATCAATTATTTTTATTATTATTTGGCTTCTCAAATATCCGAATCTGGATCCCCTTTGTTTAAGTATAAGCAACAAGTCAACTGAGGAAAGGTAGTGCTTACAGAGGTGTGGGCGGAGTTAAGAGAAACTGACAAAGGAGGATGCAGCTCCAGGGAGACCATGACAATGCTAGACCCAAAAGAGAAGGGGAGATGTGCTTCCCAGGACCCAGAGAGAGCAGCTGCGCAGAAAGAAGCTGTGGACTTCAGTGCAGAAATTCACCATGGCACTGGGACCTCATGAGTGGGAGGAACTGACAGGCCATCTTCCAGCGCCTCTGGTCAAACGCAATAGGAAGGCAGATGGTCAGAGAACCCGGGAGAACTGGGCCACGTGAGTCAGCCTTCTCCAGCACACAGCAGGTAGAGGAGGGTGGAGAGAGGAGATGGAAAGGCAAATAAAAATCTTCAGCACCAAGGAGATGCTGATTCCAAAAATCGCCGTAAATTGGAGCAGTCAGAGCTTGTAAGATTTCTGGCCTCTGGGAGGAGAGATCGTCAATAAGGAAACTGACTGGGCCAGTCATATTTGCAATTCTTTTTGAGCTGGGACAACCTTGGGCAAGGGCAGGGAAGAGGCCTGAGCCCCAGCAACCTAAGCATGCACAGCTGAAAGTGATGCCGCTGTCTCTGTCCAGCTGTCAGTGAGTGAGTCACAGTCACAGGAGAGAAGTGACACTTGAGGTGAGCTTGCAGACACAGGAGGAAGAAAGATATTCAATAGACAGGGGACAGTGTGCACAAAGGCATGAAGTAGGCATGTTCACTCAAAGCCAGTGTGACAAGCAAGAAACCTGCACATGTTCATGTGTGGTCCTGTGTGCACGTGTGTGCCTCAGTGGGAAGCGGACTAAATTTAGATTAGGGTGAGGCCAGATGGTGCCGTGAGCTCACATTATAAAACAGAAGCAATGTAATAAAATGCCTGCAATATAAAGATGCCACGAATTTAAACATAAACCCTCTTACTTTATAGGACTTGGATCAGCAACAAGGCTGGTAGCTTTCTGTGGCTTTTCGCATCTTTGCATGGCTCTCTCATGAAGATCTTCTCTTGAATGTCCCTCTTTAATGGAATCTCCAGTAACTACTTGATCAAAATGAACCCTCTCCCATTCTCAGCCCCTTTCCATCACATGACCTCACGTTAGCCCACTCTGGAATCAGTTGGATTGCTTATTCATGCTTATTTTTGTGTGCTAGAATCATCAATTTCCTGAGAGCAGTCACCTTCACTGCGATATTCATCTCCCAGCTCCTATCACAGAGCTGGCAGGGCAAGAAGAAATGTCAGCCTCGCACCACTCAGACAACACAGGGCTGCCTAGCAAGAGGCCAGGCCGTTCATTTACGCCCTGATAAGAAAGGAGAGGAGCTGGGAAGCAGAGAGACAATACAGAAAGAAGACCTGCTTTCTTCCTCTAAAGAGCCCCTCACCAGCCCCCACAGAGAAAAAAGAGAGGAGAGCTGAGAATCTGAAGGGGAAAATGACTGCTGGAAGCTGAAGCACCGACCCCAGTCCCACTGTGAAGGTGCAGGAACCATCTGTCCTCAGGATTCCCACAGACAAAGCACGCTCCCCAGCTTTCTCCAGGCGGCAGGGAAGTGCTGAGTGCTCCGCTCTCACCACCTAGCCACACTTACCTCTTCCTCCACCCCGCCACCCAGCCTTGGCTCCAGCTTGAGCATGGCAACTCTTGCCCCCTCTACATTCCCATTCGTCCTCCACAAAGTGGCCTGAGTACGTCTCTTATCACACCACTCTTTGTTTAAGAAAACAAAAATTCTAGCTAGGGGTAGGGAAAAAATAAGACAAGCCTGCAGTATTTTGTGGTCTGTAAAGTAGGGAAGTGCTCAAAAATAAGTAAGTAAATAGATGGATGGATGGACAGATGGGCGGATGGGCAAGGGCA
>NW_012109696.1:1253076-1255328 GCF_000951045.1 Mandrillus leucophaeus | reverse complement strand
CAGCTGTCAGTGAGTGAGTCACAGTCACAGGAGAGAAGTGACACTTGAGGTGAGCTTGCAGACACAGGAGGAAGAAAGATATTCAATAGACAGGGGACAGTGTGCACAAAGGCATGAAGTAGGCATGTTCACTCAAAGCCAGTGTGACAAGCAAGAAACCTGCACATGTTCATGTGTGGTCCTGTGTGCACGTGTGTGCCTCAGTGGGAAGCGGACTAAATTTAGATTAGGGTGAGGCCAGATGGTGCCGTGAGCTCACATTATAAAACAGAAGCAATGTAATAAAATGCCTGCAATATAAAGATGCCACGAATTTAAACATAAACCCTCTTACTTTATAGGACTTGGATCAGCAACAAGGCTGGTAGCTTTCTGTGGCTTTTCGCATCTTTGCATGGCTCTCTCATGAAGATCTTCTCTTGAATGTCCCTCTTTAATGGAATCTCCAGTAACTACTTGATCAAAATGAACCCTCTCCCATTCTCAGCCCCTTTCCATCACATGACCTCACGTTAGCCCACTCTGGAATCAGTTGGATTGCTTATTCATGCTTATTTTTGTGTGCTAGAATCATCAATTTCCTGAGAGCAGTCACCTTCACTGCGATATTCATCTCCCAGCTCCTATCACAGAGCTGGCAGGGCAAGAAGAAATGTCAGCCTCGCACCACTCAGACAACACAGGGCTGCCTAGCAAGAGGCCAGGCCGTTCATTTACGCCCTGATAAGAAAGGAGAGGAGCTGGGAAGCAGAGAGACAATACAGAAAGAAGACCTGCTTTCTTCCTCTAAAGAGCCCCTCACCAGCCCCCACAGAGAAAAAAGAGAGGAGAGCTGAGAATCTGAAGGGGAAAATGACTGCTGGAAGCTGAAGCACCGACCCCAGTCCCACTGTGAAGGTGCAGGAACCATCTGTCCTCAGGATTCCCACAGACAAAGCACGCTCCCCAGCTTTCTCCAGGCGGCAGGGAAGTGCTGAGTGCTCCGCTCTCACCACCTAGCCACACTTACCTCTTCCTCCACCCCGCCACCCAGCCTTGGCTCCAGCTTGAGCATGGCAACTCTTGCCCCCTCTACATTCCCATTCGTCCTCCACAAAGTGGCCTGAGTACGTCTCTTATCACACCACTCTTTGTTTAAGAAAACAAAAATTCTAGCTAGGGGTAGGGAAAAAATAAGACAAGCCTGCAGTATTTTGTGGTCTGTAAAGTAGGGAAGTGCTCAAAAATAAGTAAGTAAATAGATGGATGGATGGACAGATGGGCGGATGGGCAAGGGCATATCAAAAACACATAGAAGCCAAACAGAAAGAGCAGCCAATGTCCAAAGAGAGCAGCCAATGTCCAAACAGAGCAGCCAATGTCCAAAGCTAAAACCATTTGAGCCACCAAATCCATAATAATGAAGATATTGGATTATCACCCAAAGGCTCAACTAAATATCCATGAGTGAACACTGATATAAACAAATGAATGAATAAGTAAATATTTGGCAAATCTTCCCTACAAAAAAATTCCAATTAATAAATGTAGAAGAGATGAAGGAACCAGAAAATCACCATAGGAACACCACAGTAAAGATCGTTGGCTGGGCTGTGTCTCACGCCTGTAATTCCAGCACTTTGGGAGGCCAAGGCAGGCAGATCACTTGAGGTCAGGAGTTCAACATGGTGGCCAACCAAGTTTTTTAGTAGAAACCATGTCTCTACTAAAAATACAAAAATTAGCCAGGTGTGGTGGTATGTACCTGTAATCCCAGCTACTTGGGAGGCTGAGCCAGGAGAATTGCTTGAAACCAGGAGGAGGAGGTTGTAGTGAGCAAAGATTGTGCCACTGCACTCCAGCCTGGGCGACAGATATTTTCTGTCTCAAAAAAATAAAAATAAAAATAAAAATAAGTCACCATGACCCAGTGGGATTTATTTCTGAAATGTAAGCATGGTTCAACATACAGAAACCAAAGTAACATATGACATTAATAGAATTAAAGGGGAAAACCCTCATAACATCTCAATTAAAGAGAAAAAGCATTCAGCAAAATGCACCAGTCTTTCATGATAAAAACACTCTACAAACTAGGATTAGAAGATAAACTACATCAGCATAATAAAAAGCATACATGAAAACTCCACAGCAAATCACAAAAAATTAGACAAACCCAGAAGATAGCTGCATCAGAATGATAAAAATCATACATGAAAACTCCACAGCAGACCATCACCCAGCCTGGGTGACAGAACAAGACTTCGTCTCAA
>NW_012109696.1:1236792-1252311 GCF_000951045.1 Mandrillus leucophaeus | reverse complement strand
TATATTACATAATATATATTATATATATAGTTGCAGGCTATAGCCACCAGTGAATGCTAAAACCAATGGGCAAAAGTTTAAGGAGGAAAATGACTTTACATTACCTCAAAGTATCTCCTCCAAAATTAAAAAGGGAACTGTAGTAACTTTACAGTCAAGAAATCACACACACACACACACACACACACACAAAACCTTCAACAGTGATCCAGGCTAAAATCTCCAGTGGTGAGTCCTGTGGGCATCTGGACCCGTCCCCCACCCCCGACTGGATGCTGAGGAAGGCATCTCGCCTCAGTGGAACTCTTCCTGAATGTGTCTAGCCTCTCTCTGCTCATGAGAAAACAGCAGGCACATGCAGATTGGAGATGTTTTGCAAAGTGCCCGGCCAATAGTCTTCCAACATGTCAGGGTCATGAGAGATTGAGGAAATACTGAGGAACCGTCACAGGTTGGTAGAGATTAAGGAGGCGTGAGGACTAAATGAACGTGAGATCCTGGTTGGGTCCTGGCAATGTAAAGGTCCTTAAAGGAAAAGTTGATGAAGCCTTAATACAGTCTATAGTTTAGTTGATGGTAATGCCAGCATTAATTTCTTAGCTTTGACAAATATACCAAAGTAAGATAAGATTTGGTAGTAGAGGAGTTGGATGAAAGACACATGGAAACTCTGTGCTAACTTTAAAATTCTGATGGTCAGTAGGATAAAATCTAAGTATTTCCAGTGTCATGAAAACCCCCACCATCATATCCCCTGTTGTTGCTATCTGTCTGATTCCATCTGTCGTGATCCCAGATGAAACGTCCTCCCCTTCGACATACGCTCCCGACACACACTCACATGTCATCACTATTCAACCCCACGCTATCCACACAGGCTCCTAAAAGCAGGACGCTGCTTCGTGCCCAAGAGCCTAGCCTTTCATTGCCCCTTCATCTTGGATTCTGTTCCTCAGCCAATTCCTCTCTCAAAATTCAAACCTGATCAATTCACCTCTGCCTGACGCTCCTGAGCCCGCACTTCCACCGCAGCACAGCAAACTCCTCCCTCCCTGTGTCCCCCACTCCTGTGTTCCCTGTGCTCACATCTACTGTGGTCCCCGTCACATGGTCTTGCTGATTTGTCTGCAGAAGCCACCCCCAACTAGATTCTAGGTGCCTTCGAGCAGGAACAGTGTCCATTTATCTTCACAGTCCTCAGTCAATGCTAACTGTGTGTAGGAGTCATTGGGAAGGAGGGTCCTCCTGGAGCCCGAGAGCCTGTCGGGTGAATCAACATCGGCAGACAGAGCCTGCAGGGGAGGCTGGCTGGGTGCATCCTCAAAAGCGGCCCTCTTCACCACTGTCCTCACAGCCGCCCAGAGCATGGGGCCTGCCAGCAGCCATCCCGAAGAGCCCATTCGAAAGTCACTTCCCTGGGCTCTTCGAAACACCCATGTCTAGCCTAAAATATGTAACGATAACAAAGACAAGTTTACTCCTCAAGAAACTGAATTGCTTTTAGATATATCTGAAAAACCATTAATGTCAACAGGTTACTGAATATGAGCTAGAATAATCTCATGAAATCAAGACCCCTTCGTAGGTAGCACTCACCATGGCTAGCTTGAGTCAACTTGTGTATTTAAAAGTAATATGCCTGCATTTTTTTGTAAAAGTCTACACTCTGCATTTTTCAACATTTTGCTAGACCTGTTTTGCACGCTCCCATGAACCCAAATGCCTGCAGATGCTGGGTGCTGCTGCCCTTGCCATGC
This sequence comes from Mandrillus leucophaeus, assembly GCF_000951045.1. Classification (NCBI taxonomy): domain Eukaryota; kingdom Metazoa; phylum Chordata; class Mammalia; order Primates; family Cercopithecidae; genus Mandrillus; species Mandrillus leucophaeus. The sequence continues at coordinate 1,250,554 of NW_012109696.1, read as the reverse complement.
TGCACTCGGAGGCTCTGAAAGGAAAATGTTTTTCCTGTGATGTCGGCGAGTTCGTCACTCCTTTCATTTGATATCGGCAGTTCTCCCAGGCCACAAGCTAACTGATGCAAGCACTTTGGGTCTTGCTTCTAGGTCAGTGGAGACTTTTCTTTAAGTTGCTCCTGGTATATGCTTTTCCATATTGATCTCTCAAAATTCCAAAATAGAGTCCAAATAGCAGCACAACACTCGGTCCAGGATTTCAAAGCCCGCTCTTGATTTCTGGCACTTAATGTTTCATTCATGCGGCTCTTACATAACTCTGCACCTTCACCCTGCCATCGATTTTCCTACATTCGCCTTCAATATTTGATCACAGGGAGAGCAGCCAAAATGATAGCTGGAATTTTGGAGCTAGACTCAAATGCAATTCTTTTTCCTGTTAATGCAAAAAAAAAAAGGCAGAAAAAGGAACAGCATTCATATCTCAGAAGAGAAGCTTTTTGAAAATGGTGGTTTTATTGAATTCCTTGTCACAACAAAGCAGTGAGCAGAGAGCTATGAGCAACCTTTGCAGTGTTTGCTTGCATCTCCTCCTCTGACTCAGGAACAGGTTGCAGTGTCAACAACACCCAAGCCATCCCCTCAGGTTCTCCATCGAGAAGCTGGGATGAGAAAAACCTGACATCTACCTGCCCCCAAAATATCTACAGTGACCTGCTATGATTGGTCCTTTTCCTACTCTCCTGAGCTCCCCACTGTAAAAGCGCAGATGTGATCACAGTAATGCTTCTATTTTAGCTGCAGCTGTCCTCTCGACCTTCCCATCATCACTGAAGGATCTATCCATTTTTCAGATACATCCAGAGCATACTCCAATCCACCCAGTCAGGTAAACAAAAAATGTGAAATCCTTTCTCCTCCTATTAAACCCTCCCATCCTCCTCCCACCCAACAGGTCACCAAGTCCTGTGGCCCCCTCTGAAAGATCTCTGTAACAGAGCCCCTATTTTCATCTCCAATATACTTATGAAAGATCATCTCTGATGTTTGCACCATGGTGCTACAGTTCAGAATTGCCTTTAGGTCCTTTTCCAGAAGGCTGCAAGGGAGAAAGAAGTAGGGAGAGGAAACAGATGGGCTCCAGCCCCAGAAGCAACAGCAAGCAAGTATGAAACTCTTGAGAAATGGAAGCAGGAAGACACAGGATGATTTCATTTCCATCCCACCGAAGACCCAGAGCAAAGAGGACCCGAGTTTAGGTGAAAATGTGCAACGTTTCTATTACTGGCTACGGAATTATTCTCTCTCTTTGTACTGAAAAGTAGTTGGCCCTTAAAACATCTCCAAAGATTTTGTGCTGATGTGCTTATGTTGGAATGGGGCCAGAGAGCACGGAGTAAAGGGAGAAGTGGGGGCGGGGGGTTGGGTGTTCAGAAGGAAATGTTACAACCAGACCTTTCCCAACACTGTACTGGGGAGCAGAAAAACTTACAAATGGGAAGTGGCTTCAGAAGAAGTGAAGAGTATGAGAATAAAGGAGCATTTTGCAGACTCTGGCCTCCACCATCAGACTTGCCAAATACTGTCACTACTGTAGCATTCCACGTCCCCAAAAATAGGCTCTCTGCTGCTTCCTCTCCAGTCAGGAGCCAAGGTCCCCAACAGGACACAACCAACTCCAGGGAGTTCTAAGAAGTGATTGATAGCCCTCCTCATCCCTGTCCCTCCCAAGTTCTACCCAACCAGCTTAAATGCATAGTTGTGTTCATGGTCCAACACCATGAATGAGACACAAGTACCCGGAATCTCCAAGCACTTAGTGCCCCCCATGAAAATTGTAACCTGACTTTACTTAGGATTATGACTCAAATTCAACTATCAATTTCAGCTCCTTTGTTTCATCTGGTAGTTAGCTGAGGTTTTTTGTTTGTTTGGTTTGGTTTGGGTTTTTTTGCGCTATTTAACTCAGGTTGGCACAGAGGTGAAAAAAAACACACAGCTCACAATTTAAAACATATGGCAGAAAATATTTTCAATTGTATGTTCCAAGGTTCTTACGTTATAGACAATTTATGCAAGCCTGTTAATATATATACTACTGTAAATTAAAGCATTTTATGGACTCCTAGTGTTAATATAATTTTTAGTATGATACTTGAAAATTTACAAACGTATTAATAAATCTAAGTAGGAAATCTTTATGCCTGTAGCTTTTAGGCAACTATAAAACTAAAGTAAGCTGACAAATTAAATTGTCATTTTAGCCTTAGCTTATTAGTTATTTACTTTTGTTGAATTTAATACTATGAATTGTGTCATTTTACTGAAACTACATTGGTGTTTCCAACAGGAATATAGTAGAGACTACTATGGTGCAGGTTCTACTTGGCTTGGCAAGTCCCACAGTACAACCCACCCTGTGCCCTGTGAGAACCCCATTCTCCAGCCATTACACTGGATTCCAACAGCTATGAAACTTTCATTCCTTTAGCACTTTGTGTCACTTTTAACTTTCTCAATGAATTCAAATATATCATTTACAAATTAAGTCCTCCAATATAGATGTGGGTGAGCTAATTTGGATCCTTCTTCCACTACAAAGACAAATGGAAGCTAAATTAGATGCAACAAAATAAATAAGTAATAACTAAGGTAGTCAAACTCACAATGAAAGAATGTCTTCAGGTACTAAACACATAAAGAGAACTCAAACTCAGGACAATAAAACGTGAGAGCTTGCTGTGCCCCAGGAAAACACGAAGATGTAGCAACTGGATATGAGACTAAATGGCTAGAAGCTGGATGAGAAATAGAAGAGGTAGCCATGTCCTCTTAACCATGAAAGCTGGAATCTAGAATCCTGCAAAAATCCAGCACCATGAAGGGGTTCTTCCTCAGTAGCAGACCTAGAAGAATAATGTTCATAAGCCTGTGATAGCAATGAGAAAGTTTGTATGTCACTAGGACTATACAATGGAAAAATATATCCAGCAAAAGAAATTAAGCAACACCAGTACCAGGCACTGGTTAGGAGTTTAAATTTAATCTTTTCATGTGTAAAGGGAATGCTAAGTCAACATGGTGACTTTTAATTTCCAAATTGACAAAAGTCCTGGACTTCTAAGCAAAGAAAATGTAAATATGCCATAGTAAAATTTTCAGGACCTGGAAAACGTTGACTTCCATGGGGAAAATCAGGAGAAAGGAAGAAAATGAGCTCATAAGAAAACATTAAAACACACACAGATAAGAAAATGTTCTGTGAGTCAGTGGCAAACACGCTGAACAGGATCTATAATTTACATGATAAAACTATTTGTGAAAGACTATGGAAGAAGAATGTTTAAAATTATTAGTGTTAAAAGAAGGACTAAGACTATATTATAAGAGAAAAATTAGGAGATTTCTGCCTCCAATAACAGTGGGCTAGATAATTAAGAATACTCTCTCACTGAAAATCTGTACAAAATACGGAAACAGAAGAAAGTCAACAAAATAGTAAGGAATGATCAGGCTCAGATGTGGGTAATATGGCAGATGAACCAGACATTCTCAGCTACTTCTTTTCTTCAGGGGCATTTGCCAAATTCTGAAGGGAATTTGAGAGGCCAAGGGGCGTGTTGGCACATTTAAAAGGTTCTTAAAGCTAAAGAGATGGAGATTAGCATCAGGACCTGCCAGGGTCTCTGCAGGAAGTATCCTGGTGAAGTCTTTCTCTTAGATTTGAATCCCAAAGGCTGCACCCTAAGAATAAGGGTCAATATAACATAGAATCTCATAGTATTTCAGTTCCATTTAAAATGATGTGAAGCCCTGAAATTAGACAGAAGTAATCTAACATTGTTTGCGTAGCCAGGCATCTTGCAAAATAAGTGTAAATCTACACTGGAGGAAAGCAATAATATGCTTTCATGCAAATCATACAAATTGGCAATACCATATCCAGATACAATTTAAAACAGAAAAGCACTTAAAGAAATAAAAGCTCGCAAAAGAAGACCAACAGAAACATACAATAGGAAGAAGCTCAAGGAGGCACAGTTGTTTGACACAGATTTTAAATAACTATCACTTAATATTAAAACAGAAGACAAGGTTGAAATTTTGTATTAAAATGGTTTTAAGGAAACAAACAGAAAATCACTTAACCTTTCTGAATTTCGGTTGCTAGATTTCTTAAATGGGATTAAGAATAACTGACTAGCTCACATAATAAGTTTGTGAGGGTCAAATCAACTTACATGAATGAAAGGTATAAAAGTGTTATATAAGAATTTTTCAACCCCCACTTATGAGTGAGAACATGCGGTGTTTGGTTTTCTGTTCTTGTGATAATTTGCTGAGAATGGTGGTTTCCAGCTTCATCCATGTCCCTGCAAAGGACATGAACGCATCCTTTTTTATTGCTGCATAGTATTCCATGGTGTATATGTGCCACATTTTCTTTATCCAGTCTATTATTGATAGACATTTGGGTTGGTTCCAAGTCTTTGCTCATTCTGCATATGTACCCCTGAACTTGAAGTATAATTTAGAAAAAAGTGTTATGTAAGAATTTTTTCATTACCATCGTAACCTTTTTCTAAACTTGTAAACATTTTATAGCAAAGATGCTGAATTTGAATTTTGCAAATATTTGGCCAAATATGTATGCTTTGCCTATGAAAGAACAATAATCCATCTGTTTGAATAGGTAGATACCTACACATGCAGAGACACAAACACACACATGCACATACACAACAGACACTTGTGTGTTTGTGTGCATATACACTGAAAAACTAAGTAAAATTTTGATTAAAAACATTTTAGAACTGACTAATAAAATAATATAATAACGGAGATAAATTCAATGGATTGTTTTATCAACACGTTAGACATTACTGATGAGAAAATCAGTAAATTGGAAAATAAATTAGAAAGAAAATAAATACCTGCCATAAAGATGGAAAGACAAAGAGGTAGAAAAAAAATAACCAGGGAGGATAAGAGACCCAGAGAACAGAGAGAATACATTGGTCCAGCACAGATGTTTCTGGACTACCAGGAAAAGAGGAGGAAGAAGATAGAGAAAACAGCAACAATATTTGAAAAGATAATGGCTCAGAACTTTATGATGTTGACGAAGGACATTTTCTACAGAATCCAAAGCCTAGACCGTCTGGTGTGTCTATTCTATTAACTGCTTTATTTCTTTCCATTGCAGTTTCCCAGTTTTCCACTTCTTTCCCATTTTTCATTCCCTTGGGCTTTGGCATGAAAGTCACACCAAGTTAGACATGCTGGCCGAATGCTTCAAACTTCCCACTGAAACCCGGAAACAGCCACACAGTGGGAATACACATCACATCCTAGGACTAATAGGTTCATCCTCAAGCTAAGAGCAAAAACTAAATAATCTGTCCCTAGACAGGAATGAACTGAATGGAAGCATTTGTCTAGTGATTACATTGCCTTCCACAATAAATATAACATCCTATAGAGGAAGAAATCAAAATCCAGGATTTCTACAATGCAACATCCAACTAACTCACTATAAAGTTAGAAATTACTAGACATGAAGAGAAGCATAAAAAAATTGGAACTATAATGAAGAGGAAAAGTGCAATTAATAGACAGACACACACAGATGGTCCAGCCTTTGGAATAAGCAGAAAATAATTTATAGGATAAACCAATTAAGTCCCTGAAACAAAAAGAAGATATAATGGGACAGGAAAAGAAAAGTGAAGAAAGAATGGGTCATAATTTTCTAAATTGAGAAAATAAGTAAATTAAAGTAAATCAGTTCACAGTTACAAATTGCTCTCAGTTACCTGTGAGTAGGATGGAGAAGAAGGAGAAAGAGAGAGAGGGAGGGAGTGAAGGAAGCAAAGAAGTAAGGAAATAAGGAAGGAAGGAAGGAAGGAAGGAAATAAAGAAGAAAGGAAAGAAATAGGAAGAAAAGAAGGAAGAAAGGCAGAAAAGGCAAGCATGCCAGAAAATTTCAAAGTCAAACTGTTGAACACCAAAGGCAAAAAGAAAATCTCAAACATAACCCATAAGACTTCCTGATTCAGCTCTGACAAATAAAGAACTTGGAAGTCAACACTCCCATCCATTCTGAGAAGCTCAACAAACTGAAAATAAATTTTTAAAAATTAGATTCATCAGAAAAATGAGACTGAAGGCAAATCACCACCCCAAAATCTAGATAAACAGGCATAACAAGAATGATGTACCCACCACGGTCTGTGTACCTAGAGCAGGAGCTGTTGGATTCACGGACTGGAAGAAGCACATACACGGTTGTTTGAGTTACTGGAGGCTTAGTGTGGACCAGCAAGAGACTGAGAAATTTCTGGAAACCACAGCATGGCAGGAGGCGTGAGGGCGCCCACACGTTCATGGGTGTCGCTACCTGGACACACACCAGGTTTCCATGGTGAGGATCTAAGAAAGATCTCTTATGGCTATGGCATGGGGAAGGGAAGAAATATTATCAAAATCTTAAGTGAAATAACACAGAAACAGAGAGTCAAATGCTGCATGTTCTCATATATAAGTAGGAGCTAAATCATGTGTACAGGTGGATGTGGAGTGTGGAATAATAGACATTGGAGATTCCAAAGGGTGGAAGGTGAGCAGGGAGTGAGAGATGAGAGATTACTTAGTGGCTACAAGGTACATTATCTGGGTGATGGTTTACACTACACCACTACACAGTATATCCACATAACAAAACTGCACGTGTACCTATTACATTTGTACAAAGAAAAAGGTGGGGGGTGGGGGAGAAGTGCCCAGACCTTCTCTATATCAAAGGCTCACTCTCCAGGGAAAAATATGGGTTAAGGGCATTAATACATCTCCAGCCCTTGTTCACTTAAGGGAAAAACTAGTCACCAGGGGCCAGGCTTTAAGGAAATAAACTGGCAATGCTATAGCCAGGGAATCAAGGGGGAGCAGGGGAAACCTATCCCATGAAGAAAGACTGGTGAAGGTCACAGCCCACACACACAGGCCCACCAAGTCACCGACATTCAATCAGAACCTTACAGACACGCCTCCTCCCCTGCCCCTTACCTCCCACGCCCAGCAGGGCTCCCATATAGCAGGGGAGCACAGCTAAAATTGCTGCAAGTCACAGACTATCAAAGGAGAGTTCTAAAAGAAGCTCAAAGACAAGAAGGAAGATAAAAAACAAGGACACTAGGGGAATTTGAAGCCTCTAACACCTAGAGCCACAGCAAACATTAAAACAGCAGCCTGGCTCACAGCCAGATTCACATAAATCCTCACATAAAGGCCTATGAACCTTCGTTCTTATTATCCAACTTTCAAAAAGAAAATTACAAGACATGCAAAGAGGCAAGAAAAAAATAGTCTGAAGAGGCAAAGTAAGCATCAGAATCAGACTCAGAGATAACACAGATGTTGGAATTAGCAGACACTGAATTTAAAGTAACTATGATTAGTATGTTAAGAACACTAGTGGAAAAAGTAGACAACATGCAAAATCAGATGGGTAAAGTAAGCAGAGGGATGAAAATTCTAAGAAAGAATTAAAAGGAAATGCTAGAAATCAGGAGTGCTGTAGCCGAAATTTTAAAATGCTTTGGATGGGCTTGTAAGAGACTAGACACAGCCCAGGAAAGAATCACTGTGCTTGAAGTTATGTCCATAGAAACTTCCAGAAAGAGAAGTGTAAAAACAAAATAGAGTCAGACAACAAAAATAACAACAACAAAAATGAACACCCAAAAATTTGGGGATAATTCCAAAAGTTGTAAAATAAGTGTAATTGGAATATCAGAAGGAAAAGAAAGAGAGAATTCATCAGAAGAAAGATTTAAAGTAATAATAGCCCAGATCATTCCAAAATTAAGGATAATACCAAGCCCCGCATCTAGGAAGCTCAGAGAACACCAAGGAGGATTAATGCCGAAAGACCACACACTCATTCATAGGCATAGCACATTCAAAGTGTGAGAAATCAGACAAGGAAAAAAACCTTGAAAGAAATCAGGGGTAGGGGAGAATCTTATCTGTAGAGAATCGAGGATAAACATTACACTGTTTCTCCTCATAAATTATACAAATACGAAGAGAATGCAGTGAAATATCTCAAGTGTTGGAAGGAAGTAAAACAACCAATCTCGAATTTTTGTATCCCATGAAATTATCCTTCAAAAACGAAGGAAAAATAAAGACTTTCTCAGACAGGCAAAAAGTGAGATAATTCGTTGCCAGCAAATGAGCTCTGCAAGAATATTCAGAGAAGTTCTGTGTCCAGAAAGAAGGAAAATGACAGCGATCAGAAACCAGGATCTACATTTTTTAAAATTGAGTATCAGAGAAGAAATAAATGAAGGGAACGTGTTTTTATTGCTCTTATGCTTAATTTATCTGAAAGATAATTGACCTTTTAAAGTAATAACACTGACAATCCTTTGGGAGATTATAGCACACAGTGAAGCTGAATAAATGACAGCAGTGTCACAAGGGATAGGAGAGAGGCATTGGGATTGCTTCAGTAGAAGTTTTCTGTACCACATGTGATAAGGTACAGTGGCACTAGAAGGTTGCTTTAGATTATGTAAAAATAAATATTGTAAATTATAAGGCAAACATATAAAAAAGCTAAAAGAAGTAAAATTGACATGCTCAGAGAAGAGATAAAATAGAATTATATAAAACGCTCAATAAAGCAAAAGATAGCAGAAAAAGAGAAAAATGTTTTAAAAAATAAGAATAAATGGAGTAAACAGAGAACTGTTAAAACCAGTAGACATTCATCCAGTTTTATCTATAAGCACTTTAAAGTGTACGGCCTAAGAAATTATTTTTCAAAAATTGTCAGATGAGTTTGCTTTTAAATATCCAACTGCATGCTGTTTACAAAAAGCACATATTATATATAAAGACTCAGACAAATTAAAATTGAAGGGATGGAGAAAGTTGTAACATGCTGACACTCATGAATAAAAAAGCAGGAATAGCTATAATAAATTCAAACATAGCATTCTTCAGAACAAGGAAGATCCGTGATGAAGAGGGACATTAACAATAAAAGAGTCAATTTTCCAAGAAGATATCATAAGCATGAATATATCACACAACAGAGCATCAAAATACATGAGGAAACAACTGACTGAACCGAAAGGAGAAACAAACAGCTCCACTGTTACAGTTAGACTTTACCATGCCACTGCCAGAATTGACAGTTTAAGCAGGCAGAAAATCAGTAAAGATATGGATAACCTGAACAGCGCTATCAATCAACTTGATCCAATTGACATTTTTAAAAGTCTTTCAGCCAGCAGTAACAGAACACACATTCTTCTCAAGCTCGCAGGGAGCATTTGCCAAGATAGGCTACATTCTGGGCCTTGAAAAACTCCTGAAGTTTGAAAAAATAGAAACCCATTCAAAGCATGTTCTCAGACTACAGTGGAACTAAATTAGAAATTAATAACAGAAAGATAGCTGGAAATTCCCAAACATTTGTAATTTAAATAACGTGCTCTTAAATACCCCATAAGTCAAATATAAATCTCAAGTAAATTAAAAAGGACTCTGAAAACTAAATGAAAAAGAAAATACAATGTAGCCAAATTTGTGGAAGTCAGCAAAAGTATCAAAGAACCAAAGAGTTCGTCATTTTAAAAGATGACAAAATTGATAAATCTACAGCCAGGATTACCAAAAATGTGAGAAAGAATATAAATCATGGATATGAAAAAATGAAAGAATATTCATTCAATAATGAATCCCTTTGGCATAAGGATCATAAAGGTGTACTATGAACAACTATGTGTCCAAATTTGGTAACTTAGATGAGATGAATTAATTTCTTGAGAGACACAAACTACCAAAACTAACACGAGGAGAGAGAGGCAACTTGAATAGGCATCTATTTACTAAAGAAATTGAATAAATAACATAACCTTCCTAAAAAGAAAGTACTGTACCAGATGGTTCCACTGGTAAATTCTAACAAACTTTTCAAGAAATAGAACTAATTCTCTACAATATCATCCAAAAATAAAAAATAAAAGCAGAGGGAACATTTCCTAACTCAGGTATGAGGCCAGATTACCTTAATATCTAAACCAGATAAAGACGTGAAATGAAAGGAAAAAACTATAGACTGATGTCTCTCATAAATATAGATGAAAAACTTCAACAAAATACAAGGAAATCAAATCCATCAAAGTACAAAAAGAATTATACATCCCAACCAAGTGGGATTTATTTCAAACATTCAAGGCTGGTTCAACACTCGAAAATAAAACAATAAATCAATGTAACCCTCCATATCAACAAGCTAAAGAAAAGAAATAATTTGGTCAAATCAATCAACGCAGAGAAAGGCATTTAACAAAGTCCAACACCCTTTATCATAAAACTCTTAGCAAACTAGAAACAGAGAGGACATCCTCAACTTGATAAAAAAAAAAATTATTCAAAGCTGAAAACTAACATCATATTTAAAGAAAACAGACCAGACTCTTCTCCCTCAAAATCAGGAACAAGGCAACAATGTCTTCTCTCACCATTCCTATTCAACATTGTGCTAGAAGTTTTACCTGATGCAATAAAAAAAAAAAAAAGGACAGAAATGTATATGGATTAGAAAGAAAGAAGTAAAACTGTCTTTAGTCATAGATACAATCTTTTATGTAGAAAAGTCCAATTAAATACACTTCTGGAACGAATAAACATGTAGAACAAGGTCTCAAAAGTCAATTGCTTTCTTTTATACCAGAAATTTAAAAATTAGCATTTGAAATTAGAAAAGAAAATACTGAGATGCTTAATTTTATATGACAACTTGACTGAACCACAGTGCCCGGATATCTGGTCAAACATTCTAGATGTTCTTGTGAAGGTATTTTCTGGATTAACATTTAAATGGACCGAATTCGAGCAAAGACAATTACTCTCCATAATGTGGATGGGCTTCATCCAATCAGATGAAGCATTTAACAGAACAAAGATTGGCCTTTCTTAAGCAAGAAAACATTCTGCCAGCAGATGGCCTTTGGAGTCCAGCTTCTACTCTTCCCTAGGTCTCCAGCCTGCTGCCTAACCTGCATATTTACAGTTGCCAAGGCTTCCCAATTATAGGAGCCAATTCCTTTAGATCTTCCTCTCTCCCCACCCCAAACACACACACACACACTCATTCTCTCTCACACACACACTCACACACAGAGATGATGTTTCTGTTTCTCTGTTTCTCTGGAGAACCCTAATACAAATACCATTTACAATAGCACAAAAAATGAAATGATTGGGTATAACTATAACAAAAATATGTATAGGATATGAATGCAGAAAACTGAAATGCTGACGAAATAAAAAACTAAATAAATGGACAGATATTCCATGTTCATGGATAGGAAGACAATATTGTCAAGATGTCAGTTCCTTCCAACTTGATCCACAGATTCAAGACAATCCAGACTTTACTAGACTATTTTGTAAGCATCAATAAACTAATTTTAAAGTGTGTATCAAATCGCAAAATACTTAGAACAGACAGCACAACACTAAAGAAGGAGTAGGAGAAGAAGGAGGAGGAAGAACATCAAAGCTGAAGGACTCATACTGCTCTATTTCAAGACTTACTATTAAGCTACAGTAATCAAGACAACATAGTGTTGGCAAAAATAAATAATAAATAGGTCACATAACTAAATAGATAGCCTATAAATAGAGCCACACAGATATAGTTAACTGATCTTTGATAAAGGAGCAAAGGCAATTCCATATAGAAAAGACAGTTTTCTTTAACAATTGTGCTAGAAAACTTGGATGTCAGTATGAAAATAAAACCCTAGCCCTTACACATGTCACAAAAATTAACTCAAAATTGACCATGTACCTAAATGTAAAACACAAAGCTATAAAACTTTTAGAAGAAATGATGAGAGAAAAAAACTATAACAGCTGGCTTTTTTGAGGAGGTTTTAGATATGACATAAAATAATAATCCATGAAAGTGAATTGAACTGATAACTTGGAACTTACTAAAATTTAAAACTGTTGTGTAAAAGATACTTATGAAAATAAAATTACAAACCACAGAATGGGAGAAACCATTTGCAAAATACATATCTGTTAAAAGACTTGTATTCAAAATATACAAAGACACTTAAAACTCAACAATGAAAAGAGAAATAACCCAACTTTTCTTTTTTAGATTCGTGGGGTACACATGCAGGTTTGTTACATAGGTATATTGTACGATGTTGAGGTTTGGGCTTCTAATGATCCCGTTAACCAAGTAGCAAACATAATCCACAATAGGTAGTTTTCCAATCCTGTCCCCCCATTTCCCCTTTTTGGAATCCCCAGTGTTTTTTGTTTTCATCTTTGTGTCTATGTGTGCCCAATGTTTAGCTCCTGTGTATTAGTGAAAACATGCAGTATTTGGTTTTCTGTTTCTGTATTAATTTGCTTGTGATAATGGCCCCAGCTGCATACATGTTGCTGCAAAAGATATGATTTTATTGTTTTTATGGCTGTGTAGTATTCCATGGTGTATATGTACCACATTTTCTTTATCCAGTCCACCATTGTTTGGTATTTGTGTTGATTCCATGTCTTTGCTATTGTGAATAGTACTGTGATAAACATACAAGTGCAGGTGTCTTTTTGATGGAACAATTTATTTTTCTTGGGGTATATACCCAGTAATGGAATTGCTGGGTTGAATGATAATTCTAGTTTTTTACTTCCTTGAGAAATCTCCAAACTGGTTTCCACAGAGGCCGAACTACTTTGTATTCCCACCAACAGTGTGTAAGCGAGCTCAGAGGTGAACAATTACCTTTTGATTCTCACAATGAAACATCACGTACAGTACTTCAGCTCAGAAAACTCCAAATAACTAGAAAACTTAATATAAACAAATTATACTGGAATCTTAGTAGACTGTGATATTAGTGATTTTTTTCTTGTAATTCTCTGTATCTTTCTTGATTTCTCTATATCTTTTTACTGCATTTGGAGAACGTTTTCAAAGTCCCCTTGTAGCTAATTTAATATCTATGAATTCCCCATGGGTATTGTAGAAAGATTCTGCAGCTTAGGAGATTAAGTAGTTTACATTTTATTACAAAGGTGTGGGCTCAAAATATATAAAGGCCTTATTATCTGAAGAATACTTTCCCTATCTAAAACCAGAACATACAATGGGTTATTTTAGAAGAGAAAATTATTATGTTAAAGCATGTCACCACCAATAAAATAATATGTTTAAATGTAATTCAAAGATTAAAAAGTCAAGAAAATTAAAAGAAAGTTCTAATTTCAATACAATATCACACAGTATTTATAGAAAACCCCTTTTAACTGAATGACTATTCACATAATCTTGGATTTATTTCATTACTGTTCACTAATATTATCCCAATTAGAAGTGCTGTTCTAGCTCTCTTGTGTTAGTTAAAACCATTTCTCAGAGGAACTCAAAGTAAATAAGTTTAATTAAAACTAATCTTTGCAATTCCCACTGTGGTAAAAAGGAAATAGGCATTATGTCGCATTGACACGCAGGAAGGTTCCTCCACGAAGGAGTCCCAGGTGAAGACTGTGGTGTTAGTAGGGTGCTAGCTCACAGCATACCAGAGTGTCAAGGTGCCCCCTGGGCTCCCAGTGCTTACCAGTCCTGGGTCAGGGCCCTTCAGTTACATGTTTGCATTTCCTGTCAAACAAGCCTTAACCCCAGTAGTGACTTTCAGATCAACAGGCAGGTGAGGGGAGGCTGTTGGGCAGGGGTATCTCAGAA
>NW_012109696.1:1202161-1236742 GCF_000951045.1 Mandrillus leucophaeus | reverse complement strand
TAACAATTGTGCTAGAAAACTTGGATGTCAGTATGAAAATAAAACCCTAGCCCTTACACATGTCACAAAAATTAACTCAAAATTGACCATGTACCTAAATGTAAAACACAAAGCTATAAAACTTTTAGAAGAAATGATGAGAGAAAAAAACTATAACAGCTGGCTTTTTTGAGGAGGTTTTAGATATGACATAAAATAATAATCCATGAAAGTGAATTGAACTGATAACTTGGAACTTACTAAAATTTAAAACTGTTGTGTAAAAGATACTTATGAAAATAAAATTACAAACCGCAGAATGGGAGAAACCATTTGCAAAATACATATCTGTTAAAAGACTTGTATTCAAAATATACAAAGACACTTAAAACTCAACAATGAAAAGAGAAATAACCCAACTTTTCTTTTTTAGATTCGTGGGGTACACATGCAGGTTTGTTACATAGGTATATTGTACGATGTTGAGGTTTGGGCTTCTAATGATCCCGTTAACCAAGTAGCAAACATAATCCACAATAGGTAGTTTTCCAATCCTGTCCCCCCATTTCCCCTTTTTGGAATCCCCAGTGTTTTTTGTTTTCATCTTTGTGTCTATGTGTGCCCAATGTTTAGCTCCTGTGTATTAGTGAAAACATGCAGTATTTGGTTTTCTGTTTCTGTATTAATTTGCTTGTGATAATGGCCCCAGCTGCATACATGTTGCTGCAAAAGATATGATTTTATTGTTTTTATGGCTGTGTAGTATTCCATGGTGTATATGTACCACATTTTCTTTATCCAGTCCACCATTGTTTGGTATTTGTGTTGATTCCATGTCTTTGCTATTGTGAATAGTACTGTGATAAACATACAAGTGCAGGTGTCTTTTTGATGGAACAATTTATTTTTCTTGGGGTATATACCCAGTAATGGAATTGCTGGGTTGAATGATAATTCTAGTTTTTTACTTCCTTGAGAAATCTCCAAACTGGTTTCCACAGAGGCCGAACTACTTTGTATTCCCACCAACAGTGTGTAAGCGAGCTCAGAGGTGAACAATTACCTTTTGATTCTCACAATGAAACATCACGTACAGTACTTCAGCTCAGAAAACTCCAAATAACTAGAAAACTTAATATAAACAAATTATACTGGAATCTTAGTAGACTGTGATATTAGTGATTTTTTTCTTGTAATTCTCTGTATCTTTCTTGATTTCTCTATATCTTTTTACTGCATTTGGAGAACGTTTTCAAAGTCCCCTTGTAGCTAATTTAATATCTATGAATTCCCCATGGGTATTGTAGAAAGATTCTGCAGCTTAGGAGATTAAGTAGTTTACATTTTATTACAAAGGTGTGGGCTCAAAATATATAAAGGCCTTATTATCTGAAGAATACTTTCCCTATCTAAAACCAGAACATACAATGGGTTATTTTAGAAGAGAAAATTATTATGTTAAAGCATGTCACCACCAATAAAATAATATGTTTAAATGTAATTCAAAGATTAAAAAGTCAAGAAAATTAAAAGAAAGTTCTAATTTCAATACAATATCACACAGTATTTATAGAAAACCCCTTTTAACTGAATGACTATTCACATAATCTTGGATTTATTTCATTACTGTTCACTAATATTATCCCAATTAGAAGTGCTGTTCTAGCTCTCTTGTATTAGTTAAAACCATTTCTCAGAGGAACTCAAAGTAAATAAGTTTAATTAAAACTAATCTTTGCAATTCCCACTGTGGTAAAAAGGAAATAGGCATTATGTCGCATTGACACGCAGGAAGGTTCCTCCACGAAGGAGTCCCAGGTGAAGACTGTGGTGTTAGTAGGGTGCTAGCTCACAGCATACCAGAGTGTCAAGGTGCCCCCTGGGCTCCCAGTGCTTACCAGTCCTGGGTCAGGGCCCTTCAGTTACATGTTTGCATTTCCTGTCAAACAAGCCTTAACCCCAGTAGTGACTTTCAGATCAACAGGCAGGTGAGGGGAGGCTGTTGGGCAGGGGTATCTCAGAAGCTCACACGTCCCTACCCAGAGCCCTGAGCAACTGATCCTACTCACTGATATTCAAGGCAAAGTCCAGAGGAGGGAAGAGAAGGGAAAAAGATGGAAGAAGGAGAGAGAGAGGAAGAGGAGGGGCAGGAGGAAAAGAAAAAGGAGAGGGGAAAGGAAGGGGATGTCTTAGTCCCTTTGGGCTGCTGTAGCAAAATATCATAGACTGTGGGGCCACAAGCTACAGAAATGTATTTCTCGCAGTTCTGGAGGATGCAAGTTCAAGATCCAGACGCTGGAAGATTCTATTTCTGGCAAGGGTCTGTTTCCTAATAAGCAGCCGTCTTCTCACTGATTTCTCACATGGTGGACAAAAGGGGTGAGGAAGTTCTCTGGGGTGTCTGTTATAAGGGCACTAATCCCATTCATGAGAGGCTCACCTTCATGACCTCATCGGCTCCCAAAGCCCCATCTCCCAACACCATCAACTTGGGGGTGAGGATTTCAATACATAAATTCTGGAAGGGAAGGAGGGGATGTAAACCGTCAGATCACAGCAGGAGGGGAGATGGTGAAGAGGGAGAGGAGGAGGGGAATAGAGGAGGAAGAGGATGGGGAGGGGAAAAGCCGTCATTCCATCACCCCTATTTCCAGCACGGTTCCAAAAGTCCAATCCCGGAAAACCATTTGCTTAATGGAAAATGTGTCTTGTCTCAAAGGAAATAGAGAAATTGTCAATATCTGAGCTTTTTGTTTCTTCAAATCATCATTTACTTAGGTGACAAAATAAATTAATTTTTAAAAACCAAGAGTATTTAGGGCTTTCAAAGAGAAATGTGGCTACTCTTGGTATCATATATCAGCTCTTTTAAAAATTATTTTTATGATATACCATACCTAGAGAATGCATGAAACAAAAACCCACAGCTGTAACCAATGCAACCATCAAAACACCAATGCAACCATCATCTAGGCCAAGAAATTGCCAGCACCTCAAAAGGGCCCCCCATAGCTTATATAAGGTTAAACTTTCCAAAGAAAAAACACCCACATCATTTTCCTCATTGGCATAGCATTTCCATATGAAATTTAGAATCAGTTTGTCAAGTCAAACACACCCTGTTGGATTTTGATAGGGATTTCAGTAACCCATAGATCAATTTTATAGAGTTGACATCGTTACAGTATTGAATCTTTCCATCCATAAATATAATAGGCCCTTTCATTTGTTGAGCTTTCAAATTTTTCTCATTAATAGTATTCTTCATGAGGTATTACATATGTTTTATGTTTTTTGTCTTACAATTTTGATGTTTTTCATGCTGTTTTAAATACTTTTTGAATTTTATTTCTAAAATGTATGTTGCTTACATGTAGAATTTTTATTTTATGCATTAATTTAGCAGCAAAACTATACTCATTATTAGTTCCAACAATTTATTTACTGGCATTTCTTATGCCTCCAGCTCCCCAGGGGGTTGGCATGCTCATGACTGGTGGAGGTTCCCGGGGGAGAAGGTGCAGAGGAGCATAGTCCCCTGTCAACCTTCACCTGAGAGTGCCCATGAGCCTCAGTGTCCAAGGCAGGTGTTCACTCTGTGCTTCTCACCCCAAGAAACTCTAATCTCCAGCCAGTCTTCTGACTAATGTGTGTGTGGGTGTGTCCCCGGTGTGGCTAGACATTACTTGCTCATAAGATTACAGGGATCTGGACTTAATTAGCAGATATCGCTGAGTGTTCAAGTATTTAATCAACCTCTAGATATTTTATCCACTGTAACGTGAATGAAGCAGGCAATTATACACGTTGCTTCACAAAGAATGCTTTGGGGAGAGGTGGGTGTGCGCGCTCCATGCAGTTCTGGAGAGGAAGACCCTGGCCACTGAGTAGCAACCAGTCACGAGCTGGTGCAGAACTCCGGAGAGAGAGATGAGCCATGAAGAGAGAGAGTCAGAGCCAGGAGCCAGAGGGGTTCCTGCACCAACCCCTGGCAGCCCCCTCGCCTCGGCCCACCCAGCACAGGCTACCAGGACCATGTGTTAAACACATGCCTTCCCACATGAGCCACCAGTCCTGTACCCATAAAGGTACCCCTTATCTCAAAGATACAGGGTGAGGATCACACAGCTCCCCTCCACAAGACCCCATGGTTTATTAGGAGATGGGGAGGCCAGGCAGGCAGTTTCTCACGCTGTAGAACCTCCTTCCCCAAAATTGTATTGTGTCCCATCAGGGGCCAGGCTCTCCCATATTGGACATTGCTGCCTGTGGTGCCTCCTTAACCACCCCACCTTGACCGCTGGCCTCTCTTGCCTGGCCTGGGTCAGTTCTGATGTCACTGCTCCAGTGCAGCATGAAGCCACTAGCCCTGGCTCTAACCTCAGTTCCATCCTTCTTCTGGGTTCAGGGGTCCCAAGAACACCTTCCAGCAACTTATTCCCTTTTTTCAATCTAGGCTTCTAGGACCCCCCTTGCATACTGCTTCTGCAGAGGCAAGTTTCAGGCCCTAAATTTTCCCCAGACTCCATGAACTGGGACTGAGAGGAGGAGAGTTGAAGCCAGCAAGTTAAGAAGACAGAATAGAGAGGAAAAATTGCTGGCTTTAAGTGGAGACTCCTTGCGGCTCCTTCATCGCAACGTTGCGTTTCTGCAACATGGGTTGACTAGCTCTCACCTTGAGCTCATGCCAGCTTGGATCTTCAAGCTGCATTTACTGTAAATGCACGGCCATGGTGGATTTCACGCAGAGTGCAATTTCACTATAACTCTATCTACTGTGTTGCAGAATTGGGAATTACTCAGCTTCCCTAATTAAAGAAATTCCCACTATAAAGCCCTTATTTTTATATTTTCTAGAGTCCTTTGGCATCAACCCAGAAGACAGTGTTAGAATTCAATTTATCAATGTCAAAATATTAGAGTAATAATGAGGTTTGGAAACCTCTGTTGACCCAAAAGCAGACTCCTTCACAGTCAGAAGCGTAATGATTTTCCCGGGAAGCGCTTCTGCCAGTGGAGGCGATGGTTCCCATGTGTTAAGATGAAGTGGTTCTCATGCTTGCACCTCAAACGCATCCCTTGGCACACAGAGTTTGTGCTTAGGAAAGTTGAAATCATCCAAACAGATCAATGGGGCTCAGAGCCAACATCCTGAATTCTCTCTGCTCCCTCAGAAGCAAACCCAATCGCCAAAAATAATGCTGACATGTGAGCCTCAGGATTAAACTGCAGGAACGCTTCCGGGCAGCCTTTCTAGCCATTGCTTCCACGCAGGGAAGTCCATCCTCTGAGGCTGGCTTTAGTCTGGCTTCTCAGCCAGCACACACATAAATCTTTTGATTTTCCCAACTGTATCTTGAGAAAGCTTTTTAAAATGGGCTTCTTTTTTATCATTACTTTTTACTCATTAAGTGTGACCAAAACGGTATGACAATCATTAGAAATTAGTGATAATGTGGTTTTGATAATCAAATAAAACATTTAAGGGAAAGGTGTTTCCAGAGTCTTCTTGAAAAGGCTGCTGCCTTTTTGAGATGAACGAGATTTGGTGCCACACATTGAAAGTGTAAGTTGAATAGAATTATATCGCTAGAAGGGAAAGTGCGCTTTAAAAGAAGGCAGTCCAGTCTGTTCACCGCAGCTTTCAAACCAGTTGTGGTTCAGTAGAACTTTTAATATTTCAATAGCTTGTGCCAGGCTCAGTTTTAGAAAGGGAAGAATGTTTAGGGAAACACATTAATGAGCTACTTAGAAGAAAAGGAAGGCTTTGAGGACATAAATTATCAGCAGATGCAGCAGATATGAAAAGAAATTGGGGGTTGGGTTGAGAGAATAAGAGGAAGAAAGAAGGAGATGACATGGCAGAAGTATGAGAAACAGATTGAAGAAATGGAGAGGGGCTGTTGTGAACAGAACTATCTAAAACTAAGTTTGCATAGCTACAATACTAAGTCTACCATGTTTCTGAGAGTTCTGTAAAGTCGTCTTACATATTTAAACTCTTAGGTGAGTGATGAATCATGTCAGGATCAAAGCCATGCAGACGGAGGATCACACTTGCTCCTTGGAAAGATAATTGCTACAGCAGACTAAATCAGTAGAAGCAGGATCCTGTTGGCCCAAAGGCAACCTTGAGGATGTATGCAGTTGGAGAATTTATTAAAACTTTGGTGAAAGCACTGTTATTCCATGGGGGTGAAATAAGAACTTAAACTCAATCCAGGTTTTTAGGGGGAAAAGTCATCCTAACAGATACATGGGTGAAATGATGATGATGATTGTGACAATGATGCTCATGATTTTTAACAAGAGTGATGATAATGACAGTGATGGTAATGACGGCGATGATGATGGTGAGATTTAAGATGATGGTTATGATGGTAATAGTGATAATGATGATAATGATCATGATAATGGAGATTATGGTGATGATGGTGATGGTGATAATGGAGATGATGATCATGGTGATAATGGAGACGGTGATGATGATGGTAATGATGATGATGATATTGATAATAGAGGTGATGATGATGGTGATGATGGTGAGAATGAAGATTATGGTAATGGTGATGATGACAATGGAGATAATGGAGATGATGGTGATGATGGTGGTAGTGATGATGATGACAATGATACTGATGATGATGGTGATTATAACGATAATGAAATAGTGGTGGTGGTGGTGGTGATGAACATGATAATGATTATAGCTAACACCTTTAAGTGCTTACTATATGCTACATCCATGATGCCTTAATTGAGTTATTGAATTGAATTCTTACAATGTGTGAGAATAGCCTATTGCTATTGCCGTTTTGTAGGTGAGAATAACAATAGACCTAGTCACCTAGTAGCTAGAAACCTTCTCTGTACAGAAGCTAAAACCCAGATTGGCCCTGAGTGTGGAGAATTGGAAGTCACACACAAACAATGAAAGGTCAGTTCACAGTGGGAACATGGCCTTGGAAGTCGAATAGTCAATCCTGGGCATCTGATGCAAGACCAATTGCTTGCAGACAGAGATTAGAGCAGAAAACTCTACTAGTGTTAAGTCAGTAATTACATGTAAGAACTGGGTAAGTACACATTATTCACAGTGTAAGGCAGACTACTGCCTTAGAGGAAGCAAAGAAGAGGCAGAAAGAGAGAAAATGGCATAAATGGAGAGGGAGAGGTGACAAGTGGAGAGGTGCCCTGGAGCTGTTTATTCCTAAACAGGAGAAACAGGATAAAAGACCAAAAAAAGCCACTGCACATCTACCTGAGTCTCTGCCCTACCCATGTCTGCTCCTCATCCTTCTACCTCCCACTTTTCAATCTCTGGAGGGATCTGCCTACAACTTTCAATAACCTAGGCCACCAATAAAGCGTCAACCACAGCAGAGTTGCCAGACAAATACAAGACGCCTCGTTACATCTGGATTCCAGATAAACAAAAAATAACTTTAATAAGCACATCTCATACAATTTTGGGAGAAATTCAAATGTAATTGGGCATCCTATATTTTTATTTGTTAAATCTGGCAATGCCGCCCCTTACCAAGACCGTATTCCTTCTATTGTCCCACCTCCTTCTCCCGTCCATTAATCTGAGGGAGGGAAGATAAAAGTAAATTCATTGAATGTTCCCCCAAACTCAGATTCTCAATCATGGGGACTGGAGGAGAAAGACTGGGTCTTGTGTGATGAGACCACCTCTAGCTGCCTGTGAGGAGTTCTATGGTGAAGGGCAGCACTTGTGCATGGGGCTTGGAGGAGGGATGACCTGACCTTAGATAACCGTCATTCATTCATTCACTCATTCATTCAACAGACAGCTATGAAGTACTGTTGACCCTTGAACCACATGGATTTGAACTCTGTGGATCCACATCTATGTGAATTTTCTTCTGACTCTGCCATCCCTGGGACAGCAATGCTAAGCCCTCCTTTTCTTCCTCCTCTTTAGCTCACTCAACATGAAGACAATAAGGACGATGACCTTTTGATGACCCATTTCCACTTAATGAATGGTAAATATTTTTCTTTCTTACAATTTTTTATTAACAATTTCTTTTCTTTAGCTTGCCTCATTATAAAATTACAGTATATAATACATATAGCATACAGAATATGGGTTATCTTCTGTTTAAATTATCTGTAAGGCTCCTGCTCCTGGTCAACAGAGGCTATTGGTACTTAAGTTCTGGGGGAATCAAAAGTTATACTCAAATTTTCTATTGCAAGGCAGGTCTGAGCCCCTAACCTCTGCACTGTTCACAGGTCAACTGTGCTCCCTTTGTGCCAGACAGGGGATATGCTGAAAGTAACAACAAAGAAAGTCAATGACTTCGTTAGGATGCCATGGAGTGTTGAAGTCTTGACCCCAAGGACTTCGGAATGTGATCTTATTTGGAAAGAAGATCCCAATAGAGATCATCAAGATAAAATGAGGCCTAATGGCCTCAGAGTTTGTGCCCTAACCAATATATCTGGTGTCCTTAAAACAAGGGGAAACGTGGGCACCAACATACACGGAGAGAAGATGATGTGACAATGTAGAGAGAAGATGGCCATGTGAAGATGGAGGATTGGAGCACGCAATGTGGAAACAAGCCAAGGGACCTCTGTGGCCAACAGAAACTGGGAGAGGACCAAGCATGGTGGCTGATGCCTGTAATGCTAGCACTTTGGAAGGCCGAGGCAGGTGGATCATTTGAGGTCAGCAGTTTGAGACAAGCCTGGTCAACCTGGTGAAACCTGGCCTCTACTAAAAATAAAAATAATTAGCTGGGCGTGGTGGCGGGCACCTGTAGTTGCAGCTACTCAGAAGGCTGAGGCAGGAGAATCACTTGAACCCAGGAGGCGGAGGTTGCAGTGAGTCGAGATCGGGCCATTGCACTCCAGCCTGGGCAACAGAGAGAGGCACAGGACAGATCCTCCCTAGAGCCTTCAGGGAGCCTTAGGGAGAGAGATGGGACAGATCCTCCCCTGAGGGAACCTTTGTCTTGGACTTCTGGCCTTCAGAGCTGTAGGAGAATAAATTTCAGTTGTTCTAACCCACCTAATCTATATTTTGTCATGGTAGCCCTAAGATATGAATACACACAGTCATCTACTCAAACCCTAAAGGTGGGAAGAATAACGACTGCTGGGCACTATGAAGGGAGGTGTGCAGTGCTACAGGGTTCACATCAGAGGGTCTTTCCTGGCCAGGAGACTCAGAGACCTGCCCCTGAGGAAGCCACACTTGCATTGAGAGGAGCAAAGCCTGTGGGCAAATAGGCAGAGGAACTTGGGAGCGGGAGGCCTGGGAACCTGAGGGGAGCAGGTGATCTGTCCCCATGCAGGCTATGGACATGGTTAGCAGCATGAAATCCAGGCCTTGACTCTAACGGTTAGATTTGCCCATCAGCAAAAATCTTCCCAGAGGCAGTCCTATGAGGATAAGATCTGTAAATACAGGGCTGATGAGATTAAGGCAACCCCTCAAAATCTCATCAGGAAGCAAGTGATGCAGATGGAACTAATAAAAGATTAAATGGAATCTTGAAACCTGTAATGCATAATGTTGTAATTGCAGAGGCCTTTGGAGAATGATAGGAATATTTTAAACAAAGGAAGGAGAGGGAGGTGTGCATTCATGCCCTTCAGCACTGTCTGGGAGGATGGATGTCCCAATTTTAGAGGTCCCCTCCCAGGTCTTTTTCTGGAAATAGCCCCAGAGTTGAAAAGAACAATGTATCTTGCTACCACAGCACATCGGAAGCATCCCTTCAGAATATCCACTTCTCTTTGCTCCAATTTTATGCTCACTAAGCAACCTTCTGAGTTGTAATTTGGTGTTCTGACTAGGTGATTTTTTTTCCAGCCCTGAGCCAGGATGATTCTCAGGGCCTGCGTTCAGGCTGTGCAGGGACAAGGCGGATGTGAGAATGCCAGGCTCTGAAATCAGGCAGGACCACATGAGCCAGAAAAAAAAAAAAGTGGGGGTTCAAGAATGGGTCAGCTCAGAAGAGCAGGGGAATGCAGTGTCCCCAGAAGACAGGTCTCACTAGCCTGCAGGCTGCACTAGGAGGTTCAGCTGAGTGGCTGGCACATCTTGGGCACGTGCACATGTTCCGTGTGTCTTGAGAGAGCAGGCAGAGGAACCCCAGGAGAAGGAAAACCTGATAGAAGTCAAGGCCAATGCCTTCAGTCAAGAAAGATGTGGCTGTTGCAGGGTCCATAGGAATGAGATTATGCAGCATTTGTCCTTCTTGTCTCTTCTTGCACTTAGCATAACATCCTCCGGGCCCGTCTACGTTGTTGGATGAAGGATCTTCTTCCTTTTTAAAGCAAAGAGGTAGATCTAGAGTGTTCTCACCACCCCCCTGCCACACACACACACACACACACACACACGAACATACAGAGAGAGAGACACAAAAGTAATGTGATGTGATGGACATGTCAATTAGCTTAATCATGGTGATGAATTTGCAATGTACACATATATCAAAACATCACGTTGTACACCCTGAATATACACAATCCCTATTTGTTCATTATACCTCAGTAAAGATGAAAATAAAAGGATGTGGCCAGTGGGTAGCTGGCCCAGAAGGCAACACTGGTCTCTGCCCAGCCCTGTGATAGACCTTCAAGGCTGACCCTGTGGTACCCCATTCCCCACCGCCAAAGCCTCTCCTCCTTTGGTAACTGGAATATCTGGCCCTGTCACTTGGTATAGCCATGTTTCTTACTTAAAGTTCAGTTAGTGGTGGACACCCACTGAGGATTCAATGAAGAAAGGTGAAAAGCGATTTTGGATTATATTTCTCTGCAGGTTTTCTCGTTTTCCCTCAAGCCAAGGCCCACTGATGTTCACAGTAAGTACGCAGGTTGGAAAATATATCATAAATCAGGACAAATTGAGAACTATCTTACAAGACCCAGTCGGAAGACTATCTGATTTACTGAACTTCTTGTCCAATGTTAGAGAAGGTAGTTGTGTCAATTAGTAATGTAGTAAATTTAAAATTTGTGCTCACAAACTTGGAAACTCAAAAATGGATGGTTCTAACTCTATAATGGAATTCAGTGGAATTTACACTCTGTTCAGAGCTCTTCATGTATCTGATTCCGTGCATCTCATTCATGTCCTTCCCTCCCATGTGAGTGACACATTTAGGGGAATTACAAAGTTACATCATGGTATCATGGAAGAGGGATGCTTTAGTATGAATATTTTGGGTCCTGGACAACATCCATGGAGGAGAAACTGATTCTACCTGTTCCCTCTTCACCAATGGCAGAAGCATCCACAAGTGCTCCCAGGACCTCTGATGCTCTTACCTGAGGGCTCCAAAATCCTCTGATGCTCCCTCCTGGGGGCTCTCACATCATTTGTCCTCCCTCCTGGGGGCCCCACATCCTCTGATGCTTCCTCCTGGGGATTCCACATCCTCTGATACTCCCTCCCACATTCTTTGTTCCTCTCCTGTGGCTGCTGTCACACCCTCTAGTGCTCTTTTGTGGATGCTTCAGGACCTCTGGTGCTCCCTCATGGGTGTTCCCACATCCTCGGTTGCTCCCACATCTTCTAATGCTCCTTTGTGGGTGCTCTCAGTAGCCATTCTCCATCAGCCCTTGTGTCTCTTGTGGGGCTGATGTTGTTCGAGAACCTTCAGGAGCTCCTCTGTGCTCAATTCTGAGATAATGAGAGCCAGGATGGGGGTGCGGGGAATGCTGTCCCACTCTCTGCTGAGACCCACCTTGTCCAATGGGGGTTGCCCTACATCGATGTGGGAACTGGGCAGTCATTTCCCCCTGCTTTCTAAGGAACTCTCTCAGAGGTCCCGCTCAGGAAGAGATGAAGCTACAGGCTGAGGACCACCAGGGTTGCCAGGAGCCACCAGCAGCTAGAGGAGACAAGGAAGGATCCTCCTCTGGAACCTTTGGAGGGGCACAATCCTGCTGGCACCTTGACTTCAGACCTCTGGCTTCCAGAATTGTGAGTGAATAAATTGCTGATGTTTACAGCATGCAGTTTGTAGTAATTCATTGTGACAGCCCAGGAAACTAATATAATTATATGGTGGTCACCTTTCCCATACTCCTCAGCAGACCTCTGATGTTCAGACATCTCACCCCTCCTCTTCTCTCTGAAAGTAGCAAAAGATAAAATGAATAAGAATGGAAATGGAACCTCTGTATAGAAT
This sequence comes from Mandrillus leucophaeus, assembly GCF_000951045.1. Classification (NCBI taxonomy): domain Eukaryota; kingdom Metazoa; phylum Chordata; class Mammalia; order Primates; family Cercopithecidae; genus Mandrillus; species Mandrillus leucophaeus. The sequence continues at coordinate 1,224,581 of NW_012109696.1, read as the reverse complement.
GACCCCAGTTTCGTGAAGAAGAGCAGCCCAGGCTGAGCAAGCCAACATGAAGGAGGGGACACCAGCCCTTGCAGACCTATGATGTGGTCAGCAAAGCCACGCATGTCAGAGGGACCACTCCTGGATGGAGGGGTGATCAGGAGCGTGGATGGCTTGTAGAGCTCCCAGAGTCCCCAGCCCTTTGTGCTGGCCTAAAGTGCAAAAGGAAGTCAGCTGAACCAGGAGACAGGCAGGGACACCCCTTTTGTTCTAGTTCTCCTGCCTTCTGGTTTCTTCTCACAGAGATTATTTCCTGCGTGTATCTGGGTCCACAGACCCTGGAATACAGCCTCATGCAGAGTAGGTGCTCAGCAAAAGCCATGAAATGAAGAGATGGCCAGAAAATTCCTCAGGAATGAAGGGGCTTAATGAAAATGTCCTCTACGGAGCAAATATTTAAAATTAAGATAAAAGAAGAGCTCAAGATAACTATCATAAAACAACAGAAGGAGTTGGAAAAAATGATGAAGAAGAGCCAGATAGTAGCAGAAAAGCTGCCCCAGCTGTGGAAAAGGAGGTCCCCACAAACAGATAGATGGGCGCTGCTGGAAATACACTCAGGGTCTGGGAGAGTTTTAAAAGAAAGAAAAGTGACGTGGAAAGGACCAAGTGTTAAAAGATGGCAACAGCATACCAAAGATTGAACACGAAGAAAATTAATTCCTCTTAATCGCCAAACTCAAAACTACACCTCTCTCCTTATGTGCTCAGTCCATCTTAATTGCTTCCTCTCCTGGGGAAACAAATGTAACCATGGGTGGACGCCCTAAGCTCCCAGGCCCTCCCATCACGTGTTCTCCTCCTGTTGGGAGTGGACACCCCTCCCGGCCTCCCATCCCCACCTTCCTCCCGCTCCTGCTGAGCTGGACCTCAGCCTCTCCCACCATCGACTCCACCCCTGGGGGTGGCCAGTGCTGGCCAGCTACGGTGCACTTCGATCTCCCACAAATGTCCTGCCCCTCATGTGGCCATGGACTGTGCCAGAGTATGAGGTCGGGGAGCAAAGGCCAGGGCTCAGGATGGGGGAGTCAAAGCCCAGGATGGAAACAGGTGGGCGAGCAGGAGTTTTTTTTTTTTTTTTTTTTTTCACAACCAGGACACATCCCAGGGAAGGGAGTCAGGGCCAGCAGCAAGGCTGCTGTGATGTGGCCTCTGGAGATTAGGAGAGGGTGTCCCCTTATCTCTCCTGTGAAAGGGGCCATATTGGCCTCAGTGCCTGGACAAGCTCGAACCTACAGGTCAGGATTAATGGGGTTCTTGTCAGTGTATTCTATGACATTCCGGTTTGTAACTCAGTCCCCCTGCATAGGACATGTTTAACTGATGCACCACAACCTGGGTGATGGGTTAGGGAGCAGGAGGGGACATCTTCGGTGGTGACTTTCCTCCACTGTGCATTGCGAGTGGCTGTCACCTCCTCAGTGGCCTGGAGTCCCTGTCTCCATGGGCACATAGGCAAAGGGTCCTGTACCTTGGCCTGGAGCCTCCTGAGAAATAAAGGCCAAATGGAAGCCTCACCTTTTCTTCCATTCTGGGGAAGCTTTTGAGACCCCCAGGAGGGCCTTGGGTTCCAATTTCATTAACTCTGTATAGGGCCCCAGGTCCTAACCCTAATTCCTGCCTCCTGGGCCAAAGGGCCATTCTGATGCCTTTAAGTATATGGGATCCTGACCCCAAGTACAGTATCTCCCTAAATGAAAGAGAGCTAATCTACCTTAAAAAGGTTGGCTCCTCAGCCGTGCAAGCCTTGAATAAGAGATATGCCTCTCCTTCTTCCGCATGTTTGCCCATCTCCTTGGAGAGGCATTTTGGTTTTGAAAATGTTTGCACTGAGGTCTGTGGGCTGCAGCAAGGCACAATGCAAGGTGCACACCACTCTCCTCTCGGAGCTCAAAATAGTCAGATACAAGTCTCTCCGTCAGGAAGACTGGCTGGCCTGCCTTCTTCGACCCAGAAAGGGACCGTGACCCAGTAGGCACCTTGGCACCACCCCGGGACTGCACTTTTCTCTAATTGCCTCTTCTGGGAAAATCTGCCACCTGCTACAGCAGTGGAGAGAGGAGATTGGTAAACCAAACCCTGGCATCCCATGCTTTCAGCCCAGATCCCCAGGAAATTTGTCCTCTGATAGACAGTTTATTAGTGTCCTCTCCACTCCCACTCCCCAATCCCCTGGCCCCTCCCACTGCCCAATGCCCTGGCACATGAAGTCCAAACACTGACCTGCTATGTAGCTAGACGAAGGAGGAGGAGGAGGAACAGGATGAGGTAGAGGAAGAGGAGGAGGAAGAGACAAGGGTGAGTACACAGCTCTCAGTTTAAAATAATGAAACCACCTAGAGCTCTTTGACTGGTCAGGACTAAGCTATCTCAACATGCAGTAGGAGATCATGCTTGAAAATGGTATGAAAAATGGCTCAGCAGCATCTGCATGGCGGAGCCCTCAGCAATCATACTTACAGGCTTGTCCAGCCCTCTGCTGACCTGGGCAGCCACTTTCTTAGATTAAAAGGTGCTGGTCTGTGGAGAGTAACATTGAAGCCTGGCTCTTTTGAATTCTCTGTCCATCCTCCCCTTCTTACTGTGACTCACATACAGAAGTGTGTAGCGAAACTGGGGAAATGCAAGGCTGGCACTTTCACATTTATCTAGAGGTTTTGCATTGGGAGCTTGGCGAATCCATCCTGTGACCCAAGCCAGAGAGCTGTCTAGTCCTGGGAAAGGCGCTGAAGGCTGCATTCTTCTCACCCACCCCAGGATCCTGTGGCATGCCTCTAAAAGCCCAAGGAGAAACAGCGTGTGCAGTGGTGAAGTCATCACTATACTATTATTGTCCTAAACTTACAACCTCTTGATTTATTCCTCCCGCATTCATAGAAAGAATAGAGCAGTTTCAATATTGCTATAAATTCTTCTGCTCTCATAGAAGGGTTTAATCAAGCCACTTCCATCTGTTCTTTCTCCCAAGATGGCAACAAAATCATTTTCTGCCTATAAGAAATAACTTTGGAGGAAAGTCCTGGATACATTCAAAATCCATTTTAATTATTTGGTATTTTACCAGAAAGTTCTCAAAGTTGGATTTGTTAGTTTCTGAGATTGTGAGCAGTTCTGAATCCTGCAGTCCTGGCAGAGGGGACCAAATGCTCACCAAGAACCTGAGACTCTCCACCCTTCGCCAAGCCCGGGAGTGCACTGAGCACCAGATTTGATAACTGGCCTCTGGAGCAGAGAGTGTGGGAAGGAGTCAGCCCAGGCACTGTAGGCATTCTGGGGCAATGTTGTTCCATCAAAGAACTGTGGGTGCATGGGGAAAAGTGCTTCCCCTAGAGCTCTCCATCACAGCCCAAGGAGATGCTCTGAGCAAGGGGTCTGCCTGTGGAGCCCCTCACACCACCCCTCCTCTCTCACCCTTGACACCCCCAGCACAGTCAGCACACAATGACTCTGACATAGGGACAGGGAGGCAGACCTTGGTAAACATGCTTCCTTTGGAATTGCATGGCTGTTCTAGAGTCAAGGGAGGCCCTGTGTTTGTCTAGATCAAAGCTGCTCCATTTCTTGTCTTCCTCTAAGACTCCTGTATTTCCTTTTCTATTTAACAAACAACTGGCTGGGCACAGTGGCTCATGCCTATAATCCCAACACTTTGGGAGGCCAAGGCTGGTGGATCATTTGAGGTCAGAAGTTTGAGACCAGTCTGGCCAACATGGTGAAACCCTGTCTCTACCAAAAATATAAAAAATTAGCCAGGTATGGTGTTGCGTGCCTGTAATGCCAGCTACTCAGGAGGCTGAGGCAGGAACATCACTGGAACCCGGGAGGCAAAAGTTGCAGTGAGCCAAGATGGTGCCACTGCACCCCAGCCTGGGTGAGAGAGTGAGACTCTGTCTCAAAAAAAAAAAAAACAAAAACCCTGCATTCCCTTTTTCCAAGAATATTTCAGCTCTGCCTTACCCCTTGCTGTGATCTGAATGTTTGTGTGCCTATGTTGGAATTCTAAGCTGCAAGGTGATGGTATTAAGACATGTGGACTTTGGAAGGTGGTTAGGTCATGAGGGTGGAGCTCTTACAAATGGGATTAATGTCCGTAAAAGAAGCCCTAGGGAGACCCTCGCTGCTTCTGCCCTTGAGAAGACAACCATCTATGAGGAAGTGGGTCCTCACCAGACACCAAGTCTGCCAGCACATTAATCTTGGACTTTCCAGCCTCCAGAACTGTGAGAAAGAAATTTCTGTTGTGTATATGCCACCCAGTCTATGGTGTATCATTATAACAGCCAAGACTAAGATACATCTAAATGTTACTTATCTAAACAACAATACTTTTCTGGCCAGTTGATGTCAGACAGGAGATGGAACCTGAGCGATTACCTTAATGCTGAAATGCCTGCTCCACCCTCAACACTCAATGCACCCTGGCAGAGAACTGCAAGATGCTGGACACACGCAAAGCAAACACCTGTCGGTCTAAAGCGAAGGTTCCAGGAATGAACTGTCTTCCCGTCTCTCCCTGTGTTTCCTGCAGGCCACATCACCGGATGTCGGCGGGTATGGAATTGGGAAGGAATGGAAGCAGGGAGGGGATCAGGGCATTGGTAGCACAGGGAAGCTGTGTTCTTTCTTTACTTAGAATGTTCTTTTTTGAGCCAACCCAAAGAAGAAAACTTTCTCAGCTCCTGGAGTCCCAAGAGACAAAAATAAAATATTCTAAAGCTGGTCTGTGTCTTCCTTTAGTTACCCAGAACCCACGGGGCCACCTGTGACAGATGGTGGCATTGATCCAGGGTGTAATTGATCAGGGTTGGCAAGAGCAGTAGAAGGAGCTGAGATGCTGATAGAAGAGATGCTTAGATGATTTGCATACACTGCTCCTCCATCATATAGAAGACAAAAGTGAGCCCCCAGTCATGGGGCTCCAGGTTACTCTTGCTGGGACCCCATGTGGTCTGCTCCTTGCTGGATAACTGCAGTTGCATGGCAGCTCTGCTTCACAAAAATCCAGTGTAAATCGCATTCCTCCTACATGTCATCACACAGAAATACAACCTAAGTAAGCACGCATTTTCTAAAACCCTAAAGAAGGCCCATACCTTCTGGATAAGCAACTAATCCTGAGACTGTCACTCATCTGCTTACAGATAGCCAGTGATTGCCAAGTTTTCTGCCTCCAGAATGGATCGATTTCAGTTGTCTCATGTGTGAGTCCTTTTGCTGACAGCGCTTTTTGTATTAACTAACACACCCCTTGAAAAGGGTCCCAAGTGGGAGAAAGAGCATCACACTGACGTGCACCCTCTTAAAATAAATAACCATCAAGAGAGGATTTCATATTAACAATCTGAAAACTCGCAGTTTTCAATAGTGTTTCTTCAGTATCTGGGGTCCCTCCTTTTTTACTTCTTTTTCTTCTTTTTTTTCCTCTTTTTTTTCTTAACTACAAAGTGTCTTACAGGTTCTCTATTGCTTAGAGGGGAAAACATAACCCATTTAACACAGTGATTTCTTTCATGGCTGTGCAATTTCCTCGCAGTTTATGAATAATTTTTGTCCACAGGGTTTGCAGCAAATATTGGTTACAATGTAATCAGATGGATAGAGCCAGGGTTAGAAAAACAAATCCTTTCAATTATTTTTACAGCTTCATCACAGACCTTGTGATTTTTCAGCAATCTGTGAGCCTGTGTCTAAAGGTCAAACTATTCTGAAGCAAAGAAATAGGAAATTCAGAAATTCAGAAACTGTTTCTGCATTATAGTTGCCTCCAAAATCTAATTGTGGGACTAGTGGACTTCTTCCCAAATGCACACAGTCCTTACTTTTTGAATGTGTGGTGTATTCCTTAGCTCAGGCTGCCATAATGAATACTGTAGACTGGACAGCTTCAACAACAGAAATGCATTTCCTCCGAGTTCTGAGGGCTGGAAGTCTGAGGTCAGGGTGCCAGTGTGGTCAGGTTCTGGGGAGGGCCCTCTTACTGGCTTGCAGAGAGCCACCTTCTCTCTATGCCCCTGCATGACTTTCCTCCAAGTCTGTGCAGGGAGAGTGCAAAAGATCTCTGTCTCTTCCTCTGCTTATAAGGCCACTAATCCCTGTGGCTTGGGACCCCATCCTTATGACCTCATTTAACTTTAATTACCCTGAAAAACATATGTCCAAATATAGTCAATTTGGAGGTTAAGCCTTCAAAATATGAATTTGGGAGGACACAAGTCAGTCCATAGCAAATGGCCACTTTATGTAATGTCTAGTGTTTTGAGCTGAGTAACTTAAAGCACTGGGCGTTATATAACATGTAAGCATGTATGTATCTGGAAGGGGTGAGAACATAACAAAATAGTCATTTGATGGGAATTCCATGGAGAAGGAGTTGGCGTATCATGTGGCATCATGGAGGCACATAGCAGAAGGCATTGAGCCTTCAGGAATCAATAGGATTGCAGCAGGCAGGATGGGGTGGGATGGGTACCCAGGGCTGTGAGGAAGTGCAGCATCACCATGAGTGAGAGAAGTTCCCAGGGAGCACAGGTGCCCTTGAGTGCTGAGCTAAGGACCTGGAAAAGAACCACTGTGAATTCTGCAGCTGTGGAAACCCTGGGGCTGCCTGTGGTCAGAGGGGCTTCAAGATCAGTGGACTGGAAGACAGTCCCCCTGAACCGCCCCGACAGCCTGGATTAGAAGAGGGAAGGTGGAGGAAAGACAGAGAGGTAGGGTGAGCGTTTTATTTCTTATATTTTTTATATTTGCATTCATAGTCTTTACATTTCATTCCAGGGCATCTGATTCAGGGGAAAAAAGAAAACAACATGTTGTTCATGTGTTAACATTGCTGACACTCTCCAAAATCCTCCTGGAACCATCAGTGTAAGATAGAATAACAAACAGAAAAATAACTTAGGTATCTCAACTTGTCCCTTGCAGTAAACATCAGAGGTGATGAAATATTTAGGTATGACCACTCCATGATATGAATTCTTGGGCCAAATAAGTTAATTGCTATGATTCTACACAAATTAAGTATCATTTGCTGAAGTAATGAAAATGGTTGGATGCGCTGGAAGTTTTCAAGACTAAGTGTAGCTAGTATGATATACTGATGTTTCTACACCAAAAACAAACGAGTAAAACAAGTTTATCCTTGTGATTACAATGCTGAAAAAAAGCCATCTTATAGCTCTTCTTAAATAATTCATGATTTACCACTACAGACATGAAAATAAAAATGGATGAGTTTTCTCAGAACTTTCGGTATACATCAAAAGCTATTATTGTTATGATACGATTTCTACTGAAATTTCAGAAGCAAAAAGACTGGCTAAGAACTAGCGCCCCTCGAAGACTGGCAGCTCCATCACTCATCCTGCTGTAGGTGGAGTAAATGAAGCAGGGCGTGGTCACCGGGTTTGGTTTTATAAGGGGGTGGGAGAGAGGATGGATGGAGAGGAAATTGATTTTTGCTAAGTTAGGAAAAAAACTATTTTATAAGAAAAGGCATGTGCTCATTAAATTATTTACAGGGTCAGTGCAAATGATTTAAAGACAGAAACACTAAACTCTTAAAAATAAATAACAAAAGCACCAAAGCACCTGGCCTTGCTAACAAGCTCCTGGGGAATTGAAGTGCGACTTCGTTTCTGTTATGAATGGCAAACGCTGCGGATGTGAAGTCACCTGTCAGATCACTGTAAGTAACAGTAATGGCGAGCAATGACGTCAGTGGAGGGCACTGTCTAGACATATCCTAGATGATACTGAATAGAGTCACCTACTTATGGCACAGACAATTCAGAAGAAGAAGAAGAAGAAAATGGTATGTGTGAATCACTTCTTTTTTAAATTGAAAATGAAAACAGCTTTATGGAGGCGTCCAATGGGGATAGAAATGTATCCCCTTAAAATCGGGTTGCCTAATCCGTGGAAGGGCAGAATATCACAGAGAAAATTAAAATGGGTTTTAATCATGGAAAGTAAACATCTGAGCATATTTGACAAGTCTCAGCACAGAGCCAGCTTTCTCCAGGCTAAGCCTGACAGAGGATCTGGTGTCTTCCCCGGTCCCTCCTCCATCTGACCCATCCCAGACTGAGAGAAGCACCTGGAGCTGCCCCTGCCAGGGCCTCCCTGCTTCACGTGAAACCACCTGGCTCTCAGCACTGCAGGGCCTGGGTGCACTAGCTTTCTGACACAAAGGGAGCCAGCAGATGTACTACCAATGCTCACAATTATTTCCAAACAGGCCTGCAGGCAAGGACTCTCAATGACTACGGGCCATCATAGGAAAGGAAATCTGCCCATGCAAAACCAACACAGGTGCACCAACCTCACAGTGGAAGCACAGTCTCCAGTGGGAGCACAGTCTCGCAGTGGGAGCACATTCTCTCGGTGGGAGCACATTCTCTCGGTGGGAGCACATTTTCGCGGTGGAAGCACAGTCTCCAGTGGCAGCACAGTCTCGCAATGGGAACAGTCTCGCAGCGGGAGCACATTCTCACGGCGGGAGCGCAGTCTCGCGGCGGGAGCGCAGTCTCGCGGCGGGAGCGCAGTCTCGCGGGGGGAGCGCAGTCTCGCGGGGGGAGCGCAGTCTCGCGGGGGGAGCGCATTCTCGCAGTAGGAACATAGTCTCGCAGTGGCAGTTTTATCTTCAGTGGAAGTACACTGAGTACATTGTGTAGCTGTTCACACTTGTTTCCTCACCATGACTCCCCATGCCAAATCCCCAGAACCGGTTCACACTCACTGGGAGATCTTTATTTTAACTTGAAGAATCCTCCATTTACTTAGAAATAGAAAGGCCCCTTCAGGGCAACACCACGAGGTCTATCATATCTGTAATGGGTGGAGCAGAGAGATTGGAATGGCCTTGAAGAGGCCAGGCTGGGTCGTGCTGGAACCTGCTCAGCGTGTCTCCAGGAGCAGCACACACAGCATGCCAGTCAGAAGGGGTGTAGGAAAGATGGCAGAGAAGAAGAGGCAGCCAGAGAGAAGCCAGCCACATCAATGAAAGTCCTAACTGGTGGTTTGGCCCTCCATTCCCAGTGGCAAGAGGATCCCTGTTGTAAAATGGATGTGAAGCCTGGCACCATTCACCATCCAGCTCAACCAGCTTTAAATCCTAGGCCCTACAAATGAACACCAAATTTTCAGCTTCCCACAGAGGATCTTACCACCTTCAAACCACCCAGGCTCTGTGCCAGCCGTACTGGAGTTTTCACTGTAAATTAAGCAGATTGACCTTCTGGTATTATACATCAGTCTTTCTAGCTTAGCTAATGTGAATCTATCTCTAAAATATGGAGCCACTCTCAGAGTGCTAACCAAGCCAGTTGTCTGATCCTGGCATCTTGGCAAACTGAATACCTGGCCAGGAGAAAGGCCAGGTGACTGTGTCCCCACTTGGCTGCAAGGATGAGAGCAATGTGATTTCTCCTTGAGATGCCTCACATAGTTCTGCTCCTGGGCTTCAAAAAAGAAGATGATATCTAGCGAATGATTCCTCCAGCCTTTGGATGGGAAACGGGCCAAGGACTCTCCTCCCTACTGAGCTCCTTCCTACCCACTGAAACATCCCCCAGCCAAAACTGCACCAGAAAGCCCAAGATTCTAGAGATGCCATCCTGGAGAAGGTATTCAAAGGAGTAGGAGACTTCTCAAAGGCTAAACAAAACTCCCAACTTATCTCTGCCAGAGTGGGGTATACCAAATGGCCAAATACACAACTTCACAGTCTCCCAGTAAGAGTCAGATCCTCTGAAACAATCATAGGCAGAGATCCTTGCATTTTTCAGAAGTCACAGAATTGAGATTTTTCTGCATCTTGATGATGCAGACACTTTAGAATTTGATATTGGCATAGAAACTAAGAATCATAAAATAAATTTTTAAAAATTTGTAATTTAATAAATACATTATGTGTTACCCAGAGTATAAAGAAACAGGCAAACAAATAGAAGTGTAAATGTTTGCATGATACATAGGGAACAATTTAGCAATAGCTATTAACTATTGAAAACATTTGCTTTTGGGCCTAACCATCCTACTTCTAGGAATTTTTCGACATATTTCCAAGGTTCATGAAGAAAAATAGACCATTTTAGCATTGTTTATAATGATAAAAATCACAAATGCGCAATAATAAAATAAGTTTGGTGCATCCATGCAATGGAACATTATTAAGAAATGTCCTGTATACTGACATGAAAACCTGTCCAAGGGGAATTAAGTGAACAAATGCAAGTTGAGCAAAAATGTGCATCATTCGCATATGTTGGTAGAAGCATGAAATGTTCTGGTTTGATTCACTATTCAAAGAGGTTGTCTCTGAGGACTGGCACTACAGGGCATTCCTTTCTGGAGGTTATGAGAACCTATTGGTATGCATGGAGGTTAGGGAAACAGACTCAGCCCCAGCAACACCACATTCTGACCTTGGGCAATGCCAGGTTCTGGGTCTACCTGAGCACAGCCCTACTTCACAGAGTGCAGCAGGGCTCACATGAACTCACATACATGAGGCACAAAAAACAATGCCTGGTACATAGTAAGATTGTATGAGTGCTCTTATCTTGACCACTGCTATTGAGTCCCCACATGAAGGTTTTTGCAATCATAACCACCTTGGTGTTCTTATGCCATTTAAAAAAAAAATAAGACTTCAGGGCCGGAGGTGGTGGCTCACGCCTGTCATCCCAACACTTTGGGAGGCCGAGGAAGGCAGATCACTTGAGGTCAGGAGTTCAAGATGAGCCTGACCAGCATGGTGAAACCCTGACTCTACTAAAAATACAAAAGTTAGCTGGGTGGTAGTGGTGTAAGCCTGTATTCCCAGCTACTCTGGAGGCTGAGACAGGAGAATCTCTTGAACCTGGGAGGCGGAGGTTGGTTGCAGTGGGTCGAGATTTTGCCACCGCACTCCAGCCTGGGTGACAGAGCAAGACTCCGTCTCAAAAAAAAAAAAAAAAAAAGACTTCAGTTAGTAATAGAATGTTTTTTAAATTAGCAAAATGATGATGTAAGTAGTGGTTGTGTAAATCAAATCTCAAAAAACTGGAATTACGTCACCCTTGAAGAAGATAAAAGGAGATCTGGGGGTTCCAAGAGGAAGTGCCCATTCACCTGCAAGTTGGTCATCTTAGAGAAATCTCAATGCCTGGGTTAGGTATGAACTGAAAACTCCCAGCCAAGAAGGATGGAAGACTTGGGTATTAGGAAGGTTTAGAGGTAATTTCCCACTTTTGAGATGACATCCAAGCATGCAAGCAAAAAAAGTCCCTTTTGCTTTTATCTAAGTCATACCACGAAGCTGACCAGGGTAATTCTCTGACTTCTGGAATGGCGGACCTGGTAAGCAACTCTATATCCCCTTTCACACCCACCACTACAAAGTTTAAGCCCAATTCTCTGTTCAACTGCAGCAAGTGTGGGGGGCACTGTATCCTGTGCACCTTTATTTTAGTTTATCCACCAACCTTGTCTCCAGGGTCTGATTTGCATCTTGTTTGGCTATTGTATATTTTCATTTTTATTTTATATTTCTAAATCAGCTGTTCTTCCTGCAAACTGTCTCAAATCTTTATCATGAATTTCCTGCTTACCCCCTAAAGATCGTCTGCCCTTCCCATATCTTCTTGGGTCTGTCCCCACTTTCCAGCCTGCTCAAGTGCCTTGGGGCACTGCCCTTTGGATGCAGCCAAAGCCGATCCTACCAGCCCTTGAGGGTTCTAACAACACTACTGTGCAGCCAGAGGTGGGTGCATCCTCTTGAAAGATGGAGAATGCAGCATCAGGAAAAAGACATAGTAGGCACTATGGAAGGGATGTGGAAGGAGGGTATGAGGAATGAACTCTGAATGAGTGGAGGCTAGTAAGCTGCTCTAAGGCATAAGTGTCTTCCTCCTCTCCACTTGGACACTTCAATGACCAGATTTCCTTCTCCGTCCTTGGAGGAAGGCCTGTCTCCTGGGATCATAAGGCTTCACCCAGGGACAGCTACATATAAATTAGGAAGAGAAATCTGCCATGGAAAAGGTCTCCATTGACCAACTGCTCCGCTGGTCTTTGCCTGCCCAGCAGACAAGGCATGTGAAAAAGTGTGTGCAGCCTGAAACCTCATACTAGCAATAGCAGTGATTAGAGTAATGAGAGGGATGGGAAAAGTAATAATAACAATAACAGGCACTCTAAATTTGAGTAGCATTTTGTAGCTTTCAGAGTGCTTTCAAATGCATTTGCTGTTTTCTCCTATGCCTCCAGCGACCCTGTACATACCCAGATAATTACTACTGTGGCCACATCTTTAAGTTTCTGTGATTTTATATCAAGATTCAATTGTGGAGGGAAAAGGAACTTTTTCATCATAGAAGGAGACATATAATTCACTTGATGACCATTCCAGGAAGGGTAGTCACCTGACTTCGTGGCAAGGATGTGGACTGATGGCGATGACTGGATGGTGATCAGGCCGCACATTCCTTATTGTCCACAACTGCAGGGGCCTTCACGGCCCACATTCCTGGTGAAAATCAATGTCGTGTGACTTTAAAGATTCATGAGTGCCAGGGAATGAGCGACCCTCTGTTGCTGTCACGATCTCATTTATTTTCCTTCTCGTTGGAATTTTAATCAGTCTGAGCATCAGTTAATGATTCTTTCTTATCCATTTGATTAAAACACAGAGTCACTGAGGCAGTAGCAAATTGGATTTTTTTTTTCCTTGGACCTTAATGCACTGCAGTAATGAAATCCATGACTTCCCACCTCTGCTAGCAAAGAGTCAGCATGTGAAAGCCAGGAAGCCTCATTTGTCTCGTGAGTGATTTCCTTTCCTGAGGAAGGCCCTCCAGGAGCCATGCATCTCTGGAACGGAGCACCCATGCTGGCAGAACTGAAGATTGAACCTCTAACTCACATGACTTGTGCAGGTGACAGGGAAATTGTTTATAATACAACTTCATTTCTTTAAAAGCAGCTGCAGATTTTATTACTTGGATGAAATCATATCCCACATACTAATTTAATAAACTCCTCTAAGCTTATACAGTCTCTTCTTGGAAAAGGATATGTTTGTGATCCACTGGCCAGTGCACTGAATGATTTTCTTCTACAACCCAAGGGAGAAAGAGTAGTGAAGACTGAAAACTAGGCAAAGCCATGCCAATTCATATTCTGATTAAACTTTACAGATGCTGTTTATGACAAAACCCAGTCGTAAAAACTAAAGGGTAAGGTGAACACCCAAATCCTGCCATTCAAATATACAAAGAAAGGGGCTCCCTGCTACCTTTGGTTAATCTTTTCCAGTGGAACCCTCTTGTCCTGTGTCTCATTACCTCAAGTCCCAAGATTTACCCTGGGTAAAGACTGTTTCCTCAGGGCCGGGCACAGTGGTTCACACCTGTAATACCAGCAATTTGGGAGGCCGAGGCGGGCAGATCACTTGAGGTCAGGAGTTCGAGACCAGCCTGGCCAACATGGTGAAACCCCATCTCTACTAAAAATACAAAAATTAGCCGGGCATGATGGTTCATGCCTGTAGTACCAGATACTCAGGAGGCTGAGGCACAAGAATTGCTTGAACCTGGGAGGCAGAGGTTGCAGAGAGCAGAGATCGTGCCACTGCACTCCAGCCTGGGCGACAGAGCGAGACTGTCTTGGAAAAAAAAATGACTGTCTCCTTAGAGCTTGGCACTAGTTCTGCTAGTGAAAGTGATTTAGAGCAGCTGCTCTCAAGTGGGCAGAAGAGCCGGTGGCACACCTTTTTGACCCTTTCTCTTTTTCAAAGAGAAAAGAAGAGAGGTGACCAAGCATTGGAGAGGAACAAACTATCAGAGTAGACTTCTTTTTAGCAACATATTTTTAAACCATTGTTATTTACTTTATAAAAGAATAATATGCGCTCACACACCTGATTTTATATTGATTCATTCAACAAAAGTTTATTTGTTCTACTTTGTATTAGGCACTGGAGATATATCAATAAGAGAAATGACAGAAAGTTACGTCTGCACAAGACTTTTCATTGTACTCTAAAACTGTGCCCTATTACCTTAAAAATAACCCAGTAGTTGTATTACACTTGTGTACCAGGCCCTTAGGATGGATAACACGCCACATCCTCCTAGCTCAACCAACTTCAGCACTGCAGTGTTGGACAGCTCCATGCACCTCTGCAAGGCTTTCCATGTCAGGCAGGAGCCACTTGTCTCTCTGCATCCCAAAGCAGCAGAGGAAGGCTGCTGAGTTACACACAGACGCAACCTGAAAAATCAACACCCTCCAGGGCAACCCACCACATGTGGGAGATGAGAACCCATGGATAAATACCCCAGCATCCCACTCTCTGACTCTTTCACTCTCTGACTCTTTCACTGGGATCACCTCCCACATAAACTATTTGTACTTTGCCCCAAAGTTTGCTCTGGGAAACCCAGAACAAGGTACAAATAATTTATGTGGGCTTGTTAGAACCCCAGATAAGCCAAGACAATTTGTAATAGCACAAGGATGCAGTAACTATGACACAAGTGAATTGTCACTGTAAAAGCAAATTTGGGGAGGTAGAACAGTATATAAACAAATGTCAGTGGTGTATTTGTGTGATAAGGGTGTGAGTGAATCATATTTAAATCATAGTTCATGTGACAATACACGCTGAAGGATTAACAAAAATTGTTAGAGAAACTATATTAGTAAGTATGAAGCTGAATCAATAGCAGTTTATCATTAAATTTGAGAAGAACAGCCAATAAAAATATAGAACAGCCTAAGAAACATGGAAGAATGCAGTAATATGGTTTGGCTTTGTGCCTCCACCCAAATCTCAGGTCGAATTGTAATCCCTAATGTTGGAGGAGGGGCCTAGTGGGAAGTGATTGGATCATGAAAGCAGATCTCCCCCTTGCTATTCTCGTGATAGTGAGTGAGTTCTCACAAGATCTGGTTGCTTAAAAGAGTGTAGCACCTCCTTCTTCATTCTCTTCCTCCTGTCCAGTCATGTAAGTTGTAACTCCTTCCTCTTCAACTTCCACCATGATTGAAAGGTGGCAGACAAAGAGTAAGGAGTTACATCCTGAGGCCTCCCCAGCCATGCTACCTGTACAGCCTGTGGAACTGAGTCAATTAAAACTATTTTCTTTATAAATTACCCAGTCTCATGTAGTTCTTTATAGGAATGCAAGAAGAGACTAATACAGAAAATTGGTGCCAAGAAGTGGGACATTGCTGTAAAGTTACCTGAAAATGTGGACACAGCTTTGGAACTGGGTAATGGGCAGAGGTTGGAACAGCCTGTAGGGCTTATAAGAAGACAAGAACATGAGGGAACATTTGGAACTTCTTAGAGACTTGCTGAATGGTTGTGACCAAAATGCTGATAGTGATATGGATAATAAAGTCCAGGCTGAGGTGGTCTCAGATGGAGATGAGGAACTTATTGGGAACTAGAATATAGGTCACTCTTGGTATGCCTTAATGAAGAGAATGGCGACATTGTGCTCCTACTCTAGGGATCTGTGGAACTTTGAACTTGACAGAGATGATTTAGTGTATCTGGCATAAGAAATTTCTAAGCAGCAAAGAACTCAAGATGTGGCCTGGCTGCCTCTAACAGCATAAGCTTGTATTCATGAGCAAAGAAATAATCTGAAACTGAAACTTATATTTAAAAGGGAAGCAGAGCATAAAAGTTTCCAGTAATGTGGGTAAACCATGTCACTTGAATTTATTGCCAATATCTGAATATTGATTTTCAAAATCATGTAGTATTACAGATTTGCAGCCTGACTACATGGTAGAAAAGAAAAACCGATTTCGGGGGAGGAATTCATGTCATCTGCAGAAATTTGCATAAGTAAAGAGGAGCCTAATGTTAACAGCCAAGACAATGGAGAAAATACCTGGAAGGCACTTCAGAGACCTTCACAGCAGCCCATCCCATCACAGGCCTGGAGGCCTAGGAGGGAAGAATGGTTTCATGGGTCAGACCCAGAGCCCTGCTGCCCTGCACAACCTCAGGACACTGCTCCTTGCATCCCAGCTGCTCCAGCTCCAGCTGTGGCTAAAAGGGCCTCAGAGGTGCTGCTCTGCTCCAGAAGGTGCAATCAAGAAGCCGCAAAGGTTTCCCCATAGCATTAAGCCTCCAGGTGTGCAAAAGGCAAGAATTGAGGTTTGGGAACCTCCACCTAGATTTCAGAGGATGTTTGGAAATACGTGGATGTCCAGGCAGAAGTCTGCTGCAGGGGCAGAGCCCTCATGGAGAACCCCTACTAGGGCAGTGTGAAGGGGAAATGTGGGGTTGAAGATCCCACACAGAGTCCCCACTGGGGCACTGCCTAGTGGAGCTGTGAAAAGAGGGCCAATGTCCTCTAGACCCCAGAATGGTAGAGCAACAACTTGCATGTGCCCTTGGAATAGCTGCAGGCACTCAACACCAGCCCATGAAAGCAGCCTTGGGGGCTGTACTCTACAGAGCCACAGAAGCAGAGCTTCCCAAGGCCTTGAGAGCCCACCCCTTGTATGAGTGTGGCCTGTGTATAAGACATGGAGTCAAAGGAGATTGTTTTGGAGCTTTGAGGTTTAATGACTGCCCTGCTGGATTTCAGAATTGCATGGGGCCTGTAACCTCTTTGTTTTGGCCAATTTCTCACATTTGAAATGTGAGCATTTATCCAATGCCTGTACCCCCATTTCCCATTGTATATTGGAAATAACTAACTTGTCTTTTATTTAACAGGCTCATAGGCAGAAGGGGCTTGCTTGTCTCAAATGAGACTTTGGACTTGGATTTTTCAGTTAATGCTGGAATGAGTTAAGATGTTGAGGGACTGTTGGGAAGGCATGATTGTATTTTGAAATGTAAGAAGGACATGATATTTGGGAGGGGCCAGGGAGAGAATAATGGGATTCAGTTCTGTGAACCCACCCAAATCTCATCTTGAATTGTAATCCCCAGTGTTGGAGGAGGGGACTGGTGGGAGGTGATTGGATCACGGGGACAGATCTCTCTCTTGCTGTTCTCATGATAGTAGGTTCTCATGAGAGTTGTTTGTTTAAAACTATGTAGCACCTCCTGTTTTGCTCTTTTCCTCCCATTCCAGCTATGTAAGATGTGACTCCTTTCTTTTCACCTTCCACCATGATTGTAAGTTTCCTGAGGCCTCCCCAGCCATGCTTTCTGTACAGCCTGCAAAGTTATGTGCCAGTTAAACCTCTTTTCTTCATAAATTACTGTCTCAGGTAGTTCTTTATAGCAATTGGAGAACAAACTAATACAAGCAGCATCCACCTTGATTATTTCTTCTGCAGTAGGATCCTGACCATGGTGCCCAGGGGGATGTCAGACTTCTCGGGATTATATATATATATATTTATTTATTTATTTACTTACTTACTTACTTATTTACTTATTTATTTATTTAATTTATTTTTGAGACAGAGTCTCACTCTGTTGCCCAGGCTGGAGTGCAGTGGCACAGTCATAGCTCACTGCAGCTGCCAACTTCTGGGCTCAATGGATCCCTCTGCCTCAGCCTCCTGAGTAGCTGGAACTATAGGAGGCATCACCCATACAGGCACCACCACACAGGCACCACCACACCTGGCTAATTTATTTTTATTTTTTTAGAGACAGAATCTCACTATGTTGCCCAGGCTGGTCTCAAACCCTGGCCTCAAGTGGTTCTTCTATCTTGGCCTCCCAGGTCATTGGGATTGCAGGTGTGAACCACCATGCTGAGCAGACATTTTAGAGAAGCTTTAATTAGTCCTGAATAAACTAGGCAGAAGCCTCAGTATTTGGGTAAAGTCTGACATTTGATTCATGTTTGGCCTTCAGACGGAAACTAGACACATACCTGTATCAGTGTCTTGGCTGGATCACTAAACTTGTGAGTGTTGAGCATTCACATGGTTCAGAGACTGCCAACATATCCAATCAGCATAAAAATTCCAATAATGTGGACAAAACACATTACTTGGATTTACTGTCAATATCTAAATATTGATTTTCAAAATCGTGTAAGTATTACAGATATGGCTTGGAGTGAAAGTCTCCTAATATGTTTTATATATTAAAATTATTTTAACCCATTGAGGTCTAAATTTGCATTTATTATCACAAAATATAATGCTGGCAGCATTACCTTCAGTAGTAGGGCCACCCAACCACCTTCACCATGAGAACTGCATTAACACTGTCCCACACTGGCCATGCTCAAGCCCTACCAGTGGAAAGGGGGCAAGCATTTTGCCTTACTAGCATACACACTGGGACGATCACAGAAGCAATCAATCAGACTTACACTCCACCACCAGAAAATGCAATGATCAGGTTGTTTAACAAAATTCAGGTTTATTCTTTTATTCTAAAAAT
Organism: Mandrillus leucophaeus; assembly: GCF_000951045.1. Taxonomy (NCBI): domain Eukaryota; kingdom Metazoa; phylum Chordata; class Mammalia; order Primates; family Cercopithecidae; genus Mandrillus; species Mandrillus leucophaeus. Next base: position 1,206,178 of record NW_012109696.1, on the reverse strand, counting down.
TTATCCTACGAAGGTAACATGTAGTTGATGGTTGATTTTCAGCATTTGGTATGTTGTCATTGAGTGTATCTCTGATTTAAATGACAAATTTTATTGGTCCCTAATAACCTAGTAGCATGCTAGTAAGGAGGCCTTAATGACATGAAAAAATAAGTCTACCAAGTAGCCTTCCTGTCATTGATAATGGCAAAGAAATGTCCCATGTTTGAGGATGGGCGTCCAGCTAATGTGGCTGCCTACTGTCCACCTCTGGGCCACAGACCAGAGGTCAAGCATTGTTGTGTCCAGTGCCACCCAGGGAACAGGACACTCATCTACCTTTGTTCCAAGGAGGCCCTTTTTCCCAAGAACGTTTAAATAGTGTGCACGCTTATACATACAATAGAGCAGCAGTTCATATTGGATGTAGATGTTGTGAAGACAATAACCATTGAGTAGAGGCCAAGGATGTTGCCAAACATCCTACAATGCACAGAAGAGCACCCCCTCACACACACACACTGCTGCAACAGAGAATTCTGACCCAAAATGTACATGGTGCCTAGATTGAGGAACCTTTACACAAAAATAGTGTCTTGGCCTGTCTGCCTTATGCTCATGGGATTTCAGTACAAAGACAACTGAAATGCAGCCTTTAATAAAAGCCTTTGTCTCTGAGCCATGAGTGTTGTGGAAACCAGGGCCAGCTGAGGTGTGCACTTGCAAGTAGGATAAAAACTCAGACCTGCACAGTTCCCAACAACCCTCTACAGACAGCTGCTGCCTATTGGATCTGATCTGTTGATGTCCACAACCTGGGATACCTAAATGTGCTAAAAGAGCAACTATAGCACAACAAGGCTACCAGCTGGGTAAGCAGGAGAAAAACAAGAAAAGAGCTTTGTGTCCAGGGTACATCCACCCACCCAGCCTCACATATCACATTTGCTGGGGATCTGGATGGTGTCAGGGCTCTCACAGCCGAGGAGCAGTCCACAGTGCAGGAGGGAATTCTGTTACAGCTCACTCCAAAGCTAATAAACAGCCAGACAACACTGAAGCTGTAGCTGCCCTGTGTGACTGTATCAGCCTGTGGAAGCCATCAAAACAATTCAATAACTCAATGGCATAGTCCTAGTTCCAATTCATCTTTCTAGCAGGCATCTGTTTCTATTATATTTGAACTGTGCAGAGGAAATTGGATAAGGCATGCTAGCATGGGACACTGCAAGCTGCAGCAACCACATGCCCAGCAGTGGGAGTGGGAGGATGGCAGACAGGAGGAGAGAAGCCAGGCACTGAATCTCAGTCAGAAGCAGCTTAAAGGTCAGATTCTGCAACTTCCTTCAGAGCCCATCAAAGCCTATCTGTAAATTCCACAACAAAGTAACCCAAAGCCATATCTTGGTGACCCCCAGTGTCAGGGCACTCACCCCTCATTCACAGACAGACAGCCCTACATGGTAGAGTAACAGCATCAATTCTTCTCCCCATCACTGGCTTTGCCCAGCCAGCCACGAGTCAAAGCCTTAGCCACTAGAGTGAGGATTCATGGTCAGGTTCCACTCCTTGGTTGAAATTAAGGGTAAGTTAAGTTCCATGGGTGGAACTGGCTGGAGGGAAGACAATAATTCGGCAAGTGGCAAGTGCTCCAAGGGAACCCATGATACATTCTATCTAGGTCAGGGGTGGGCAAACCATCACCCACGGGCCAAATGTGGCCACTCCCACTCACTGACCCATCTTCTGTGGCTGCTTTCACATTTCAATAGCAGAGCTGAGTAGCTGCAACAGGACCGCATGGCTGGCAAATATTTACTCTCTGGCCCCTTCCAGGAAAAGTGGCCAACTCCTACTCTAGAGACCAGACTTCTAAGAAAAAAATGAGTCTTCAGGATGCAGATCTTCAGTAGCATACCTGGGGAGGACTTGAGGAAGACAGGAACAGGCATGGAGATACTGAAGCCCCCTCTTCACAATGGTGAGTGACAGCTCATAGTCTCAGGGAGTAATTGGTTGATAGAGCCAGACTCTAAAGCAATGAGATAGAGGAAGAATAATTTTGATGACGGAGCAGATAGAGGAACTTTTCCTAGTGTAGGAGAAGCCCTCAGCAGAGGAGAAGCAGCACCCATACCTGCATGGGGTGGAAAGAAAGGAGCAGGAGCCCCCAACAACAACTAGGCGAATCACAGAGAAGCCAAAGAGAAGCTAAGAACTTGATCTTGTCTTGAATTTCTGTAACATCTGAGACACTAGAGTTCAGGGCTTCCCAACTGATACTCTACGAGGTCTCAGACTTCCAAGATACTCCCAGAAATTGGTCATGGAAGTTTGGAACCATGTGAATGTGAAAAGCCTTCTGGAGAGTCACACTGGATTTTAAAGGCTCTGAGAAGTCCTGCATTAAGCTCAGCGTTTCCCAAACCCATCGGTCCACAGGGCCTTTCCACCTAGTACCTGCCATTTCCGTCCAGGCCCTGGTATTCATGAGGTTACCCTTTGGAGAATGCTGCATTCAACCTACACACTCCCTTTACAGATTGGACAAACCCCCTTGACACTGTACCTCCGTGTGAACATCACATAGCAATTCACGGAAAGTGGGAGCCCATTGGCAGGATGGGAGAGGTTGGAATCCAGCCCTGGCACATTCAAGATGCCCTCCTATGGGAGGAAGAATTGCAACAGCATTTTGTGCTCTGAATGCCCAGTCTATAGGAAGATGGACAGAATGTGCACTAAATATTTAAGCATCTGAGCTGTGATAGTTCATGGCAGGAAGCCACGCTCACCTCCCAGGACCTGATTCTGCCATAATATACTGTCCCAGAACCACTATAGATCGCCTCGCCACTGGCTGAGGAAGACAAAGACAGGAGCTGAGTGTAGATGGGCAGCAGGTTCATCCTTGTCTCCTTTCTGCTGGCCGACGTACACCTTGTCCAGTTCGCTAAAGACACATGCTCCAAGACCTGTCATTATCAGGCATTAGATTTGTGGCCATGCCTGCTGTGCCCACCAGACTGCCAGCATCACATGGCTGCTGCTCATGGGCGTGAGGTGTGTGCCCAGCCTGAGGGCTGGGTGAGCTCAGGACACAAACCTCTCAGAGCCAGCACACAGGAAGGCCCTGGTAGCCGGCCAGGGAGGCCTCAGCTCACTTCAGTCATCAGACGCGGCGTTCCATTCTCTAAGGCCCCCTTTACAGAACACACGTGGGAAAACAAGTGACTTTACACCTGTGCTTTCTCATGACACCTGCCCTTCTCAGGAACTCATTCAGTTTGGGGAAGTGCCTTTTCCCATTCTGCCTCTCAGCCACTTTTGGTAAAATATTTTTTACTTTTGTTCCCTTTTGTTGAAAGGTGGTACCTGGAAATTGCTTTTGAAAAATGTTAAAACCTTATGAAAGAACCCCACTTTCCTCTCATGTGAAACCATGACTCTCCCCAAGTTCTTGTGTGTTTTAGGTCACTCTTGAAGACAAAAATAAATCAACTCATCTCCTGGAAGAGGGGTTAGGGAAGGAAAAAGAACTGACTGTTGCTGAGGAGCCCCTGTGCCGGGTCCTTGTTATCCACTTTACAGGTTTAATGTCTTTCTTACAACACAGGGAACCTGAGGTTCTAGCTTCGAACTGTCTCAACTGCTTAAGGCCACACAGCCTTCACTCCCATAGCTAAACATCTGGAAACAGCGAGGGCTCACAGAGCTCTTTATCATAATACTTATTCATGCATCAGATCTAGTTGTCTGTTGCTGCATGACAGGTTACCTCAAAATATAGTGGCTTAAAACAACACTTTTTTTGTTTACTATTCTGTAGTTTGAACTGCACTCAGCAAAGAAGCGGGGTTCAGCTCTGCATGGTAACACTGGGGCAGCTCAACGGTCCCACTTCCCAGACGGGGCCTGCACAGAGCTGGCGAGTGGGTGCTAGCCATTTGGTCCCCTCTGCATGGGCCTTGCCACAAGGTGGTTTAAGCTTCCTCACAGAATGGTTGCTGGGCTCCCAGAATAACTGTCCCAAGAGAC